>NW_006159859.1:7968355-7976582 GCF_000334495.1 Tupaia belangeri chinensis
GGGAAAGAGAAGGAGAGAGAAGAAAGAACTCTCAACAGGGTCTTGCTACACTACAATCGCCTTCCTACAGCCCTCCAGCTCGTCAGGACCCTAGGCTCATGTGCACATGCCCAGTGCATTTTCAGGCCAACCCAGGGATCTAAACCCTTGGTCAGCCATGTTGTTTGGAGCACCACAATTCAGTTGGCTATGGATTCTGCCACCAGGTTTGGCCAAAGAGCCACTATTTCTACCAAATTCTCATGATATAAACTGAAACTAAACTTAATAACTACTTAACCTAATGAAGAAAACAAATTTTTGTATTTTGTAGCTTTGACCAAATCATGATTAAAAAATAAACTAAAAATTTGGTTAATTTTCCCACCATTTCCAAATATCTGTATATTTTGTGCTCTTTGGATGGTTGAGTTTTTACCATGTGTTTTGAATTAAGTAACATAAAGTCAAACTACTGACTTGCTTAGACTACTTTAGACCTAAAAACCATTTGTGCTAATGTTATTTATTTTCAGAAAAGGATTTGCCATTGCATAATGTAGAGCCTCAACATTTGAAAAAATTTAAAGAAAAAAAAATAAAGAGAAAAAGAAAAATCTTCAGCATTTTGGAATCATTAAATGTAAAATCTCGAAAGGGAGGCAGGGAAATTAAATTATTAAAGGTAAAATAACAGTGCCATTTCCCAATACTATTGATTTTTAGTGTCTCAAATCATATTACATACAAATGCTTTACTCTGTTTAGTTAAAATGTTTCAGGCATCACTTAATGTGCCACTTTCCTCTCTGAATACTTTTAGGTAGTTTTCATCTTTTTTAAAAAATCCTGCAATCTTGGGGCCGGAAGGTGGCATGGTGGTTAAAGGTGCTGGACTCTCACATGGCCAACAGCGATTCAAGTCCTGGACGTGGTGGCTTGCCTTTTCTCTCTTTCTCGCTTGCTCGCTTGCTCGCTTGCTCACTCTGTCCTTCTCTAGTCAAATTTAAATAAATAAATAAATAAATAAATAAACAAACAAATAAATAAATAAATAAATAAAAAGTTGAATAATTCTTTTTAAAAAGAAAGCACCTCCTAATTGGGCATGCACATGGCTGCAATCCCTTTCTCCATTTTTCCACCCTTTCAGGACTTGGGGCATATACACACATGCATCTGGCATGTTTTCAAGCTGCCAGAGCAAGGATCAAACCATGAGTTTCACCATGAAGGAAACCGCTGCCTTAATCACTAGGCCATGAAGCTAGCCTGAATACAAACATATTAGATATAGTACTCTAAACTGACAAGGGAGAGGCAGATGAAACAGAAAGAGAAAGGTAACATGGACGGAATTGCAGTGAGAAGGATAGTGATGGGATGAGGAAGGAGATAGGGATAGTGGAACATATGTATTATAGTTGTGGGATTTTAATCTTTATTACAGAACTCACTGAATTTCTTTAATCCAATTTTGACTTTTTCCCTTTTGATTGTGTTAATCATTAGTGTGCTGCTGCTTAGTGCTTTGTGGTAAACACTGTATTTCCTCTGGAAATTTTAACTACTCAGTTTCACATATGCTAGATGGTGTGGTTTGATACAGACTCATGAAATCATAGCCATTTATTGACTCTGATTCCACGGTTCATCCCTCTTTGCATGCCTAAGGATATGCTACAGAACAAAGTCAACCGCACAGGCACGACAGTCTTGGGGACAGATGCTCAGTGGGAAAAACTGTCTAATCTCCACGGGGTTCCAACTGTGCCCTGGGGCCCTGCTATATAAAATAGCCACGTTAAGTGAATGGTGAAAGATGGGATCAGCAGGACCCCATCAGCCGTGACACACAGCATCAGGAGAGGACTGTTTATCACTGCTGTGCCGAGTGACTGACACTGTTTTCTGCTTTGGCTTGATACATTTCATCTCTATAAATCCTGAATTTTTCCAAATAGCTAAGAGGTTTTTAAAAAATGACTACCAGATATATTTGCTCTGAGAAAATGCTGAGCATTTTCAAAGGAGTTTGTCCTTAAGGGAAAAGTGACCTGAGGAAATCTTTAGTAAATTATGACACGGAGAAAAAAGATGCAAGTTCAAGGAAAGATATGTTTCTTGACTGTCTCTTAATGTATGGTTATGGTGATAGATTTTTTCTTAGTGGCATTTCCTCCAGGATAGGTTAGACTCAATTATCTTTCCAGGAAAATTTAAACTATCTTATTTTTTGAGCAAGGTGAAATTGTTTCTTTATTTGACATACCCTTGAATGGATAACTCCTTATCACTAATAAGAGTTTTAAAATGAGTGATGCTTTTATAAGTGCTTATAGGTTTATCTGAGTAAGTGAGATCACTTGAAGTTGTTACAGATTTCATACATAATGATTGTTTCAATCTCTGATTATTACATTAAATTAAAATAATAAAAATATAATACTTGATCTTAATACATAACAGTTTCTACTAATAAAAGATTGTGCTTAATTTATAGTTAACTGGTTTTCATGGTCAATAAGTTGGTGACACTGAACCAAATTCAAATTAATCATTCTCTTTAATTAGGGTATTTTATAATACTTTCTGGGTCATCACTTTTCTTCATATGTCTTACATATTTTAATAAACTCTGAAATCAAAGTAGCTTAAAAGATCAAATAAATAATTTTAGTGAGAGAAGATACAGTCTCAAAAATTTTAAAAATGCAAATCAGAACACAGGGCAAATTACGAGTCTAAAACAAATCCAAACAAGCAAACAGACAACTCCAGATTGAAGATGGCGCATGGCTCCCATGTAGCCTTTAGCCACTTCATAAGTTAATGTTGACAACACACATCCACACCTTGACGTTATTGGCCCTGGGAATAAAAGCCTTTAAGCTTCTTAAAGGTCACTAATCAATTGCTGATGTCAACACACAAAGATCCTTCGAAACCTGCAATTATACAAGAAAATACGATTTCCACTAAATCATTGAAATATTTTCAGTATTTAGTATAAAATAAAAATATGTGGGCTGAAGTTCACAGTGTTCCATAACTTAAAAGGGGCAATTTCACATAAATGAATAGGCAAGCACATTCTTTTAGCCTGACGCAGACATACATTTTTTTCAAAGATAATGGCAGTTAGAAACATTTGGATATTGTTAAGGGAAATATGTATATTTAAACAATATACCAAATAAATATTTCACAATAATTTACATGTAGTGATAAACATTTATGCTCCGACTATTTGTAAATTATATCCCAAGTACTGTAACGTAAGCTCAATGCCCCAGTGTAACAGGGATCATAGAGTAACAGTAATCTACAGAATATCAAACTTCAAATCAAATGGCTTTTGACAAAAATGCTATACTATTGCTTACACTCTCTTCCTTAGATGGTGCTATTCTTTTACAAGCGAGAAAGCAGATGATACATGCATATCCCAAAAGTATGGAAGGTGTGACAAGGAATGAAGGCCTATTCCTTATAGCACTTAACTAAGGCTTAACTGCACATGCTTTCTGAATAAAATCTCAGATCTTCACATTATTCTGCATTCATTTAGAAAGAAATATACCTAACTTGGAAATAGTCTAGCTCTATCCGATAATTTACTATTGCTAGATTTCACAAGGAGAAATCTGCACTATGACAAGGTTTATTTTAAGTTATCTTACATGATTTGTCTCTGTTGAATGAACTAATTAAAGGAACATATCATTTTATTATTTATTACTTGATAAAACCTGGTTCCCAGAGACCCAACAATTGACATGCTAGGTTCTTTCAAAAGCTGCAATTATAATTGCATAACTCCCATATGAAGGAAAATAATTCAACAAAGATCTAGATTACATTTTTGTTAAGATTTAAAAAAAATATATTTTCACAAGACCCAACAATTGACATGCTAGGTTCTTTCAAAAGCTGCAATTATAATTGCATAACTCCCATATGAAGGAAAATAATTCAACAAAGATCTAGATTACATTTTGGTTGTTTGAGATTTAAAAAAAATATTTTTTCACAAACTGAAACTTTATCAAAACTCTACCAAAAGGATTACAACTCATGTTGCAAAAAACAACTTGAGTTTTTGGAGTTTTCTTTAGTGATTATTTCTGGTGTCTTCACAATGGAGTTACAGGTGTAAGAGTACTGAATTTACTACTAGAAAACCTGAGATCAAATCCTACCTCCAACCACTAGGGAGAAAAAATACTCAATGCCTGACATATCTCCTTTTAGGACTTTTCTGAAAATAAATTGTTTCCATGTATGTATTGTGTGAACTACCGAACAGTAAATAAAAGTTATAATTCTATTATCACATTCACTAAACAATGTAATAAAAACCTGTATGTTACTACAAACTCTGCCACTCATATACTTCACATGCTAATTTTTTCCTACAACTTTTCAGTGCCTGGAGCCATAGATCATTCAAAATGTCTTTCTAATAGTGTAATTATTTTAGTAAGAAATCACTCAAAATTGAACAGCATATCATCCTAGATAAATATTTTAACAAACACTTCAACATGGTAAATGAGTATTTATACTACTTTAATCTTTTATAAATCTTCTTTCCAATGTTATAATCCAGAATTCTCAAATAACCAGCCTAATTTATTAAAAAATAGGACAGAACAATACATAATTTTTAAAATGTATCAGTATAGTGCCTTCATCTCACACCCCAATTTACTGTAAACTACAGAGTACTAGACAGAATAATATTTAGTCGTGGATCTACTTGGACGTATAATAGTGTTTTTTTCCCATTATTTTTGTTTGGAGCCACTGCGAGCTAAGAAATTAATAATAAAATGGACACCCTGTAGCAGTAAATCAAAACTCCACTCAAACTTTACAGGACTCCCATAGCTAAAGGTGTGATGAAAAGGAGTTCACAACTCTGTAAGCAAAAGTCATCAGACATAACAACAGTGGATTTACACTATTATATACTTCAACAAGTGGTCCTGTCAGAAGAATCTATTAAATAAGTATATTTGAAATAATTCATAAACTATAGTGAGCAATTAATAACAAGGAAAAAATACCTCACAATAAAAGGTTACAGAAATTTAAGGATAAAATAGTAATATAGATTGGAACATAGAAAGACAAACAGAAAAAGGACCAGCAGTTAGTGTAATGGCTATGTCACTGGACTCCCATGTAGTTGACCACATTTTCAGTTCCGAACCTGTTGGCTTAAACTCATGCCGGACATGTGTGTGTGCGTGCCCAAGATCCTGAGAGGAGAATGGAGGAGAAGGGACTGTGGTGTGGCCATTCCCCCTGGGAGGTGATTTCTCGCTTTCTGTCTCTCTGTCTTTCTGGTGAGCGCACATGCCCTACAGCAAAAACTTCTGTAAGAAAGAAAGGAAAGGAAAGGAAAGGAAAGGAAAGGAAAGGAAAGGAAAGGAAAGGAAAGGAAAGGAAAGGAAAGGAAAAAGAAAAAAAAAGGAAAAAGGAAAGACAAACAAAATATTAAAGAGGGGTTAAATGGCTTAAGGACAAAATGAGAAAATCCAGTTTTGACTAATAGTAGTTTCAAAGTGAAAAAACAGATAGAATGTAAAAAAGCTAAATTTGAAAAGAAAGCCAACCCATGGCACTGAAAAGAAGATAGATCCAATATGACAAACCAAGTTTTAAGTCCTGGTCCCATCATGATAGGCTACCACACATGTCCAGGATCCTGATGAATAGAGAATTGTAGGAAAGGGGACTAGGCCGTATTAGTATTATTTTCCTCTACTTTTTCCTGCATGTAAACATACCCTCTATCATAAAAGAAAACAACTCCTTGAAGGATAATGTTATGAAAAGAATGCTTAAATTCTTATTTCATGATGCAACAAGAACTGAATGAAATACATGAAGACAAATCTACATCTAAACTCATAATAGTAAAACTCACCAAACCTAAAGAGAAAGAAAAACTTAAAAAGCAAGTAAAGAGAAAAACAAACTACTATGAAAATGAGTGTTCATCTTCAGGTGTAACAGAAAGGGATGGCACATGAAGGGCTGGGTATAAAAGAATTCTACTTTTTTGTAAATGTTAATTTATTGATCAAAGAAGATTCCAGGATAAACCAATTGTTTTCTCTTTTTTTTAATTGACTAATTAATTTATTTTACATCCATTCACTGAGCATCATCACAGCATACAAAATGTGATTTCCCAACCAGAATACACTGTGTAGCGGCTTAATCACACACATTATCATCAACAAATAATTTTCTATTTCTTGTTTTATATGTATATATACATACATAAATATTTTTTCCACCTATTTTTCACCCTTTGCCATTTCCCGCGCTCCTCCCACAATGTCTCTGGTGTCTACAGTTGCTTTCCATTCCTTTTTTCCACCCACATTTTACTGATTTATGAAATATCTTAATTCATCTAACTACTTTCAATAGCAAATTCAGCTGATATATACATATCTGTGAACACAAGTCTGACTTGAGGCATGAAACTCGGAGTAGAATTAATATACTCTAAAGTAGCACCTAGCTGATGCTATATAACTTACTGAGGTCATTAAATGGGTATTTTTAAATATATTTTTAATTTCAAGAAAAGTAGTTTTAGCTTTAATAAATTGAAATACAAAACATGCTAAGAAAGCTTTGCTTGGGAACCAGCAGTTAGCGTAATGGATATGTCACTGGACTCCCACATAGTCGACCGTGGTTCGCGTCCCGGACCCGGTGGCTTAAAACTCATGCCTTGAAATAAAAAACATGCTAAGAAAGCTTTGCTTGGGAACCAGCAGTTAGTGTAATGGATATGTCACTGGACTCCCACATAGTTGACCGCGGTTCGCGTCCCTTTCTGTCTCTATGTCTCTCTCTGTCAGTCTGGCGAGTGCACTATAGCGAAAACCTCCCCCCCCAAAAATAAAAAGTTTTGCTTAAAACTTAAAGCCAGGAAATAGATTAGGATTCTGTTCAAATAGGCACATGAACCTATCAGTACCTCAAGACAATAATCCTTAAATCTGGGAAAACAAAGCATATAAGAAAATTGGTAATATTTTAGTGAAAAGTCATAAGATTCTATTTCACCAGTTCAGTCTCATGTATTTAATCTATCTTCTGTAGTAATCTGCCATTGAAACTGTGCAAGTTAACATTCAACTCCAGACTTGTCTCTACCATTAGGCTGGCTGTTCTCTCAGTTGTCTTTTGTACTCTTATTTCTGTGCGCCTGACTTTGGTTTTCCTGGTATAGCACTTCCTTTAGTACTTTTTGGAGAGCTGGTATGGTATTGGTGAATTCTTTCAGGTTTTGTTTATCTGAGAATGTTTTAGTCTTTTTTTCACCATGTGAAAGATAATCTTGCTGGGTATAGTATTCTTGATTGAAATTATTTTTCAGTTAACACTTTGAATATACTTTCCCATACTTTCCTTGCTTGCATTGTTTCCAATGAGAGGTCTGACCTTAGCCTTATGGGATATCCTTTGAAAGTCACTTGACATTTCTCTCATGCCAATTTTAGTATCTTGTCTCTGTGGTTTTGGTTGATCTGGCTATGATGTGTCTCAGGGAAGATGTTCTTGGTTAGATTCTATGTGGGGTCCTTTGTATTTCTTGGGTCTGGATATTTGAGTGCCTCACTAGGTTTGGAAAGCTTTCTTCCAGGATTTCACGGAACAGATTATCAATGCCTACATTAGTTTACTCACCTTTTGTGATACTGACGATCCGGATGTTTGGGCATTTAATGGTATCTAGTATTACTGATACGTTTTTCTCATTTTGGGGGAGTTATATGCTCAGTCTTTGCAGTGGATTTTTCTAGGCCAGTGATTCTATCTTCTACATTTGAGATTTGATCTTCTGTATGATCTAACCTGTTTTTAATACTATCACGGGAGGTTTTGATTTTCTGTATTACAGCCTTCATCTCTAACAGCTCCATTTTTTTTATGGTGTGTATTTCCTCTTTCAGATTGTGCAAGAAACTTCCTCACCTTCTGGAAATCATCGGTTCTTTTCTCCTGAGTCTTCTAGAATTCGTTGTATCTCGTCTCTTGTATCTCTGTTAGCATTGTCACTATAGATATTCTAAATTTTTTATCTGACATTTCTGTGAGTTCTATTATAACGTCTGTGGTTGAAGAGGAGTTATTCTTTTCCTTAGAAGGAGAGGTATTTTGGGGACCCGCACCGAGCGAGGCGGCGGCGGGAGGCGGGCCCCCCCCCCCGGGC
>NW_006159859.1:7976858-8049521 GCF_000334495.1 Tupaia belangeri chinensis
GTAAGAATTGGAAAATTATTTGCTGAGAACATGTATGTGGATGTGCTTGATTGAGCCAATGCACAGTGCATTTTGGATGGAAAAATCATTTGTGTGTTGTGATGGTGTAAAGTGAATTAATAAAAAAAAAAAAAGAAAAAAAAAAGAAGGAGAGGTATTTTCTTGCTTTCTCATATTTCTTGTGCCCTGAGGTGATTTCTGGTAATCTGATGGGTTGTGCATCTCTTCCTAATTCTTGAAATTCAGTCTGAGTGCTCAGAAGCTTTCAGGAGAAGGTGACCTGCAATCTCTCTTCTGTGTTTCACTCTTTGTGTGTCAGATTCAGAGAGAACTGAGGAATATTCTGACCCTAATAGTAATCAGATGTTTGGATACTGTTCACTTAGACCTGTCTAGACACTCAGTGTGTGAAGGTGAAGCAGCCATGGGATGAAATCCAAAATAAGTAAATAAATAAATAAATAAATAGATAGATAAAAGAAAAAAATTAAGAATAAAAAACGAAGAAAAAACAATAAAAACATTTTATATTTTAATTTTTTTAATTTTAGCAAGATAAAGAAGGGGCTTCAGATCCCAGAAAATACTTTACCTTAAAAGAAAACAATTTTAAAAATTAAAAGACACAGGGAGACACAGAGAACCAGAGAGAGACAGAGAGATGGAGAGAAGGATACAGAGGTTGCCCTACCACTCTAGAAATGAATCTGGAGAGTAAAGTCTCAGCAGAAGATCTTCATTTTAGTCTCTGTTAGCAATGTTTCACAGCTCAAGTTCAGTAGCCATCTCAGAAGCTAAACTAATTGTTTTTTCAACTTGGCTATATCTCAAAGCAATATTGAGTCCAAAGAAATAAATAAGTTTTAAAAATATAAATGAAACATGATATTAGTCACATGGAATTATAGAGTTTACAAAACATCTTTATGAAATATATATATATGTACAGAAAGTGTGAAATATTTGAAGTAAATATCAAATTATCAAGTGTTTTACTCTGAAAATTATTGAGTAGGAAAAGCTACATGGTGATTTGAATCATGAGAAGAATTATTAATTCCTTAAAAATAATTTCCTTAAACATAAAAAAGCAAGTTTTGCAAACAATACAAATGCCATCAATTTAGATAAAGATGCATGGTTACTTACTATATTACCCTCTGTACTTCCCCATTTTCTTGAAATAGGCATATATTATAAAAAGTCAAAACATTGAGTTTTCCACATTAGCTCTGTCAGGTCTTCATAGAAATGGACTATTGTTTATTTATTTATTTATTTGGAGAGGTTTTGCTATAGGGCACATGTGCTTGCCAGACAGAGAGAGACAGAGAGACAGAAAGCAAGAAATTACCACCCAGGGTGGATGACCATGCCACAATCGCTTCTCCTCTCGGGATCCTGGGCATGTATGCACATGTGCCTGGTGTGAGTTTAAGCCACCAGCTTCAGGACTTGAACCTGCAGTCAACTATATGGGAGTCCAGCAACATAGCCATTACACCAATTGCTGGTCCCTGGACTATTACTTTTTAGCTTCTTAGTGACTCTGCATTTCTCTTTTATCAGCAACTTAAAGCATCATTAAGAGTAAAATACAAAATTTACTCTCCCAAGGTCAAAGATCTAGTTATAGATTTTGATCATCTCATGATATAACATTAATTTCTGGTTCCACTTTCTCTAAGTATCAAAATCATTATTATATCTAATACAGTTATTAACTTCAAAATAATTATCACCTAGAAGAAAGTATAAGTACAACTTCCCTAGCACATAAATTAGAATGCCAATTATTTCTAAAAGAAAAACAGTGTATTGATCAGTTCAGAGTAATCATTATTCTCATGAGGATGAATAGTTCCATTAAAGAAAAGAAGACATCTCAGAACTACCAGCATCCTGCACAATTGGATTATAGGAAAATCGTATGTGCTAATAAATCAAGAAAATCTTCAGCATGATATCATTAAATGACTAGTTTTCAATATAAAATACATTTTATGCTCATGTTGCTATTTCACCATCGAGAGGTTAATGTTAATGTCCTGATCTGTGTGCAGGCACTAAGATAGGTGCAATATTTTATGCCTTAGCTCAATTTTTATCATCATTGTCCCTACATTTTTCTGTCAAACAGAGAATGTAGGATCACATATGCCTGAATTATAAATTAGCTATTTCATGTTCTGTAACTTGCCATGGGGAGGTTGGTTTCATGGGTGAATACATAGGTAAAAATAGAGTCAAGCTGGTTGTTAGACCCCAGTGTGTATTTATTACTATTTTTGTCTGCCCAGAAATCATTCCTCTATTCACTCAGTTTTTTACTAACAAATAACTTTTGTTTTCTATAATCCAGATATATTTTTTGTCAAAGATACTTAGAAAAAAAAAGACATTTTTTTAACTCTATTTTAATGCTATCATTAGGCAAAATTGTAAATTATACAATCTTTGTACCTCCTTAGGAGAAAATATTTTCAAAAACTATTTTTGATTTAAACATTTTACTAATATTACTCAACATATAAAAATATGAAAAAAAAATGAAAAATTGGGCCACACAGATAGAGAAAAAAGCTCTCCCTAGCAACTGCCAACCCAAATTTCTCACCCAGAAGTAATCATGGCTACCAATCTGCCATGTACTGCCAGGCCATTGTGTAGCATGTTGTAACAGGTAACAGCTTGGATAATGTTCCAAGTTTCACTTAGCCATTCCTTATTGCCTACCTTTGTCACATTATCTATGTTACACTACGACAAATACATTACAAAATCCAATACATTTTGGGGGATATGTCTCCTTGGAGGAAATAGGAAGAGTTCCTCTAGAGTAAATGTCAAAAGCATTACAGCAGTCCTGGCAGTCTCTGCGACTTGGCTTTTGGTGGTTTCAGTTACCCCAGGTCCATTAAATACAATAATTTGTGTGTGTGTGTGTGTGTGAGAGAGAGAGAGAGAGAGACCACATTCATGTAACTTTTATCACAATATATGTGTTATAATTTCTCTATTTCCTTATTAGGTATTGCTGTAAATCTTTATCTAATTATTAATGTAACTTCTTCTTACGACAGTCTACAAAGGAAAAAACACAGTCCACAGAATGTTCAGTACTAGTTTCAAGCATCCATTGGCAGTCTTGTTCTATATCCCCAGTGGAAAAGGGCACCAACTGTATGAGTCTTCAAGTATACAGATACGAAATTTTAATAAATACTGGCAGAACTGGCAGATGGTATGGTAGTGAAGGCCCTGAACTCCCACATGGCCCACTGCAATTCGGGTCCTGGACCTGGGGACTTGCTTTCTCACTTTCCCTTTCTCTCTGCCTCTCTCTGGTCAAATTGGAAAATAACAACAACAAATAAAATAAAATAAATAATAAAAATACATACATACATACATACATACATACATACATAAACACTGGCAACTTGGCTTCCAAATTGGCTATATCAAATCACATTCTACAAAGGGTGTGTGTATGGCATTGCCTGTTTCCTCTCAGAATCAATGAATATTTATTCAATATTAATTTATTCACTTACCACACAGTAGGATTAAAACTATAAATGATTAAACATGAAGTTAATGCCCAATGAGACTGAGGTGTATGTGATAATACTTTACTGTACTATCCCTAGAATAACTGAAATATAGGCATTTCCTATATAAATTGCCTGTGACTATCTTTTGCTCCTATTATATTAGTTTCTGTGTTGATTGGGAGGGAGTTTTTATATATTTTTGAAGAGTAATATTTGCTAGTTATTAAAGAGGTTCACAATTTATCCAAGTCTATCATTTGTAATGTACTCTGTTTAAAAATTTTAAAATATTGTATTAACAAAATACTTTAATAAGAAAATGTCACTTGTTTCAGATCTTCCTCACCATATGATTGAAAACATTTTTGCTTTATTTTATTCAAAAACATTTACAATATTATTTATTTCCTATTTATTTGTCTTTGTATTTTGATCTTTAATTCACCTGGAGTTTGCTTTTATGAGTATGAATGATTTATGGGTTTTTTTTTTTTTGAGAGGTTTTTGCTATATAGGCGTGTGCGCTCACCAGAAAGACAGAGAGAGACAGAGAGACAGATAGCGAGAAATCACCCCACTGGGTGGATGGCCACGTCGCAATCCCTTCTCCTCCTTTCTCCTCTCGGGATCTTGGACACGCACGCACACGTGTCCAGCGTGAGTTTTTTAGCCACCGCATCCAGGACTCAAACCGCGGTCAACTAACTACATGGGAGTCTGGTGACATAGCCATTATGCTAACTGCTGGTCCCTAGGGTGGGTATTGAAGACAATTCTTCATGAGTCTCTCATATCTGCATGTCTTATTAAAAAAGGGAATAAAAGCTTTTTGCTTTTTGTTTTAGATTATCTTCAATAAAACTAGTGAAGTGAGTAGTCTTAAGAGTATGAAGATAATGTTTCCCTTTACAGCACAGGACAAGCTTGCTTACTGCCCTTCATAGAAGCAGAGTCCCCAAGAAAAGAATCCCTCTGTTATGCAACCCGCTTTATGTGAAGAGGAGAATGGTCCTCTTTGTAAAAATCTGTGAGAACTGGACAGTGGAGAACAGGCATAGTAACTAATGCTCTCTGTCCACTGCTGCTGCGTGAGTAATAAAATGTATTTCACCTCTGACTCAAGAATCTCAGGTCTTCTACCAGAATTCTCGAAAAGACTGCAGGATGGGAACCAGCAGTTAGCATAATGGCTATGTCACTGGACTCTCACGTAGTCGACCGCGGTTCGCGTCCCGGACCCGGTGGCTTAAAACTCACGCCGGGCGTGTGTGCGTGTGTGCCCAAGATCCTGAGAGGAGAATGGAGGAGAAGGGATTGTGGCATGGCCATACCCCTGGGGGGTGATTTCTCGCTTTCTGTATCTATGTCTCTCTCTGTTGGTCTGGCGAGCGTACACGCCCTATAGCGAAAATCTCTCAAAAAAGAAAAAAAATCAGTGCTTAAAAAATTGTAACTGACATTGACTTTGAACTTATTTCCAGAACAGAAGGGAAAAACAGAGTAAGTACATCACATTTGAAACTATTATATACCACCCTGATCACATGTCTTTTCTGATCTTTTTTTTTTTTTTTTTTGTGAGAGCTTTTTGCACTGGGGTGTTAGAGAGACAGAAAGCGAGAAATCAGCAAGAAAATCACCCCCAAGGGAGGATGAACACGCCACGATCCCTTCTCCTCTATTCTCCTCTGGGGATCTTGGGCACGTACGCATATGCGTCCAGCATGAGTTTAAGCCACCGGGTCCAGGACTTGAACAGCGGTCGGCTACATGGGAGTCCAGCAACATAGCCATTACATCAACTGCTGGTCCCTCCTGATCCATTTCTAATAGGACATTAGTAAAGGCTCAGGAAAACTGGAATCACTACATCTTTCAGTTATGTCCCCTTCAGTCTTGATTATAAAGATGTTGCCTGATTTATTTTTATTTAAAGGGGATTAACATCCTTTTCTCTAGCATGCTCCAATATCTATTTTTATTCCATTTGAAAATTGGTCAGATGAACAGTTTTTGGACAGCATCTGAGACCAAGCATTCAAATCTTGAATCCAAAAAGATATGTCTTGAGAAAGATCAGAGTAAAGACGGCATACAGTAATGGAAAAAAAAGCAATAACCTTAATTCTAATGTGTGCTACCACAAATGCAGGAGCATAATGATATACATTACTAATCTTGTTTTTAAAAAGAGAGAGCCAAAAAACCATTTTAAATCATCAGATATTGATGGCCAGGCATGAACTATAAAGCCAAAAAAGAAAAATGGCAAAAACTGATCTAATTTTCTTTAAAGAACAACTAAGGTTTCGAAGGGTTTCTGTGTAAATCTTTAATAACTGTCTTCCTGCACATCCCACTGCAGGGGAGTTAAGGAAGTTAAAACCTATTTTAACTGGGCAAAGGAGTCAGGAGGGAAATTTTATAGGAAGCTTATTAAAATTATAAACTTCGAAGCGAGAGTCGGGTCCAACTGATTTTACACATCATAGCCAAACACAATAAGGAAATCTAAAGAGAATTTTTCTTTAATTCAAGAGTGGCAAGTGAAAAACGTTGAGACAAAGAGACCTCGTGGAGGCAAAAACAAGCATATGGAAAAAGTTACTTAAAACATAAATGCTAAACTATAGCAGAGTGTTTGACAAGCAACTTATTTTTGCAGACAAAGGCATGAGGAAAAGGAAGGCAGAGGAAGCAAAGAATGAAGATGAGAAAAACAAAATCAAGTCAAATAGGCTTTCTGGATGCTCGTCTAACTCCTAAATGTGCGGAAAAGGAGAATTTCTTTGGCTTAATGGAAGGAAAGGAAAATATATCTTCAATGATTTTAAAATGTCCTCAACATCATGAAATCCAGTACACTGACAATGTTTGAAGTGTGATTGCAAACAGTCTTAAAGATTTGCATGGCTTACTAGTGAATTAAAAGTAAATAGGGCTTTGATCCCTAAATCTTCTTAAGATTTGGTATTTTAGAGACCAAATGCTGTTTGGACTATTTTAAGTGAGCTCTCCTTTTGATGACGGGATTCTATTGCAAACACTTCGGTATAAAGTAACTTTTAAAAATGGGTTAATATTATACACACTAAAAGCCTTCATTTGGGCCTGCCTATAATGTAGAACGTTATACAGAAACTGCTTATAGTTTTAATAAATAGAACACTGTCCTCTACTTGCCAAAAAATACTATTCTGTGTCTGGCATTTTATTTTCCTCAACAGGAAGAAAAGCAAATATAAATACTAAAAGGGAAATTGGATAAAGTGAGCGAATGAGTATAATCAAATAATCAAGATGTAAGAACCTGGAGAAATGAGTCTGCTCTCATCTAAGTCAAAAACTTGACATAGTTAACATCTTGGAAATTCTCCAAGGGACATAAAATATTATACTACAATTTATGTGGCTTGAAATTTGGACACAAGTACATTGTTTCTTCATCAAGAATAGCATCAGTTATTTTTAAAATGTTTTCTCCTTCTGCTAAAGTACATTAGGATTAAAGGAATTACTACATCACACATAAATACAGTCCTTCATTCTGAATCCAGTAAACTCTAAGCAATAAATTTCAATTAGGTTTTCCTTTGAATACATCATTCTTTGAATATTATATATCATACTAATAGTCAAAGAGGACATTTATATTTCTCCTCATTTTTTTTCATACTCAATGTCATAACATTCATCTGCTTTATTTAAAAAATAAAATCTGACTCTTGCTCCTTATTGTATTATTTGGCTGTTGGTGAATATAATCTAGAAAGAGTTAATTTTTCTCCAATGGTAGAGTAGGCAAAAAAAATAAATAAATAAAAATAACAGTTCATTCTAATTTGGGCTATCCCCTCATTCTGAGTGTTTTGTTTTGTTTTGTTTTGTTTTGTTTTCCACATGCACTCATTGGAGAGAGACAGAAAAAAGGAAATGTGAGAAGTCACCCCCAGGAGGGATGGCCACCCCTTCTCCTACATTCTCCCTGTATGATTTTCAAACTGCCAGTTCTAGGACTCAAACTGTGATTGATCATGTAGAAGTCCAGCACCTTGATCACCATGCCACCTGCTGGGCTCCTGAGTGATTTTTTTTTAACATTTACTTCAGTAAAATGCACTCTTGTTAGTAGATAGGCCTATGGCCTTCAGCAAATACAAACCTGGACGTCACCACCACAGTCAGGATATACACCATTTTTATATTCCACAATTCTTTGGTGCCACCAACCCAGTCTGACAGCTGACTCTATTTCCATAATAGATATTTCAGCTATGTAAGAAAAGAAACTCCTTTCTTTTTTAAAAAAAAAAATAATTATTTCATTTAACTTTATTTATTCATTTATTTTAATTTGTCCAGAGAGGGACAGAGTGAGAGAAAGAGAGAGAAAGTGAGAAAGTAAGCTCTCAGGTCCAAGGCTTGAACTGCAGTCAGCCATGTGGAAGTACAGCATCCTTAACCTTCATGCCACCTGCCGACCCCAACAATAAATTCCTTCCTAAAGCCTAAGTTTGGGTTATAGCTTTGCCACTGGAATCAAACAGATCTCTAACTGATTCAAAACGCTAGGAGAAACAATTTGTATAATATTGATTAGCCTAGAATACACAAGTTTTGATAGGAACATGAATCTATTATCTTTGAACGGTAGACACAGCATTATATAACATCAGAGAGAAGAACTAGGATAAAAGTCTAAATGAGACAGCCAAGAAAAAGTGGAACCTATGTCTACTGATTGATGGAAAGAATTAAAGCATTTATTAGAAGTTGGATTCTTCTAATATTAATGATGCCTGATTTTATAATCATATGAAGGGATGGTGAAAGAAGTTAGGCATGAAGAATAGAAATAAATCTCAGGAATTATTGTCACTATACATAGGGCAAGGATGTACAGTAGATGACGGAGTACTATAGATATATGAGACAGCAGATATAAAAAGAAATTAAGAGAAAAAATAAGGGGGCTGGTAGATGGTTTGGTGGTTGAGGTGCTGGACTCCCACATGGTTGACCATGGTTCAAGTCCTAGACCTGGCGACTTGCTTTCTCATTCTCTCTCTGTATCTCTCTCTGGTCAAATTAAAAAATAATAATAAATGATTCTTTTAAAAAGGAAAAAAAATCAGTAAGGGGTGATTATGCAGCAAAGCATGGGTTAGAATAGTCTTGATTTTTATGATCGCTAGACTTAGACCATGGTTTTAATTTTCCTATCAACCATTAATGTGTGCTTATATGACCATAACTGCATCATTTAAATCTTCTTGTATCCTGACTTGGACATTAGTAATAATAATTAAAACCCAATTTATTTCAAATAGTTGTCTTAAAGATTAAACAAGATAATTTATCTCAAATAATTCTCTTCAATGATCAAGTTTTACATAAGCAATACTAATTTTCCTTTTGCCATTATTATCATACATGCAGTTTAAAGAAGGCCAAGTATAGATGTACATTATGGAAGCAGAAATATATTCCATGAGCTTAGAATGACTGTCAGGACAGAAAACAGAGTTTGGGAAATTGTATTTAAGAATGCAAAAGCATTGCCTTTTTTTTTTTTTTTCTCCCCTAAGAGGGGTTTTTGCTATGGAGTGCGTGCACTCGCCAGAGAGACAGAAAGACAGAAAGCAAGAAATCATTCCCCAGGGGGATGGACACACTGCAATCCTTTCTCCTCCATTCTCCTTCTGGACCTTGGGCATGCACACACATGCACCCGGCGTGAGTTTAAGCCACTGGGTCCAGGACTCAAACCTCCGTTGCAGCAATGTAACCATTATGCCATCTGCTGGTCCCAAGTGTTTTCTTTTTTTAATATAAGGGCTATCCTAATAGATACTGGGCTTCTTACACAATGCAGCTGTGAGTAAAATTATGACAGTCTTCAATTCCTTCTTCTACTATTTTTCCTAAGTCCTCTTTATTCCTGGGAACAACTGATGGTGCCATCCATCTCAGGGGTTATGTTTATGTCCATCTTTCCCAAGACCCTGGGTAGATTTTCAGACAAGAAGAATAAGCTTTTTTTTTTTTTTTTTTTTTTTTTTTTAGGAGGATTTTGCTTAGGGTGTGTGCACATGCCAGAGAGACCTGGAGACAGAGACAGTGAAAATGAAAGTGAGAAATCACACCTCTCCCCCCCCCCCCCATGGGGACGGCCTCCTCCCCCCCCCCCCCCCCGATGGGGATGGCCACTTCACAATCCCTTCTCTTCCACTCTACTCCTAGGATCTCACCAGGTCCAGGACTCGAACCACAGTTAGCCATGTGGGAGTCCAGTGATGTAAACGCTTTGCCATTTGCTGGCCCCAAACAATATACTCGAGTCACTGGAAACTCCCCTGAACGTGAGAAGACTCAGAAAAGATGGCTGATGAAGTCCAGAACTAAGTTAGAAATACAGTTATCTTATTTTTCAAAGAGGTAGAGGGTGGGGGTAAGAGGAAAATGTTTATATTTGGAAAGAGAATTCTTAACAAGGGAGCTTAATTGTCTGAAATTAGGTTAATAAAACTCTATTAGCAAGCCAGGTAGCTGCCAAGGTATTCTTCTGTGGGGATCATTTCCTATTTAGTGGCAAACTTAACTGGATTGGAGTTGCATGATATGTGAATACCAGGATAATTCATTAAAACTCTAGGTTTGAGAGTGCGTATAGCAGTGCAGACGAGAAACCAGAAAAGTTGTATTTATCCAAGAAAAGGCAAATTGAGAAAGGATACGTGCTTTAAAATGTGTATTCTAGACAGTTGTGTACAGAATCATTAACCAAAGTACAAAAGAAAATCAAGGACAGCCTGAAAAAAGCAAAGCACCAGCCGAGGCGAAATCATTGCTTCCCTTTGCATCCCAAAACCCAGATTCCATCCAGTTCAAGCCCAAGGTGTTACAATTAGTTTGTTATCATTCTCATTTTTACTGTTGTTTTGCTGAAACATTTGTCAAAACTACCATTCTGCTACCTTTAGAGCTGGCCGGATATGGACAAAGCATGAGGATTCTTCCCAAAGGCTCCTCAACCCAGTGTAAATGGGACTGGCTTTTGGAGCCTGTCCAGCTACTTCATTAAATATGCCCAGAAAAACCAGAGTGTTGGCAACAGGTTGAGGGTGTGAGCACACGCTGGGATGCCTATTATGCTCTGGAACAGACGACTGAACTCGACTGCTACCAACACTAGTCTCCTCAGGTCCATTCAGGCTAACAATGCTCCCTGGGCTACTCACTGCTTGCCTTGTTGTTTAACAAAGTACATTTCTTGGAACTAGTGTCAATAAGGGGTTATAAGAAAAAAGTGAGACATAATTGGGATAGTATTGGGTCATCAGAAATGTCATGATGCATTTTTCGATCAAAAAAAAAAAAAGCATCATGACTTTTCTGATGACCCAATATATATTTCCCCATTAGAATATTTGTATTCTCATATTCAAGACTTTTGGTCATTTGGAGGGTTTTTTTGGGGAGGGATGGAGGTAGTTTGTTTTTAAATTTTACTATAGGGCATGTGAAATAGCCAGAGAGATGGAGAGAAAGTGAGAAATCATCCCCCAGGGATGGGTGCACCCCAATATCTTCTTGGGATTTTTGAGAGCATGTGCTTATGTACGTATACACACACACACACACACACACACACACACACACACACACACACAGCATGCTTTTAGAGCTGCCAAGTCCAGGACTGCATAGTTGGCTATGTGGGATCCAGCTACCTTAATCACACCACCAGCTGGCATGCTGAAGCATTGATTTTTCCAAAACCACTTCTATCTTCTATCGTATTTCTGATAACCCCTTGATAAAATTATTTTCACATGCATATATACTCATTTTAATGTATATATTGTTATTACATATACTACAATGTTTTTCTTCAGGTTTTCATATTGAAATAATTTCAGACTTACAAAAGTCTGCAAAATTCATATAAGGCTCCCACTTACCCTTCACTAAGCTTCCCTAAAATGTAACAAATGACGTAACTAAAGTATCATAATCAGAAATGAACAGTGAGACTATACTACTAAATAATCTAGAGAAATCATGCGTCCCACTAATAACCTTTTATGTTCCAGAATCCAATTATGGACCCTCCTTCCCTGAATATCCCACTGGATGTATTTGGCTCATGGTCTTGGAGGTCCCAGGTCAAGGGCTCATGTACAGTGAGGGTCTTCTTGTTGGAGGGAACTCTCGTAGAGCCCAAAGGTGAGGCAAGGCATCATGTGGCAAAGGACTGAGCACAGTATTTGTCTACTCTTCTTACAAAGACACCAGCTTTCAATGACAGGGGCCCCATCCTGACAACCTCATCACCTTCTACAGGGTCCACCTTTTTTATTTTTTAGAATTATTTTATTTAACTTTATTTATTTGTTTATTCATTTTAATTTGACCAGAGAAGGATGGGTGGGGGGAGGAGAAAGTGAGAAAGCCTGCCAGCCCCTAGATTTCACCTTTTAATATCATACTTGTCCACTGAATCCCCATCCTCTCAACACCATTACAATGGCACACTAAATTCTATCATATTTCTGGAAGATATATTCAAACCACAGTATTCCCCAATCCTAGAGAATCTACCTGAACTTAAAAACAGAAAGAATTTGGGGTTAGCAGGTGACATGGAGGTTAAGACACTGGACCCCAAAGAGTGGGCTCGACGGTTCGAGTCCCAGACCTGGTGGCTTGAAAGTTACATTTGGTACATGGGTGAGCCTACTCAAAATCCTGAGAGGAGCATGGAGGAGAAGGGATGGTGACATGGCCATTCCCCCTGGAGAATGATTTCTCACTCTCCCTCTCTGCCTCTTTCCAGTGAGCACACGTTCCCTATAGCAAAATAACAACAACAAAAGAATGAAAGAATATCTCTGCCTTAACAGTTTACATGGTTATGCCCAAACCCATTCTGTTCTCAGTTTCCCCAAGGAGCTAAAATTTGGATGCTCAAAGCTAGAAGAGATGCTGTTTATCTCTATTTTCTGTGACTAACTCCAACATATGCGCTTCCTCAGGCCCAAGTTCAGAACTACCAAGCTGCTATCCACAACACCACTGTTGTCACTCAGTTTAAGAAAGCAGAGTGCCCAGGTATCCTAGAAAACAGGATAAAAGAGGGAGAACATGTGATATTTCAAAACAATTTCCTGCCCTGTTAATGTGATAATGACAGCTCCTGGTTTGCTGAGTGAGGAGGTGAGAGTCGGGATGCTATGGCTATGGCTCGCGAAAAAACAGTAACCCAGGCCACGTCCCAGGGAGCACTTCGTGCAAAGAGCGAGCAAGGACAGGGCATGTCACAGGGTCACCACTTAGCTCAGTTGTATTGCCAGGGACCAATAAAACAAAACGTTTCTCCAAAAAAGCAAGAAAAAAAAAAACCCCAGAAAACAAAAACCAAACATCTTTTTCTTTATACAGGAAAGAAAGAATGGAAGGAAAGAAAGAAAGAAAGGAGTCTGGCCACCTCGCCAGTGTACAATGTATGCTTCACAATAAAATCAAGTCACAAAAAACTAGAGCGCTTTCAGAATTTCAATCTCTGCTTTCAGTTCCAGCACATCTGCAGGAGTAATAAGTTTTGTGATTTCTAAGAGGCTTGTGGTTAACCTCACAGCATGGAATGAATTATCTCCAATTCCATCCTTCATTAAAACACCCTTTCCGTGAAACGTGTCAATGAAGTCAGACCCTGGCTGGCCACTGATCAACCAGAGCACTGACCATCCACCTTCTTTCCTCCTCGATATTCCCTAATTATAACAAAACACAGGCATCCATTCCCAACCGTTTTAAACTCTTTATGTTGAGCCCTAAGCGAGGAACACCTATCATGTATTAATTGGAACACGGTACCTACATACATGAATCAAAAAGAAATGTGGTACATGCGTAAACACGAATATCTCTGACTTCCAATGAGACGGAATCATTCAAATTAATTGTTCCTTACTCAAACTGCACAAATATATTCCTTTGAAGCACATTTCACAGTATTTAGAAAAGTGTTTAACTCTTAACCCTGCCCACAACATATGTAATCTCCCAAAAGTGTTTCAGTTTGAGAGAAAATAAAGGAGATTTCACTCCAAAAGTAGTCTAGGCAATATTAACCCCACATTTTCAGTTCTGAGCACATGGAAATTACTCTTCTGCCATTCTTGGTTCCTTTCTTTTCACCTCTTCTTCCTCATGAGCTTGGTAAAAAAGAAGGAATATAAGTAAAGGGCACATTGCCTTTTTTTTTTTTTTAAGTCTTTCTCCACTATTATGACACAAACAACCATAAAGAAGCCCAAGTAAAAACACAGTGTCCTCTTGGCTGAGGTTCTGGGGAAATTTGCCAAAGCCATTTCTTAGACTCTAGTGGAGGACTCTAGAAGCCATTACTCTCCAACAGATGTTGGAGAGAGACAGATACATTCAGTGAGTGACAAAAATGATAGTATTTGCACTTGATTTTAAGTAGAAACCCAAACTTGAACTAAATGCTCTTATCAGCAAGTTTCATGCAGGGTCAATAATATTACCCTTAGGGCCAGCAGTTAGTGTAATGGCTATGTTGCTGGATTCCCATGTAGTCGACTGCCGTTTAAGTCCTGGACCAGGTGGCTTAAACTCACACCGGGCGCATGTGCATGTGTGCCCAAGATCCCGAGAAGAGAATGAAGGAGAAGGGATTGCAGCATGGCCATCCCCCCGGGGGGTGATTTCTCGCTTTCTGTCTCTCTCTCTCTGTCTTTTGGGCAAGCGCACATGCCCTATAGCAAAAAAAAAAAAAAAAAAAAAACTCTCAAAAAACAAAAAGTAAATAAAAATAATGATATTACCCTTCAAAACTTTTACATTGGATCATAAAACAATGTAAAGGAGAAGAGGACAGTTATGAAAGGTATTTATACAGCCTTTCCATATTTGAAATGTTCAAATCTTACTTCAAGAAGAACACACAACTTAGTTTCCCTTCCTCAAATATATACCAAATAGTTTTCCAGGCACTTTAAAGGCTATTGGTGAATAACCCTAATTTACATGCATGAACATATGTGGAAAGAAAACATATTTTTCAAGTTTGATTGTGTCATTAATTTGAATAATTGTGTTGATACATGTGCCAGAAATAATGATTAGGGTGCCATGCCACATACCCAAATCAGGTGTTTTATTTTCTACTTAACATATATTACTCATCTTTTTCTTTTTCTACCTACATTATTCTGGAATTTATCAATATGAAGTTTTACAATATTGATGATGAAACTTCTAGTTATTAAATGCAAATTTTTCTCAACTTGTCATGGTTTCTGCAGCTGTGTTTGGTGGTATAGCTTGATAAAGAAAAATATTGGCTTTGTGGTAACAAGAAATAAGAATACTACTTAATAAGATTTACTGCCACACTGGGAAGGACTTCTAACACAAGCTAGCATAATCAAATTGTGTCACAAACTATTTTTATACAGATCTTAAAACTTTCTGGAATTGATTCTGACCTCCTAACCAAAAGAGTCTTGGGACCTTTTTTTTTTTTTTTTTCTTTTTCTTTTGGCACAGAGAAAAATCTTGGCTAAAGAGTACCATAACTTCACTCCCTTCTCCTGTTCCACACAAATTCTTGTCACTGATATATGAAAGAATCCTTGGACACATTTCTGCTGGTCATATTCTCTTCAGAGTGGGGATTAGGAGTCATCTGCATTGATAATAGATTTATGCATTATATATGACTTTTTTCACTAAATTTCTTTTTAAATGATGGGGAAACTTAAAAATAATATTTTGGTTAATTGTTCTTATGTTGGAATAAATTCTTTTCCATAACTATAGTTTTTGTTCAGTAATGCCTCCATTAGGCTGTTGAAGCTGAAAGTTTAACTTTAATGCAAATGAGTTATAACTAGTTTCAGAGAGAAAATACAATGATAATTTTTAGCCACAATGGCTAAAGTGTTAAGGTTTCTTTAACCCCCTTTTTTAATTTCCTGAATTCACCAAGGGTTTAGTACAAAAGCAGTGGAGATACAGATTCAGAAAGGTCTAGAATAAATTCTAAATCAAGACTAATTTATTTCCTATGCCAAGTAAATTCTAAGTTCTGTGTTTTAAAGGTTAAATAGTAGGTTGGTTCTATATAGCCTTGGTGAGAGTAATCAAGTCTTTGAAACAAAATTATTTCTAACATAACCTGTGTGCATAACATCTATCTGCTATGCTAAATGTTATTTCTTACCTTCCTCCTTCTAGTTTTCCAGTATTTTCACTCCAGTATATTTTTAAACTGTGAGTACTATAAAAATGAAGGAAAAAAAGGGCCCCCAAGAGCTTTCATGTCATTGAAATTTAATCAAAGAAAGTTATATCATTACCATTCTGAAAGCCATCACTTCTCTTTCATCCTCTGAACAGCTACAATATTACTTCTCTACTCTTCTCAGGAGATTCTTTTGCTATATGGCATATCCACTTACTGGAGAGAGAGGGAGAGAAAAAGGGGGAGAGAGGAAGAGAGAGAGAGAGAGAGAAAGCACCCTTCCATAGGGACGACCAAGACACAATCCCTTCCCCTTCCCTTTCATTCTCCCCTCAGGATTTTGGCCACCACATACTCACTCCTGGAGTGCTTCTCAAGCAACCAGGTCTGGGACTCAAACTCAAATTCATGCAGTCAGCCCCATGGGCTCCAGCTGCCTTAACCACCACCCCAACAGCTGGCCCAGGACACCTTTTTATAGACCTAAATTTCTTCGCATTTATTCAAGCACACATTTTATACAGCCCGTTGAATCACAAGTTTCTTGAAGTTAGAAAACTTCATCTTGCTCATCTTTATCTCACATTGTATTTCAAACTTATGATATTCTGGGTGATCAATATAGGTTAAATGCTATTTAAAAATCAAATAGGTTTACATCATATAACAATGTCTAATATAGTCTGAAAATCAAAAACGTCTAATTAAAAGGAACCAAGAAAGTCATCACCACCACGTAGTCACGCCACTGATAATCCTCTATCTTTTAATGGGGATCGTTAAAAAATGTTATCCTCAGAGATGTTTTTAACTTCCATCAGAAACCAATGATAGGGAACAAAATATTCAAAACTGTAAGATTCTTGTCTTAAAGAATTATTTAATTTTATTATTATAATTATTTTTAAATTTTCTATTCACCACATGCACTCATCAGAGAGAGAGAGAGAGAAGGAGACGGAAGGTGAGAAAGCAAGCCTTCAGGTCTGGCACTCAAACCATGGCCAGCCGTGTGCCAGTCCAGTGCACTCAAACCATGGCCAGCCATGTGCCAGTCCAGTGCACTAACCACCACGCCACCTGCTGGCCCCAAAGCGGTGTCTTAAGTTATCCATCAGGTAAGAACACCTAATCTATATTGACATAATATACCTTTTTTTAGATTGCTCACAAAATCATTATGTATCTTCTTTTAAAAAGGTTAAATATGTTTCCCTCTAAAGACACTGCTACAATTTAGTTCCAGTTCTCCCATAGAAAACAATGAGTGTACCCTAGTGTGCAGTGCGAATTAAACCCAGGGAAAAGTCACTGTAAAGAACACTTCCACACATGCCCTCCATCCCAGGCCCCGAGAAGATCCATTAGGGTATTCAGCACCTAAAGGACAGAGGCATATTCACGGTTTAATTCAAAATGCTTTGGTAATTTGCAATGGAAACATGTAAGAGTTGGATTTATTCTAAACTGTGTGCCAACTCCATAATGTATAAATACAGTTTTCATCTTATATTCCAGGCAGAAAATATCAACTAGTGAATACCAATGAATACAAGAATTGGGGTGGAAAACTAGTAAAAAATACCTTTTATGTGACCATTTCAAAAACTCCTCTGTATGTTATGAAGTTTATTCTTTTTAGGGTTATTATGACTTCTTGAAACGCATGCCTTGAATTCCACAAGAAATTTTTTCTTTCTTTTATAATTATGGATCTGCCCATTAGATAAAGTTTCAGAGGGGTGTACATTTAAGATTAATGGAGGCACACTGATGGAAGTAGTTGCCCCGGTACTTTAAGAATACAGTTGTCCACACTGGGCGCGTGTGCATGTGTGCCCAAGATCCCAAGAGGAGAACGAAGGAGAGGGGATTGTGGCGTGGCCATCCCCCCAGGGGGTGATTTCTCACTTTCTGTCTCTCTGTCTTTCTTTGTCTTTCTGGCGAGTGCACATGCCCTATAGCAAAAACCTCTCCAAAAAAAAAAAAAGAAGAAAAAAAAATACAGTTGTTCTCAATACATCTCCTCAATTACCCTTGTTCAAATGTCTTGACTAAATTTTCTTGATTCCTGACAGCCTTCAAGTACTCGTACAATCAAGAATATACTCTGATGCACGAGTTATACTTGTCTTTGTTGTAGGCCTGGGTCTTCTGTCTTCTCTGGGCTCCGTAAGCAGGAGAACCTATACCTCTTAGCGAGGTCACACAGAGAGTGAACCATGCTGCAAGATCAAAGTAACTTCTCTAAGCAAAGGCATTAGTCTAGTGCTTTCTCTTAGTGTGTTAGCTGAACTTGTTAGGATGGATAAAAATCATCCATTGTGAATATTTAAGATGCAGATCGTGGACTCCTATTCAAAACTTATTGAATCAGAATGATCCTTTTTTTCTCATTTCTAGCAAGACTTATTAAGAAGAAGAGAGAAAGGAACCAGGTGAATCAGATCTGCAATGAAGCAGGCAAAATAACAACAGACATAGTAGAAATACAAAACATTATTAGAGGACACTATGAACATCTGTATGCCATGAAACAAGACAATCTGGATGAGACAGACAAATTCCTGGACACATATAGTCTATCAAGATTGAGCCAGGAGGATATAGAAAGTCTGAATAGGCCCATAACAAGCCAGGAGATTGAATCAGTAATAAATAATCTCCCAACAAAGAAAAGCCCTGGCCCTGATGGATTCACCTCTGAATTATACAAAACTTTTAAAGAAGAGCTAACCCCCATTCTGCTCAAGTTATTTCTAAAGATCCAAAAGTGTGAATCTCATTTTTAAAAAGAAGCCCCCTAGATTTTTCTAATTAATGTGGGACATGAACCGGTCACAACTTTGAACTATATATGGAAAGCAGATTTTTTTTCACAACATGGAAACTTGTCTTCATCATTATGCCATTTAAAGAAAATACTGGTGTACATGTTTCCAAAAGGACATTTCTCTTCTGGTTCATTAAGCTTTATAATGCGTCATTATTTTGGCTTAGAAATGTATGATGAAATTGAAGACTATGTTAAAAGAAAAATTGGCCCAGTTTAATCAAATGTTTCTTGTTAGATAGTATTTCTAATGTATTACAACAGTACCTCTAAGTCTCAAAAAGATGGACAAGGACAAAATCATTCCAATTATTGTAACCATCACAATAAATAATTTGTAAGATTGTTTTTATTTCTTTGAAAGTATAATTTCTGCATATACACTATAGATTTCCTATAGTTATAGTGATACCTAAACTTTTACCACAGTTGAACTTTTTGTGTGGTTTGAACACAACCACTTTTCTTAAAAATCAGACTTAGTATTTTGTCTTATTATTTTTTTTTAATTTGCTAGCGGGCATATGCAATCACTGGAGAGAGACAGAGAGAGGATAAAGAAAAGTGAGAAAGCACCCCTCATGGGAGATGCTCGTACCACCCTCCTTTCTTCCAGTTTGCCTTTTGGAATTTGGGGTACCAGGAGTGTTTTTCAAACCAGGACTCCAACCACACGGTCAGTCATGTGGGATTCAGCCACCTCAACCACCATAGGACTGACTGGCCCATCTTAAGAATTCTTAATTGGCTTGCATTTAACGAGATGATTTTCTTTTTGATTATGTTTCTAACTTTCAAGCATAATGTTTAATCCTTTAAAATAAATGCAGCATGGCCAGCAGGTGGCATGGTGGTTGAGCCACGTGGCCTACTGCAGTTTGAGTCCTGATCTGGTGGCTCGCTCTCGCTCTCTCGCTCGCTCTCTCTCATGAGTACATGTGCCCTACGGTAAAAGTTTAAAAAGTAGTAAATTAAATAAATCTTTAAAAATAAATTTAAAAAATAAAATAAATGCAGCCATAGTACAAGAACAACTGTGTGCAGTATAATGAAGAATACTGGTGGGGAAGAAAGATTAAGACTCTAAGTAAGTACAATGAGCTGTTCTTAGTCTGCTTCTCCACCTGATATGGGGAGTAAGAAATAATAGCAATTGACCTATGTAATAATGAGGTCTGGACATGGCGATGCATTTGATAGTAGAAACTAGGCCAGCATCATGTCACCAAATCTGTCATTGCAAAGCAATGTGAATAACAAGACACAGTCAAAAGTTATACCAGTGGTTCTCAAACGTTTTGGTTCTAGAATTCCATTACGGTCTCAAAAAATGATAGAGAACATTAAAGAGTTTTATTTATGTGGACACCATATTAAAATACATACATTTAAAAATATTTATTAATTCATTCATTTTAAATGCTTCTCCAGGAGGTCAAGGTTAACTTCCATGCCCATCACATTCTGAATGTGGGCAAACTTGGAGATGCTTAATTACTCTATTCCAAAGAAAAAGAGTATTGAAAAGGGAGAATGATAACTTTACAGTTAAAATTCTCAGACCTACCTTAAACAAGTCATCAAAGCTAACAGAACGAATGGTCAGTCCTGTTGATTTCCTGATATGATTTAATTGAAGGACAATCATTTCTGGTGCTGGACTTTCCCCGAATCCCATAATCCCCATCTAATCATGAGGAAGTTCAAACTGAAGAACATTCTGCAAAACATCGTTCTCTTTAAAACTGTTAGGGTCATATAACCAACATAAAGATTGAAGATCTGTCACTGAAAATACAACCAAATGCAAATAGAGAATCCTGAATTAGACCTTGGAACATAAAAAGACACTAGTGGGAAAACAGGTAAAACTGATGAGAAGTCTGGAGTTTAGTTTTCCGTGTACACCAAGATTAATCTCTTAGTTTGATGAATGCAACATAATTAAAAGATGTTAATGTAAGAGAAAACTGGACAAATATATAGAAATTCTCCATACTATCTTTGTAACTTTCCTGTAAATCTAAAATTCTTTTAAAGTTTATTTTAAAATGATTAAAGAGCCTAAATAGTTTTTATGAATGTAGTTTTTACCTATAGATATATACAGTATGAGAGAGTAAAATTAAAGTATTAAATTTTTATTTTCAAATTCATTGAAAATATAAGTAAGCCTATAGTATTTTTATGCAAATATGCTTTTTATGTAAAATATACAAAAGGAAAAGTAAGGGAGGTGGCATTGTTTTACATTTTGACAATTTCTTCTATGTTTGGCTTAATAAAAGAGAGCTGGATTGCCAGTTTTGCTTCTAAATCTAAAGTGCTGTTTTGGTTGAAGTATATGAAGAAAATCTACCTCACAGATATGTAGTTGGAAAAATACGATTATTTTAGTAGCTTTTCAGATCGTAGTTGATATATTTTTCTATGATTACACCAAAACATTATGGCTGATATATGCTTAAAAATTAGTTGCTTGGGGAAAGGACACTCTCCATAAATTGGACTGGCGAAACTGGACATCCATGTGCAAAAGAGTCAGACTAGACACTTAGCCATAAACAAAAATTAATAGGGGATCAGCGGATGGTGTAATGGTTATGTCACTGGACTACCGCATGGTCGACTGTAGTTCAGGTCCTGGACCCAGTGACTTAAAACTCACGCTGGTCGCAATGAGTGTGTGCCTAAAATCCTGAGAAGAGAATGGAGGAGAAGAAATTGTGGTGTGGCTATTCCCCCTGGGGTGGTGATTTCTCACTCTCTGTCTCTCTGCCTCTCTCTGTCTCTCCAGTGAGCACAGATGCCCTAGAGCAAAAATCTTAAAAAAAAAAAATTACTCAAAATGCATTAAAGATCTAAAAATAAGTCACAAAACTTCAAAGAGCTCTTAGTATGAAATTACAAGTATATTATAGGCCACCTAATAGACAAGTGACAGCAATGCTAATAATTCTATTAATATGAATATCCAGGAGTATCTCTACTATTCTTTATTTGGAAATAGGAATATCGAATTGTAATTGTAAATATCTTTTTTCTGAAGTTCGATATATTTTGATCTAATAAAGATTTTATCCTTTCAAGTAAACTGTATATAAACTTTTAATCTTTTTCATTAAAATCTTAGATTATTTTAAAACCTACAATATAACCAATGGTTTGACTGAAGTGTTCTGGCTCTCTCACAAAATTCATTTCAAAAAACTTAAATGGTTTTTCCTTAATGGTTTTAACTTACTGGAATCACTAAAGTCGGTATAATCTTTGTACATATCTAGCTTTATTTAGGGTAAAAGTAGACCCAGTGCTTTAATAGTTATATAATCATACTATTTGGCCATGATTTCTAAGGACTCAAGCTCTAAAATCACAGTTTCATGTGTCATCTTTATAACTAATAATATTTATTAAAAGAGTCTGACTTTTAAAACGTCTTGGATGATGCCTTAAGCATGGAAAATAAATTTTAATTATTAAATTGGGCAAGAAAGATGAGATATTTTCTCTAAATTCCATTACCACATGGTGAGAGAGGAGCACTCTTTAGGAAATTAATAGTAGGCAGACACAGGCTTTTTTCTCTCATGAGTGATGCTGGGTACCGGAGTCCAGTGGCTTACATCTAAGGGACATTTATTCAAATTGTAGTCTATATAAATAAAGTGATGCTCTAGGGGCTGCCATAGTCATAGATGCTACGACAGAGAGCACGATGAATAGTGTCCTGAGTGTTGTGCAACTTGGCAGCCGTGCTCAGAACTTTTTAAATATTAATTCTATAGACGATAACAAAGACTCACAAAGAAATGGAGATTTTAGCATGAAAGGAATAAATGTGAAGCCATGCTTAACTAGGCTTGCTAAAGCTGAGGGAGGGGGCGGTAAATAAGAGAATCAAGACTCGAGGGTGCTATCTCTGTCTCACTCATGGGATAAATGAAAAAACTCGAAAATACATAAGTAAATAAAATAAATTGCATTTCATAAAATCTATGGAGTGTGTGAAATAGTTTGGCTATGCAATTTTTCCCATTTAATATCTATTAATAATACTAAAATAGCATTCCTTGATACAGTTTGGAACAGAGTAATGTAAACAATAGTTCCAAGCTTGCTTGTTTGTTTTAAGGTCTTCTTAAATTTCTTCTATGAGTCAGAGAGACAGAGACAGAGAGACAACATCCCTGACAGGTCTTGATGCTGTGGTCCACCCAGCTTCAGCCAGGCCTGATTCTGAGCATACAGGTGGCTAGTGTACTCTGAGAGGCATCCAGATGGGATGTGACGTGAACTGGTAACCTTCCCATGTGGGTCTGCCTTGCAGATGCTGTATTTTATACCATTCAGCTCGTAGCTCCAAGTTTTGTTTACAGTTTTCCAACTTTTACTCCCTAATGCTAACTTTAACAGGGATAGGTGGTGGTGGGGGGAATGTCATAAGGTTAGGCAGCAGAGCCCCTAACCATTTCTCAAAAGTCTAACAACCTCTTCAAAAAGATTTACATAAATATCAGCAGCTGCAGAAGTTTTATTTCACAACTGCTACCATATTACAGAAATGGTATGGATAAAAAAAAACAAATTCCTAATTTTTCACATTCTATGTCTTATTAGAGGACACTATAGTTTCTTACAGGTCATGCTCTTCTGCATTATGCAGATTTAGAAAGTAATGTATGTGTGTGGTTGGGGACAAGGGCAGTGGGGGCAGGGAACTGGAAGAAAATAGGGAAAAGCCAGCCTTTGGCACAGTGGTTAAGGTGTTGGACTCCCTCATGGTTAACCGTGTGTCCTGAAACTCGCAAAGGGTATGTATGCCTGTGAGCCCAGAATCCTTAAGAGAATGGAGGAGAAGGGATTGTGGCATGGTCATTCCCCCTGGGGATGAGTTCTCATTCACTTTCCCACTCTGTGTCTGTCTGTCTGTCTCTCTCTGGCAAGTGCATAAGCCTTATGGTAAAATAAATAAATAAATAAATTTAAATAATAGTAAAAATAGTTTGGTTGTTATTTGAGTTATATTACTTTTAAGCTAAAACAAATTATACACAAGATAAAACTTATTACATCTATTTTATAAATCAATTACATAAATTGTGTCTCAGAACATACAGGAGGAGAATAATCCTGATGCTAGGAAGACCCTACAAATTTTCACATCATGAAGTGTGAATAACCTTCCCTACAACGACATTAATATCATGAAACCCACACAATGCTAAGAGAAAGGGAATGTGATTAGATAGTATCCTTGGAGGGGGTACTAGTTTATCAAAATAATCAATCTGGGATTGATTTTGCATGGTTCAACCACTGTTCATCATGGGAAATGAGTGTACTGAATATAACAATAGAGTTATAGACCCAAAAAAAGCCATTTTAATTATTTCAGTGTTTTTCATTAAGAGAACAAAGTTAAGTTTTTCTTCTAATGATTCCTTCAGCTTGATACTAACCTAACTTTTCCATAAACACAGAGAAGAAGAAAAGTAGTAGGATGCCCCATTTACTACCAATCATTTCAAAGTCACTTCTCACATTTCTCTGTACAAAAATCTATTTTAAACAATCTGTGAGACTGCTCAACAAGTTCACTGTGTCTTTCACGGAAACATTTTAGAACACATAGTGATGTGTTCCCGGGAGGCTCTGGAGTCAGCGTGGGACTGACTCCTCCACAAATCTTCCCTGGCACAGGGATGATGAACATGGCGGACTGCTAGAACGGCCAACAGAGCTGTGACAGGGAGACCCAACATGAGGTCATTTCTTAGGTGCTGGCAGGACTGTTCGCTGAAAGGTCTAGTAGGACATCACTGGGCTAGTATGTGTCTTACTGTGCTTACCTGTCTTAACATACAAGCAAATGTTATGGACCCTAAAGTAATTATTTTGTATATTGAGTCATATTTGTTTCTATAGTGTCCACTGTGTTGGTACATGCTGGAAGGAAGTTGCCCAAAACAGTTAAGATGCAATTACTGACCACAACCCACATGATATTTAGCTGAACATGTATCAATTACAAAAATGAATTATCAAAGGAAAGTAGAGCATAAGTTTATATAAAGTATTGTTTGTCAGAAAAGTCACAAGCATTTTTGCATAGAAAAATATGTTGTGACTTTTCCGACAACCAAATGTGAAAATGAATTATCAAAGTAGGATGTAAATTTAAGTCTATTAGAAAACTAGGTATAGAACAATGGTTAATCACATTATGAAAAAGTCATGTGGGTTTGCTCACTATGAAGGGGTAGAACTTGATAACATGAAGAGAAAGAAAAAACAGGAAGACTGGGATTTGCAGTTACAAAGAAGAAAAATGCAAGACTGAAAAGTAAAGGATAATAATACTGAAAATAAGGCAATTTAAACTATAGTTTGAAGTTTTCTGTCCATGAAAGTATAAATAATTAATTCCCTTTGGAATATTAAATTTACGGTAAAGCTAGTTCCCTAAAATAAGTGGTTTTCTTACTCACACAGTGGTATGGCGTTAGAAGAAATGCTGGGGGCTTTCTTCACATTCAGGTGCTATGTACTCCCTAAAACAGTACATAAGTACAGGGGCTAGCAAATGACATAATGGCTATGTCGCTGGACTCCCATGTAGTTGATCACAGTTCAAGTCCCAGACCTGGTGGCTTAAACTCTTGATGGGCACTTGTGCTTGCGTGCCCAAGATCCCAAGAGGAGAATGGAGGGGAAGGGATTGCAACATGGTCATCCCCCGCTGGGGGGTGATTTCTCGCTTTCTGTCTCTCTATCTCTGTCTTTCTGGCAAGCGCTCGTGTCCCATAGCAAAAACCTCTTAAATAAATAAATAAATAAATAAATAAATAAATAAGGAGTGCATAAGTGCAATAGAAGGAGAGAGAGAGACAATGGGATAGCTAATGGCTTATCTGTTGATGGATTTGAAAAATGAATTATTGAGGGACCAGTAGGTGGCATGGTAGCTAAGGTACTGAATTCCCACATGGCTGACTATGGTTCAAGTCCTAGACCCTGCAACTTGAAAATTACATCCGACGTGTGTACATTTGTGCCAAAAATACTGAGAGGAGAATGGTGGAGAATAGATTGTGACAGAGGTTTCCTTAAGGGAGGTGATTTCTTACTCTGCCTCTCTCTGTCTCTTATCTCTGTCTCTTTCTGTCTGTCTCTCTCTTTAGTGAGTGCATGTGCCCTATGGCAAAAACCTAAAAAAAAAAAAAAAGAAAGAAAGAATTATTAAAACTTTTTCTCTGTATTATCTTAGATCCAATTTTTACTAGCAACATATTCACAGAAATGCATATTTCTGCATTATTTCTGTGTACAATTTTGAAAAAAATGTATATTGTTTCATTTGTGTATATGTTTCTCTGATGAAATCAGAATTCAAGGGACTTCAAGTTTTCAAAAAAATACCAATAATCCACAAAAGACTAGTAGTTGCCAACATTGGAGTTATCTTGAAAAATATACAGTAAAATCTAAAATAACATTTTAAAGGAGCAAAAGCTATATGATTAAGTAATAGTACATAAAGTAACTACTCTGAAGGTAAACAAGCATTTGAATAAATAAGTTCTAGCACAATAGGGTTTTTTTTTTTTTTTTAGTTCACTTTAATTTGTATCTCTACCTTGCATTTTTTTTTTCCTGAGAGGTTTTTGCTATAGGGTGCATGTGGTCGCCAGAAAGAGAGAGAGAAATAGAGAGACAGAAAGTGAGAAATCACCCCCCAGGGGGGATGGCCATGCCACAATCCCTTCTACTCCATTCTCCTCTTGGGATTTTGGGCATGCATGCACACGCACCTGGCATGAGTTTAAGCCACTGGGTCCAGGACTCGAACCACAGTCAACTACATGGGAGTCCAGTGACACAACTATTATGCCAACTGCTGGTCCCTCTACTTTGCATTTTTAAAGAGAGGAAAAAATAAATTTTGCTTTTTGATTCAAATTATTTTTAAAGGTGGTTGGAATAATAACTAAATTTAATTTTTGCTCTTTTTTTTTGAAATTCTGTGAATTCTTAAGGTAAAGAATTTGCCTTTCAACTCTTTTACTTAATATTTCTTTTTATACTTTCTTTCCTTACCTTTACATGGTCAAGATCTGTTTTTTCTTGCAAGTAGCCTGAAAGAATTTAGTTTTGTCATGGTTCATGAAACTAAAAAGCTAACAGAGAAATCTTCTTCCTCTAAACAGATTGCATACAGGTTAGGTACTTTAAACATAATAATCAGCAATGTGGTTTCAATTCTGGAGGGGCTGCCCTGAAGTCTGCAGTCAATGACACAGTCTTGTCTATTCTGTTGCTGTGGGTAATGGTGCAGAAAAAAGCAATATACGATGCATGACAGATGAAGAGTGAGGACTGAAAATCAAAACAGACAGAGAATTTTGTTCACAGAGCTACTGAGCGACAATAATCAATTTACCTATGACCAAGTAAGTGTTAGGATGGCAAAATTTCAGGGACTGAATACATTCCCATTCTGGGACTCCTAAGCTTCTGCTGACAGATACAGAAAGAAAATAGGTGAGTCCCCAGTAAGGAGGACCTAGATTTCTTCATAAACAGGCAGCTGTTTTTCCTAAATAAAAGAGGCTTTCTTTTGACATTATAGAGAAAATGTTCAGTATCATATTGCAATAATGTTTGACATTTCCTGGCATTATGGAGGGTAGAGTCCAAATATGCCCTCTAAATGAGGAATCTTAGCTAAAACACAAAAATATACATCTCCCTGATAAAATCCAAGGTGCTATCACCCACCTTTACATTCCCATGCAGAGAGGGAAGAAATGAACAAAAAAGAAAAAGAAAAAGTATCTTTTTAATTCTTAGCAACTTTCCAAACCATTATTAGAAACTTACGAGGCTTTAATGTATAAGAAAGGCTTGCAAATATTGCTCTAGTTGAAGAATTTGGGCTCTAAAATTGCAACAGTTATTGGAAATCTTGGAGTCAATAAACATTATGTAAAGAGTTGTTTTCCACATTCTCAAATGACTAGGAAATGAACATTGAGGGGCTGCAGGAGAAGATGGGGGTCTCCACGGGTGTTAAAGTTCCTTGTAATTTTTGCTTGTTGGAAGAACTTGAAGGACAAAAAGGAGTAGGCAATGGTACAGTTAACTGGGGCCTTGAAGATGATGAAGATATGACACTTACAAGATGGGCAGGCATGATTATTGGGCCACCAAGGACAAATTATGAAAACAGAATATATAGTCTAAAAGTAGAATATGGACCTAAATACCCAGAAGCTCCTCCATCAGTTATATTTATAACAAAATTAATATGAATGGAATAATTTCAGTGGGATGGTGGATGCATGGAGCATACCAGTGTTAGCAAAATGGCTAAACTCTTACAGCATTAATGTCATCCTTCAAGAGCTACAACCTCTAATGATGTCCAAAGAAAATATGAAGCTTCCACAGCCACCAGAAGGACAAACATACAATTAATTTTAGAGGCTCTCAAATTTGTCTTAAATCAACAACCTTCTACTCCTATAAATGTCTTGATTAAGTATCACAATGCAAATACCCACAACATTAAGTAAAAGAATTCCAACTGGTAAACATGACTGGACATTTGTAAGAATATATTTAATATATGTACAGCCATTATGTTTCTCCTGTTAAAGTGCTGTCATTTAAACGTAAGCCTCGAGTACTTGAACTAGAATTAGAGTTTTCAAGATGAAAGCATGTCAAGAAGTGTCAGATGGCAGTGGTGTAAGCATATGTGCTTCTGAAAAATAAAAACTCTCAAGGAGGAAAAACAGAAATGGCAAGCTTTATCCATCTTGCTTAGTGAAAGACCTACAGTCGAAATTGTTTAAGGTAGCAGGTACAATAAATATTGTCATAAATTGTGTTAATTCTTGCAGCGGTGCAGGTGCTGACTACCAGTAGTATCAAAATCATATTCAGGATTGTTTTGATACCTTTATTTATAATTTATAAAGTGCTGGGGGGGTGTATCGATGAATTTCTGTTAAAAGCTGTTCCTGTGTGTTACATGTAACAGACATGGTAAATATTTGTTTACAGTTTTATTTAAGAAACCATACATTTAAGTTGAAGTGAAGTCAATCAACAAAAAGGAAATAGGTGTATGGATATGTGATTTTGAGATTAAAGTTAGTCTTAAAATGTAAATAAAATGTGGAACATGGGGAAAAAAAAGAAATGAGCATTGATTTTTTTTTTTTAAGAGAGTAATGGAATAGCTATAAAGCTGTGCAAAAAAAAAACCCTATTTCCTTAGAAAATCCCCTTAATCACTATGATAGCTAATTCTATGTGTCAATCTGACTGGGCTGTAGGATTCTAAGATAGCTGGTAAACACAGAGATAGATAGATAGACAGACAGACAGACAGACAGGTAAAAATCTCTCATTGGTCTGTTTCTGCAGAGAACCCTAACTAATATGATCACCAAATACTGCCATTTGTTAAATAGTTTGCTGATGTTAGAAAAGAGGTTTTGACTGGGGCTGGTAGGTGGCATGGTGGTTAAGGGTGCTGGGCTTCCATTAGGGCAAATTTGGTTCGAGTCCCAGACCTAGCAGCTTGCTCGCTCGCTCTCTCTCTCTCTCTCTCTCTCTCTCTCCCTCCTGCTCTCTGGTCAGAGAAAAAGAGAGAGAGCGAAAGAGCAAAGAAGGAAGGAAGGAAGGAAGGAAGGAAGGAAGGAAGGAAGGAAGGAAGGGAGGGAGGGAGGGAGGGAGGAAGGAAGGGAAGGAAGGAAGGAAAAGAAGAATGAAAAGAGGTTTTGACTACAAAGGAGAATTTAGGTTCACTGGTCTTCATGGTGACCTGTAAATGACATGAAGAATAACATCCATCTCACTAACAAAAATAAATTCAGCAGACAAAAGATAAAAGTGAGACTATTTCTGCATTAGATGAAATACTAGTTATCACAGACTATTAAAAGAAAGGCCTCGAAGGGAGTAGAATAGTTGATCATGAAACACTTCCATTCCAATTTGTTCAGAATTATTTTTAATATGAAACACACATATAGAACTCCTCCTCTTTCTTAGGTCCTCAAGAAAACAAGATGAGGAAGATATTAATTACATCATCTCTGCCTTCTCCCTCCTTTGCTCGCCCAACCACCACCGTGAGAATTTATAATCTAACATGAGAGAGATGTAAATACATGAGCAGATACTTTCAGTCAAATGTGTAACTTTTATAATAAATATACACATAGCAACCTAAACCTTAGGAATTAGAAAACTCTTGCTGGAAGAGATGTCATTTGACCTAAATCATTAAACCTAGGAAAAACAAAAACAAAAATAACTAGGCTGGTTTGACTAGGGAGAATTTAATTAACAAAATTAACAAGTTTTATGTTCATGAATCAGTTTGATTGGATAGCCTGCAATAATTTAAAACCTTAATGTAATGTCTGTATTCTGAACAACATAATAAAGAGATTGAAAAACAATACCCAGTTTCCAATGACCAGCAGTCAGTGCTGTCAGGAGAGAAGAAGTACAACTTCATTTTCTTGCACCTTAAATTATTTTTTCATTCAAAACACACTTTATAAACACAGTACATATAGAGTAGTTGAATACTATGCTTTCAAACTGATAATTGCTACTTCTATATGCTCCATCAATAATCCCTTTCATCTCAAAGCTCAGGAAACCAGCTTAAAACTCAGCTTGTAAACTTTTTCAGTCACATTGGTTTTGATTGCTTAACAGTTAATGGTAGATGTATGACACCAGTTAACAGTTGATGGTGGAGGTATGACACCAGTTAACAGTTGATGGTGGAGGTATGACACCAGTTAACAGTTAATGGTAGATGTATGACACCAGTTACTGGTTAATGGTATTGATTTTAATCCCTTTCATCTCAAAGCTCAGGAAACCAGCTTAAAACTCAGCTTGTAAACTTTTTCAGTCACATTGGTTTTGATTGCTTAACAGTTAATGGTAGATGTATGACACCAGTTAACAGTTGATGGTGGAGGTATGACACCAGTTAACAGTTGATGGTGGAGGTATGACACCAGTTAACAGTTAATGGTACATGTATGAGCAACACAGAATTGTTGCTCCATTGATTTTTCTTCTGTTTTGTTTTTTTTTTTTAAGAATTTTTTCCCATAGGGCGTGTGCATTCTCCAGAGACATAAAATGAGAAATCACACTCCAAGGAGAGATGGCCAAAGCACAATCCCTTCTCCTCTGTTCTCCTTTCAGAATTTTCGGCATGCAACTACATGCGCCTAGTGTAAGTTTACAGCCACTGGGTCCAGGATTCCAACCACAGTTGACTACATGGGACTCCTGCACCTTAACCACTTGGTTCGAGTGGTTAACCACTATACATTAACCATTACACCACCTGCTGGCCCCGCTCCATTAATTCTTAATACAGGATGAGATGTTATACATTGCAAACAAAACCAGTAACTAAGTATGTTATCATCTTGAAAAGGAAAAAAATGAAGACATACTATATTGGGAAATCTTTACCAGTTTTTTTATTGCTGTTTCCCCACACACAATATCATATTGACATATATGAGATATATAATTGTGCTGTTTTATTTACTTTTAGATAGCACTGAAAAGAATATATAGCAATAATTCAACTAGGTATGATTAAAGTAAAATTATCTTTGAAGTTGAAGAAAGATGTTTTACAGGAAACTCTTGATTCTGAAAATACACATATAAAATCATAACAGTCTTTTTTTTTTTGAGAGGTTTTTGCTATAGAGTTCGTACACTCTTCAGAAAGACAGAGACAGAGAGACAGAAAGCGAGAAATCACCCCTAGGGGAGATGGCCACACTGCAACCCCTTCTCCTCCATCTCCTCTCAGGACCTTGGGCATGTACACACATGTGCCTGGCATGAGTTTAATCCACCGGGTCCAGGACTCGAACTGTGGTTGACTACATGGGAGTCCAGTGACATAGCCATTACACCAACTGCTGGTCTCATAAGCTGTAACACTCTTTATTGAATCTGTCTTTATGTATCATCCTACTCTTTTTTTAGCACCTTCCTTTATCATTCCTTTTTGCTCTGATCTTAGTGGTTCATTCTTCAGGTATCTGTTTATTCTATAGGCTATAACATCACATAAGCCATGTCTCAGCCATCTTTCATAAACAAATAACCTACTAATTGATATACTCAAGAGTAGACACAACTTCACACTAGAAGGTGAAGAAACTTCAGAGAAAATGTTTTTCACTTGAAAAGATTTTATTAAAGAATTATTTTTTATTTAACTTTACTTACTTATTTTAATTTTTCCAGAAAGGGATAGAGTAATAATGAGAAAGAAAGTAACAAAGCAAGCCGCCAGGTCCAGGATTCAAACCATGGTCAGCCACGTAGGAGTCCAGTGCCCCCAACCACCATGCCACCTGCCAGCCCCCAACACATTAAAAGATTGTTAAAAAATCTTTCCCATGCAAATAGACTAAGAAAAAAAAAAAAAAACACAAGAGCATTTATACCTGAAAAAAAGAAAAAAGTTTGACTGAAGGACCTTAATCTTCAGGGATTTATACTCCTGGCTAAAGAAAATAATAAATATAAAATAAAAATGACATATTTTACAGTCATAAGGAGTAAATTTTACATTATTATTTCATTAAAAATGGCATAGGACTTACTCATTCCAGTGAAGTCATTCTTTGAAGATTCATTAATCTTTTCAGTCACATGGGCCTATTTTATGACTTCTAAATTCCAATACCATTTCTCAGTTACTAACAGACCTTTATTGAAAAAAGTCAAGGTCTTCTAAAAGGTGAGGAATTTGTCCCTTTACAAACCAAGCAGAACACTCAGAAATAATCTATAACCTACCTGAGTCATAAATATAGCCCAACTGAGTGTATTAATTTTTTAAATCTTAAAATTAAAATGTCTCACTTAAAGAATATTTTAAGATATTATATCAAAAAATTAAAATCCATTTTATGTTTATACAGCCTTCTCCATTATTATTTTGTTTTTCCAAACTAAGCTTTAAATGCCTTATGGATTTGAAGTGTTGTCCTCAGAGACCACTACGATCCACTATATACAACCCCAGGTTAAGAGCAGCAACATAAAAGACTCTCAATAAGTGTTGTTTATTTGGAGTGTACTTTGAAGGTGACTGTTAATTGCCTTACACGTGACACTATATAAAACATTTAAAATAAGTATATCTTTGTGTAAAGCCTATTTTTCATATATTTTTTTAAATATTATGAATCATAACATTCAGAAATAGCTTAAGTAAATAAACCAAATTGAAGCCACTTGGTCCTTTGGGGGACAAGAACATTTATTTTTAGTTTGACTCAACCTTTTGTTATTCAGACTGCTGTTTTGGCTTTGACTAGGAACAGCCACACAGGTTCCTTCTGTGTGGAGGACTCATGAGAATTGGGATCTTCACTCCTAAGCCAGCATGGACAGTTTATAGGAGCTGCACAGCTACAAACTTACTAGAGTTTAAAATTTACTAGAATTTAAAAAGTTGTAAAAGCTGTTTAGAGATATGTTTATAAATGGTTATTTTACAATACTAATCTGTTTCTGATATCTGAAATAATATATGCAGTAGACGGTAGAGATTCACTTTTCTTGGGGAAAAAACAAAAAGAAGAGGGAAGAGATCCTCTCCTTTTTGAGAGACACACCCTTCTGAGGTTTAGCACTAAACTTCAGGTTCCTTTAAAAATCAAAATCCAATCAGGAAAACATAAAGATACACATTTCAAGACTTCCACATTTTGAACTTTTCTATCTACTATTCAAAGTAAACAGAAGTCTTGTCATTTAAAGCTGCAATGACCTTGAGGAAGGAAATTTTAAGTCCACCTTCATAATACTAGATTGGCATGTTGACAAATTGTTTAGGGCTGAGAATAAACTAGAACACAGGGATAGAAGCAGAGTCTTTCCCACACCCCAATTTTCTTCTCAGTATTTTAGCATAGAAGTCTGGAGATTTAGCTCTAAGTCCTGCTTCTATCATTTTATCTCCTGGTGACCTTTTCAAAGTCCACTTAATTTAATTAAACTATGCCCCAATTTCCTCGTCTCTGTAAGCAAAGGGGTTTTAAAGAAGACTATCCGTGCATGGGAAGGCTACTCAAGCAAATGGCTCTTCACCTGTGAATGCTGAGGGAGGCTAGATGGTTTTCCGGTCTGAGAAGGATGACACTGAGGGGTTGCAGAGCCTGAGGCAGTGAGTCCCACAGGCAGCTCAGAGGCGGAGGAGGCCGAGCATGTGAAGTGTCGCAGAGGCACAAAGGCAGGCAGAACCTGGGGGGACGGGAACATCTGGAGGACGGCCTGTGGGAGTCAGGAAAAACACAGCCTGAACTGTGTTCCCTCTGCTTCTGCCAAGGGTCTGGTGAGTCTCAGCTATCCTCTGTAATCAGGACCGTGGAGGGGAGGAATTACAAAATAAAGATAAAGAAGTGGACCTGATGACAGAAGGGAGGTCTGAGGAAGGGAGCAAAGAAAGGTGAAAAAGGAAGGAAACCATGTTTGTGGGCCTCTCTACTTAGTCACTGTGAGGCTACAGGACGGAATAAAAAGAAGAGCGAAAGTAAGGCGGTTCAGAAGACTACTGGAAGGGAAAGCCGGCCATGAAGAGCATCTTTAGGAAGCTGCACTTCAAAGGGATGAGAGCAGCTGCTTAGCAAGGGCCATGTGATGGAAGTCATTAATATCCTGTGGATTCAAAGAAAATACCAGATGAATAGCAGCTGATATACACACGAGCTCCTAATATTTTGCCAAGTACTGCTAATTTGTTGTAACTCAAATATGAGAAAGAGAGATGTTCGATGAGAACTTCAAACTGGAAAAAGAAGTTAGCTTAATTATAAAACTAGTAGAAAAATGTCTAAGACATGTTGTGACCATTATGATGAGTTTATTAATTGGATCTCAAATTAGGAGTCTATTTTCCTCAGGAATATGACAGTGAAGATGGAGGTGTGGTTCCCTTTCTTCAGGGCTCCTTTCTATTGCCGTGTTCCACTTCTTTGATTAAAGAGTCTGAACTGTGCAACTGTCTGAATGGAAGAAAGGCAGCAAGATTGAGACTTTGGTCTGAAGGGAGGAAGACAAACGATGGCCAGGGGCTGATGGACAGAACTCACTGCCAAATACTGTCCAGCGCTGTTTCTGTTTCATAGGAGAAACGCAGTGTTTGTTGACTCACCTTGGCAACATGGAAAACTAAACACTCTGTTAGACATAATTTGATATAGCTCCCATTGTGTTTTATTCTGGAGTCACAAGCCAGCGTGATTCCGTTTTCTGCAGAGAGCCAAGGTCTAAGTGGATGTGCACTGCCATGGGCAGGCTCTAGAAGGAAAAGGATGAGCTGTGCATCCTGCAAAATAGAAGCAAGCTAGTATTCACAGGGCAGTCGGCCTTTAGAGGACAGGACAAAGGAGTGCCCCAACGAGATGAGATGGTCACCAGTATCTGGATATTCTAAAAACAGGTAGTACATTCGTAGGCTATGTGGTCAAAATAAGAAAAGGGCATCATGAGTCAGGTAAAGCCCTAGTCCCATAAAGACATGTACCTAGACAAAGATTTGTGTATGAGATCATTTGGTTAGTCGGGACAAAGCCAAGTTGCAATATAAGAACTAAGCAGACCTCAGAGGTAGACTGCTTTATGCTTGGGCCAACAGAGTTGAGCTAAAACCATTTCACATTCTCATGTGAAGTCAGAATTGCCCCTTAGGACAGAAGTAGATTACAGGCTGCAATCAACTGGTACCACCGGTTATGAAAAGAGTAGATTCTAGGAATTGGACAAGTCTTAAGAAATTAAATGTCAATGCCTTTAATGAGAATCTTTATAAAGGACTCCTAGGAGCTATGGAGAAATGAAGCTTATCTTTGACAATGAGAAAATAGTAAGATTATGGCAGGTGGCGTGGTGGTTAAGGTGCTAGACTCCCACATGGCTAACCATGGTTCGAGTCCTGGACCTGACAGCTTGCTCGCTCTCTCTCTCTCTCGTCAAATTAAAATAAATAATAAAAATAAAACAAATAAAGTTAAAAAAGAAAATAGTAAGATTATCATCATTGCAAAGTACTTTACATAGAATTTTAGTTGATATTTTACGTAAAAGGTCAGATGAAGATGACCATCAAAGTCAGGATTAACATAGATTTGCTAACACAGTAAGACTAGTAGCAGAAAAAGTTTTATCACAGAGAAATTAAGCAATTTTTCCAAGGTTAAAAAACAAAAGCTTACATTCTAGATTCAGAATTCAAATCGAGTTTGTTTTCTTCCAGAGTCCATGCTTTTAGGAATTATGATATATTACTTATTACATTTTTGAATTGGTAGATTAAAACATGAAAACATTGTATGACTCTTCAGGAAATAAAACAAAGCATTCAATCACCATATATCATTAGAATATACAAAATGAATGAATCATGCTGGGAAAATGATTTTGTGTGTTCTAATGGTATACACTGACTGAATGTAAAAAAATAAAAGATATCCTTTTTAAAAATAAATAAAAGCAAAGCAGAGACGCAATAAAAATAGTTTTTAGGGTTTTTTTAATAGGCTATTAGAATAAAAAGAGAAAAAGAGGTTCAACCAAAAAAAAAAAAAAGAAACAAAGAAAGAAACAAAGAAAGACAAGAAAAGCATCTTATTTTCCATATCACAGAAGATTTCAGGAGCTATTTAATCAAGCTTATAATAAAAGAGAGGTGGGAGCCAGCAGGTGGCATGGTGGTTAAGACACCAGGGTTTACATCTGGACTTGACAGCTTGCCCTTTCTCTCTCTCTCTCTCTCTCTCTCTCTCTCTCTCTCTCTCTCTCATGCATGTGCCCTATAGCAAATTAAAAAATAAAAAACTAAAAAATTATTTTTTAAAAAAAGAGAACAAGAAGGAAGGTAAGGGAAATGTTTTAGTGAAATGAATTTACCAAGTCCTATTAGAAGAAATAATGAATATTTACATTCTAAAAGTTCAGAACTCTTTAGAAAAGCTGATATTTGGAAGTCTCTAAGTGTCAACACATCAATAACCCACTGTGGTTAGTACAATCCTGGAAACATGTTTTGAATATATTTTGTAGGCTACCCAGTTGCCCCAGGCTCGGAGTGCCAGTGTGAGTTAGATCTGGAAGCAGAACCATAATGAATGACATAGAAGAAGATATTTAATCTACACAAGAGTGTGAATGGGTGATGAAAATTATGAGAGACTGTAGCGCAGTTTCTACGGTAACAGGCTTAAGGTGAGTAGAGGTCAACCAGACAGCAATTATGGAAAATAGCTGGATGTGAAGCAGTGATGAGCAAGGACAAGCTAGAGCCTTCAATGGAACTGGGACTGTGAGGATAAAATGTGCCTGTGTCTGTCTTTCCATCCATCCAAACTCAGTGACTCAAAGTGCCCAGCTTAGGAAGCTGATACCCTTCACTGCAGAGCAAATTACTGGCCAGAACTCAGAGAGTCTGAATAAAGAAATGAGTGGCAACTGAGGAGCTGCAGGCCTGAGATGAGCCAGTCAGTCTGCAATGAGGTCAACTACAGCAATATCAGCTGTCCCACACAAACCAAAGTGCATAATGGCACCTCTGAAACTCCAAAGTTCTTTGATGGTGAGCTCTACCTAGAGCCCAGCAATGACAAGAATTCTGGAACAAGGAGTGGCAGTTTGGCTGAGGTGACACAGTCCAAAACCACCTCACTTCATTGCTTCACACCAGGACAATGGCAACAGTCACCTCACTGAATTCCCGGCCACCGTCTCCATCCCTCTCCACACATTGTCCACACTGTCTTTAAAGTTACCTCCCAAACCTCAAGACAGTATTTGCGTTTCAATGGGTGTGTCCTTCCTCTCCTTCCCCAAGTCCTACAAATCAAAGAAAAATGAGACATAATTTTTTAGAAGTATATTGCTGATGTCATTAGGCTAGAGCCCAAGAGGATTCCATAGGAGATACTGTGCAAGTGAGTTTTCACTGTGAAAATCATCCGTGTGGCTGTAACTCAAAAGATGCAAAGGAAGAACTCTTCTAGGAATTTACTGGCCATGGATGAGTGAAAGCTGAGAGAGAGAGACGGCTGTGGAAGGGTCAGATGGCACGAGGACATGGGAAGAAAATTAGAGGGCAATGAGCAGAGCCAGCATGACTGTGTGACAAAGCAGCCTGTCTTCAGGAGTCACCCCAAGTCTGGCAGATGGATGGGCTATGCCTTTAATAAGCTAAGTTACAAAGGAGCACTATTATAGGTGACTCCAGAGGACAGTGACATGTACACGCTGAAGAGGTCAGCACCACCCTAGCTTTTAAATGGCGGCAAAACACTTGGGGAAAAGTATCCTGTACCTTAGTGACCTTCTCCCCATACAGTGGCCTCTACTCTTAGACAACTTGAGTTCAAGCTAATATGGTAACCACCCAGCTCTAGAGCTGAGGAACCTAGTGACACAGGGGAGAAGGGCAAGACCTTAGGCAAGGAGAACTCCAAGAGTAGATGCAATGGTATGGGTCTGTCCCAAAGATTAAGTGGTAAGTTTGTGGATTTAAAGATTTTATATTTGGTAGCTTATAAATATATTGCATGCATTTTTTTGTATAATGCAAATACTACATAATAAAAAGATTTGTAAATTAAAAAGGAGTTGGAAAATGAACATGTGGACTTAGACATAACAAAGACAGAATAAAGGGAAATCATTGTGTAAACATAACCCTGTTTTTCCCAAGAGAGCCTGTTTCCACCTGGTGTCTCAGTGTAATTATTAGTAGAGTAACAGTACTCCCTTTCTCTCTCAAAAATGTCAGATTTTGAACACTTTTATTCCTCAAGATTTCTGCCTCCTGGGAACTATGACTATGAGACACTTCACTCTGATGCAAAGATTATTTTACATGGCATAGTTGTCTTTTAAAAAAAGAGAGACAGTTCTAAAAAAGCCTGACTTTATGGGATGAGCCCTTGGGATAGAGCTCTTCTTGAAGAAAGAAGTGTGATGGGCCTACCATGCCAGGGAGATATTTTGTGGCTTGTTTGTGGACAGAGGGAGGCATGTGATAAAGAATGCCGTCAGAGAGTACTCCCTGTCTGATGGCCAACAGAAAACATCAACTTCAGTCTTACAACCACAAAGAGCTAAATTCTGCTATAACCATGTTACTATGAAAGAAAAGCCTAAACTCAAGATTGCAGCACAAGGGGCAGGACAGCGGCACAGCAGTAAAACACAAGGTTCTGTGAGGCTAGCCCACATGGAAAGGTTCCAAGTTCAAGTCCATACCTTGAGTATCCTGAGGCACATACTTGCCTAGGATCAGGGCAGGCTGAGGCTGGAGGTGAATCACAAAGTCAAGACCCTGATAGAGATGCAGTCTCTCTGTCTCTCTCTTTCTCTCTTCCTCATGGAAGAAATAAATAAAAATAAACTTAAAAAAAGAGAAAAAGACTGCAGCACCAAAGACCACCTTGATTTCAACACTGTGCCCCAGCCTCTCAGAGTAAAATATATTGACTCTAGATGTAATATAACATTCATATTTTAGTTTAAAGTACTATGGTATGAGAAAATGTAGCAACAAGTGTTTAAGTTAAAAGCAGCACAGATTGCAAAGTCAGCCTATTTGCTGTGGCTACATTAGTGATTCTCATGAAACATAAAGGAATATAAGAAGTAAGAATCTTGCTGAGAACTGCACACTCTTCAAACCAGAGCTATCAATAACCAGTCACCCTGCTTTACTTGCAAATCGGACAACACTGCAAGTTTGTGATTTGTCATTTAAGTGTCTAGAAAGAAATATTTCCATTTGATCACTGAGATTCCATGTTCCATACATTCAACTTGTGATGAAAAAAATTAATAAAATGAGGTTACCTATACTTACACAAACACAGTACACAGTATAAGTTTAATGTTAGCTACATTTATATTCATATTTACATTCCTAGTAAGATATAACTAAGACAAAAAAGAAGTAATCTCTTACTAAACCAACCCAATGTTCGCTCTTACACTTGCATGAGTAACTCAAGGAGGAATAAAATTCTATGTGGTAAGTACTGCGGGACAGATAAAAACCAAGGGGTAAAGGAATAAAGAAAAGGAAGAAATAACAGAATTTAGGCTTTAGACTCCAATAATGTCGTAAAGAAGGGGTTACTTCTAATGAATAAAGATTAAGAATTAATCTTAATCTTTAATCTTTAAGGATTATGTTCCAATTATTAATTACTGTTTTACAAAAGGAGATAGAATTCCAATTATTTGGCATGGTATGATACTCAGGGTAATTCACAATCATTAATTTCTTTTCCTATTTTTAGTATCATGGTATGATACTCAGGGTAATTCACAATCATTAATTTCTTTTCCTAACCTGTTACCCGTTTCTAGCAAGTTCCTCCTTTTTCCTGTCCTGATATATATGTGTATGTATATATATATACATACACATACACACACATATGTATATATATACACACATATATATACACATGCATACACATACATACATGCATGCATGCATAGAGTCATGCATCACATCACTATGTTTTGCTCAGTGACGGACCACATAATATAAGGTGGTGTAAATAGGCAGTTGTGTCAGTGCCCTCTATGGTGGTCACACAATGATGAAACTGCCTAAGGACACATTTCCCAAAACGTATCCCTGTGATTAAGTGATACATCTCTCTCTCACACACACACACACACCCCTCACTGGAAACTGGATGTTCCTTATGTATTCTAACCCTTTCACACTTCCATATGTTCTATTGATAAAATTTATCTTCTCAGGTTTGTAAACTTCATCTCTATAGCAGACAGCATTTTTCAAAGATTGTTATAACCTCCCAATACCTGAATGCTCTGCTAGAACTCTGTTGCTTCCCCAATAAGTTAATGTCTGTGTCCTCTCAAACCTGAGAGGGACTTTGGGTCTGCCTTGACCAATAGAGTATGACACAGGTGACATGATGTGAAATTCAAGGATGGTCAGTAAAATGTCATGCATCTCCACCCTAATTACTTGCACATTCAGGCCTTGGAACTCAGTTACTTTACATGAGGAAGCCTATGCAGGCTGCTCCTTTGTAGAATAGCCAAGGGCCTCTCAATAACCAGCCACAACTGGCCAGTGGTTGAGTCCTCCAGTCACTATTTGAGCTGCCCCAATAGAGCCCAGCTTGTCTGTACTAGGCACTGCACCACATACTGATTTTTGAGTAAAATAAACGATGATTGTTTTAAGCCACTAAGTCAAGGATGACTGTACTGCTGTGCGGACATGGGCCTTGCATTTGTTTGCCTAGAGGCTTCTCTCACTGGCCTGCCATTCTCTTCATAATGATTTCATTGCCTTGGACACACAGCACCAGGCCAGTCTAATTACAAACCAATGTGCCCCCTCTTTGATTGCAGGCCAGGAAATGGAAACCTGATCCAAACTTACTTGAATCTCTCCGATTCTCTACTTGGTATTAGAAACTTGAGTGGAGATATAACCACTGAAGGTTATTTGAGGTGAGTTAGCTAAAGACTCTTCCTTAGTTCAGGGGTCAGCAAAACTTTTCTGAAAACTCTCAGATAGTAAATATTTTTAAGCTTGGCATTCCACAGGGTCTCTGTCACTAGAACTCTGCTGATGTAAGCATATAAAAGAGGGATTGGGATTATGTTTCAATTAAATGTTATTTATGAGCATTGTAATCTGATTTTTCCCCAGAATTTCCAAAGAGAGAGAGAGAAGAGAGGGAAAGTAAGAAAGCAACCCCCACGGGGAATGGTCACATTGCAATCCCTTCTCCTTCTCTCTCCATTGTTTCAGAATTTGGGGAGCACAACACACATTTCCAGCACTAACATGTATAGTCAGCCATCTGGGATTCAGCTGACTAAACCATCATGCCATAAGTTGGCCTATAATTTGAATTTTATATAATTTTATGTGTTACAGATATTGGGTTGTTGGAAAAGTCATAATGTATATTTCTATGTTTTTCTATGCAAAAATGTATCATAACTTTTCTGACCCAATAGAATTATTTTAAATATTTCAGTCATTCAAATGTTAACACACACACACACATCCATTTACCTTGCAGGATACATAAAACAAGCAAGCAGTGGATGATATTTGGCATGTGGGTTGCACTGTGCAGATCATAGATCTCAAGACAAGCTATGGGAGTCCTGCCACTGAGTCCCCCACTCTGCCTGACCCTTCTCCTCCAGGGGCTTTGTATTCTCCCAGTCCTTGAGTAGACTTTTAGCTAATTTCTTTTATTATTATTTGCTTATTTGTTTCTTGCTTAAATTGATCAGTTTCTGGTATATAACTATGCCTCAAGGACCCCAGAGTATAAGTAATTTAACAACTACAAAGATGGTACGATTATGACTTAGTAACAAGAAAAAAATGATCAACGTGTAGAGAGAAAATAACTTTCCTACTTTAAAAAAAAAGATAGTATAAGATAAAGTCTGTCAAAATAGCTTAAAGGACGGGACTCCCAATTTATTTTGCTGTTTCACAAAACTGTAAGAATACTAAAAGTCACAAGTGGATCTAATAACTTTCACATCCAAAATCTCGAGAAATACTGAATGAATATATATTTTTGGAAATTGAAGGTTTAATAATGAAATGAAACCAGAATCTCCCAAATGAGGTTTTTAAATCAGGTAGTCAGAGCAAGCCTTCAGGTATGAACAAATTCACTAGGTTCTTATGCTACCTTATGGAATGCCAAGTTAAAAAATAAAAATTCTGGATAATAAACTTAAATAGAATTTGAACTTCACACTGTCTTTAATATCACATTAAGTCATTACATACAGTGATTCTGGTCAATCTGTTTTTTGTTTGTTTGTTTGTTTGTTTTTGTGGGACCTCAGTGAAAACACCTGCACATTTAGTCAGGTATTTAACTGTTCTATCTCGTGGTTCCACGATTCATTAGACAGACCGGGAATAAGAACCACAGCTGCACAGAAATACCAGCTAAAGGGCATGAGTTGCAATCTTCTTAATACGTTGTCTCCCAAAACATGTGTGTTATCTATTCGCCAACTCTCTGGGTGAGAAAGGGTTTCTTAAACAGTATCACCACGAATATGAATGCTGTTGATTATATATGGTAATTATTAGCTTGTTAGGATTATTACAATGACTTATGTTTTTATTTTGTAAAAATCATCAAAGGGTAACTATGCACCACCCAAATGACAAATGTCAGGGAGCTGTTTCGTACTGACGAGTATCAGTGACCTGTTTGTCATTCTCTGTGTCATCCATGGGCAATTTGGTATGTCATTAGACTCTTTTTTCTGTCTTTGATTCTTAAGTCAAAAACAAACAAGAGCAAAAGTCTACTAGAAACACGAGGGATCCTTACATTATCCTTTTTTATTAGGGACAATGCTCTGCCCCTTAGAGTCTGGAATTGTTTCTCTTTTTTCCAGCTGTGGTATTTTTATGCCCACAATTCATCTATTTTTATACTTTATATACATATATTCAGTCTAGTGGAGGCTAAGAATTCTCTCTTCTGCTTACATGTTCCCAAGGGCTCTTGATTCAGTTCATCCTTTTCTTTACAGCTGTGGGACAGCAAAATCTGAAGCAACAGTCTGATGCTTTAACTCTAATCACAAAATACACGTATGCCTAAATACACACCGAGTGCTTTAAGAAGTAGGATTGCAACGTTCCCTTTAAGCTTCTTTGGGAGAGTATTTAAATGGCTGTCATTTCAACTTTTTCAGCGTGTTCATCAAATTAGGGAAATATTCAGTGAGAAAATTAGAGCCTTATTTATCCTCATATTTTCAAAACTGCCATAGGCAACATGAAATGACTTAAAATTTTTTTCTTAAAAATATACACATGGATATTTTCATCTGAAAATTCTGTTATTGCTGACAAAATTAGACCATGTATATTTATTTAGGCAAGTTTTGATTGTCTAAATAAATATACATGTTCTAATTTGTCTATTTGGTCTAATTTGATTTGATGTTCTCCAAACTTCTAAGCATCACTATCTTCTTTATGATTCTGCAATAGCCTCACACAACCTGTACTATCACTTAGTTAACGTTTTCTCTTTTTTAGGGGGACAGATTTTTGCTATAGGGCATGTGTGCTTGCCAGAGAGACAGACAGAGCCAGAGAGACAGGAAGTGAGAAATCACTTCCAAGAGGGGATGACCATACTGCAATCCCTTCTCCTGTTCTCTTGGAATCTTGGGAATGCACGCACAAGCACCTGTTGTGAGTTTGAAGCCACCAAGTCTAGGATTTGAACTGCAGTCAGCTATGTGGGAGTCTAGTCTAGTGATATAACCACTATGCCAGCTGCTGGTCTCAACATTTTCCTCTTTTTCTTTTTCTTTTTTTTTTATGGAGAGGTTTTTTGCTTTGTTTTGTTTTGTTTTGTTTTTATTGCTATAGGGTGCGTGTGTTCGCCAGACAGACAAAAAGGGACAGAGAGATAGAAAGTGAGAAATCACTCCCCAGGGGGGAAGGCCACGCTGCAATCCCTTCTCCTCCATTTTCCTCTCGGGATCTTGGGCATGCATGCACACGCGCCCAGCGTGTTTAAACCACCGAGTCTGGGACTTGAACCGCGGTTGGCTACATGGGAGTCCAGCGACATAGCCATTATGCTAACTGCTGGTCCCCATTTTCCTCTTTTTTAATGGCCCACTCTTTTAAGACATCTTTCTAGCTCTCATGAATTAAAGATTTGTATGTACTTCCCTCATCATAAGGGAGATGCAGATTAAAACCACAATGAGATACTACCTAACCCCTGTGAAAATGCTGAAGATTAAAAATATAAAAATTGGTAAGTGTTGGTGGGGATGTGGTGAAAAGGGAACTCTCCTACACTGTTGGTAGGAATGTAAAATGGTTCAGCCACTGTGGAGAACAATATGGAGGTTCCTCAAAGATCTACAAATAGAACTACCATTTGATCCAGCAATCCCACTTCTGGGTATCTACCCAAAGGACAGGAGAACGCTCAGTCAGAAAAGTGCTTGCACATCAATATTTATTGCAGCATTATTTACAATCACTAGGACATGGAACCAACCCAGATGTCCACAAACTGATGAATGAGTTGAAGAAGTGTGGCACATATACTTCATGGAATACTACTAAGCCTTTAAAAAAAAAAAAAACCAAGACCCTGGCATTTGATAGAAAGTGGTCGGATGTGGAGGATCTATCGCTGAGTGAAGTAAGCCAGGATATGAAAGAAAGATACTGTATGTATCCACATAATATATACCGACTATACGCACTATATGGTAGAGACAGAAATATTGGAGGGCATAAAAGCAGTGAAAATAGTGATGACAAGACTGTGGAACAGGGTGGGGGAAGAGAAGAGTATGGAGTAGGGTAGCAAGAGAACAAATAGAGAAGCACGACATTAGAGGGATACAGATATGGCTTATCACCTGCTGATGATGACATGTATAGTATTCTCAACTGGACAGGTCCGAGAAGTATTTCATGTTGGGTAAAGTCTTTTTACAAGCAAAATGATAAATAGTGATTGAATGTTTAAAAAAATAATTGGAATAATAATAATAATCTGAAAAAAATGAAAAGCTATTGGATGATGATGATGGGGATTTTAATGTCTTTGTATTGACTGATGTGCATGGTATTCATTCTGGAAAAAGAAATGTAATATACTATAAAGTTATATGTGATTCAATGTAATATAAAAAAGATTATGATAATAAATAAATTTTAAAAAAAGATTTGTATGTACGTGTCATATTACTGTCATAAAAATACATAAGTAGCAATTAAAATTAAATTTTAAATAAGAATTTTAAAGTTAAAATATTAAAAAGAAAATTGTTCATGAGCCTGCCTCTAATATTGTTTTCACATTCTCTAAGTGGCATGCATATGTCACCTTGGGAAATGTTACTTTAACTATATCTTCTGCCTGTTGCACACTTTTACATTGTGTTTTTTTAGATAATTGTGTGTTTATCAGTACTTATTAAAGTGAACTTCGGGACCAGCAGTTGGCGTAATGGCTATGTTGCTGGACTCCCATGTAGTCGACCACAGTTCGAGTCCCTGGCCTAGTGGCTTAAACTCACGCTGGGTGCATGTGCGTGTATGCCCAAGATCTTGAGAGGAGAATGGAGGAGAAGATACTGCAGCATGGCCATCCCCCCTTGGGGTTGATTTCTTGCTTTCTGTCTTTCTGTCTCTCTTTCTGGAGAGTGTACAGGCCTTATAGCAAAAACCTCTCCAACAATAAAATAAATAAATAAATAAATAAATAAATGTGAAGTTGTGAGTGAATACAAAGACATAGTTAAAGGGCATGGGTCAACAATATGTTTTATCTTTAGGTATAAAAAATCTTTCAAAGACTTATGGGATATTTTAAGATGTCCAATAAAAAAGAAAAATGAACTACCGATGCTGTCTTACTTTTTAAAATATCTGGTTCTGTAGAACATTAGGACGGACAAAGCATGTATCCTTTACAGTTCAGATTTGGAGTGTGACTACTCACATTTTTTCAAAGACACCATTTCAAAGATCAGCTCATTCTTAAAGAAAAATGACATTGTTCTTTTAAGTTCCATTGACTTATTAGACTGATACTTCCTTACTTGATAAATCAAATGATAAAAGATGATGAGAAATGTTTTAGTGACATAGGAATTTTCTAGGCTCTGTTTATTAGCTAAAACATTTGGGCTGAACATACAGAATAGATTCCATAAGTTCATGTGTTTAAAAAACCTACAAAGACAACAGAAGAAATTATGTGCATGGATTATAGATCACCCTAATAGTAACAGTAGCCAGAATATTTAATATGTTAAACCAAGGATACTTACGAATGTTTACAATAACCAAAAATGAAATGATGAAATTATTAAATATAGAGTTCTTTTTTTACCTTTAGGGTGACAGCTGTTAGAAAATGTACTTATAAGAGCAATGCCAGTTATAAAGTATACAAGTACAGATCAAAAAAGTTAATGTATTCTATATTATAATTGATATCTCATCTTATATAACAAAAAAGCCATGTTTTTATATAATGTACATATTTTTTCACATTTTGAGCTTTTCTGTAATAAAATTTTTCAATGAAAGCTTTAACAGAAAGAAATAAAAACCACAATGATTATTTAAGCAAATTTTAAGGTTAATTTAATTTAAATGTATGTTCTAACTCATTGTACCAAAATTAGAGAAATAGTCCTAGTCAAGCAAAACTGAAATACAGACAATAGTAAAGATAAAATACTTGAGACAAAGAAAAGGTAAATTAAAGATGTAAAAGATATTTAAAAAGATGTTCTCAAGATGGCAGAACAGGAGGTCCCCACCTGAATTACCCCACTGCAGCAGTAATCTCACAGCTTGGCCTAGCCATAGTGGTGTCTGCTACTGAAGGCATTGTGCTCCACAGGCTAGAATCATGTGGGAGTCCCTGATCCCATTCCTGGTTCAATCTAAAGGCTGGGCACAGTGGTACAGGCCTGCAACCCTGGCAATCAGAAAAGCTGAGGTAAGAAAATCATAGTCTCAAGGCTGGCCTGGACAACAGAGCAAGACCCTGGGAATGGTGACACATGCCAGCAGTCCCAGAAGGGAGGCTGAGGCAGGAGGATCATGAGGCAGGGACATGTCTTAAAAAAAAAAACAAAACATATATATAGATACACACACACATATACATACACACACACATACGCACACACATATATATATGTAATTTGTTGAATTTTTACAGATGTACTTTGCTTTACCTTTCGTGTGTGTGTGTGTGTGTGTGTGTGTGTGTTTGGTGGTACAGTAGTTATATATATATACAGAACAAAAATATATATTAAATATATAAATATATAAAATAAATAAATATATAAAAATATATCATGTATATATGTGTGTGTGTGTTGTGTGTGTGTGTTGTTTGTGTATATATACACTTTCATCCATCCATACAAAAAAAAAAAACGCTTTTGTGGGAATCTTGGAATTCAGGTAGGAAGTCGTGAAACCCCAATGCAGCCCAAGACCGAGGAGGCCCATTCTGAGAGAAGAGACTGTATCTAAGTGACAGACTCAAGAACAGTGATCCCGACTTCATCCAAAGACAGACCCATCCCCCTTTGGACTTGGCTGGAGGCCCATTTGGCTTTGACTCTGCTATCACAACATCCATCAAGAGATTCCAAAGGAATCATGCCCACTCATGCCACAGGTAATAGGCATGTTGACCTTATTTCTGGCTGTGCCCACTAGAACAGCCCTAGCACTTGGCTCCAGCACCTCTCACCTGTGGTCAGAGACAATATTATATATATAGGCTCCAGTAGGAAATATGCCTGTCTGAGTCCCTGGAGCAGGCTTACCAATCTCAGTCCCACAGTAGATCCAGAAATGACCCTTAAACTTGGTTCCAGCCCCACGCATCTGAGAGGATCTGCCCACATGGTGACCCAGGGAGAGTCCATTTGTGACCCAAAAGGCAGGCCTACAGACCTCAGGCTGACCTGTAGACACCGAAGCAGCTCTATGATTTGGTTTCAGGTCCTCTAAGAAAGAACTATATCAAAAAACAAACAAACAAACAAACAAACAAACAAACTGTTCTTCAAGAAACAAACAAACAAACAAACAAACAAACTATTTTTCAAAGATAAAGGCGAGATAAAGTCAGTCAATTTCCAGACAAACAAAAGCCAAAGAAGTTATCACAAGACCTGCCTTAAAACAAATGCTAAAGGCAGCTCATTGGATTGAAATAAAAGGGTGCTAAGAAACATGACAACATTATGAAAGTATAAAACTCATGATAAAGTTAAATAATAACTAACTTTAGAATATGCTAGCATTGTAATGGTAGTGCATAAATCGTGTTTAATTCTAGTGTAAAAGTTAAAAGACAAAAGTATTAAAAATAACTACAGCTACAATAATATGTTAACATACCCACAATATTAGAAGTTATAAATAACATAAAATGTGGAGAGAGGAGAGGTAAAAATGTAGCTTTTTCATGTGGCTAAAGTTGTTAACAGCTTAAGATGTCATGACTATAAATTGTTTAATGTAAGCCTCATGGTAACCACTGCACCACCAAACACACACACACAAACACACACACACACACACACGCACACACCTTTTAGTAAATACACGCACACAAAAAGGTAAAGCAAAGTACATCTTTAAAAATTCAACAAATTAGGGACCAGCAGTTAGCGTAATGGCTATGTCGCTGGACTCCCACGTAGTCGACCGCGGTTCGAGTCCCGGACCCGGTGGCTTAAACTCACGCCGGGCGCATGTGCGTGCGTGCCCAAGATCCTGAGAGGAGAATGGAGGAGAAGGGATTGTGGCGTGGCCATCCCCCCTGGGGGGTGATTTCCTGCTTTCTGTCTCTCTGTCTCTCTCTGTCTGTCTGGCGAGCGCACGCGCCCTATAGCAAAAAAAAAACCTCTCAAAAAAAAAAAAATTAAACAAATTACAAGGGAAGAATGGCAAGATTTACAGAAAGAAAGAATGAAAGAAAGAAAGCAAAACCAACAGTAAACAATTTTAAAATGGCAAGAATAAGTCTGTAGCTATCAATAATTGACTTGTAAATAAATGGGCTAAATTTTCCAGTCAAAAGACAAAGTGGCTGCATCGATTAAAAAGCAAGTCCCAACAATATCCTACCTCAAAGAAACTCAATTTAGCATTAAGAACACAGAGATTTAAAGTGAAGGGATTGACAAGATATTCCACACAAATGGTAACCAAAACAGAACAGGAGTGGCTACACTCACATCACACAAAATAAACTTTCAGTTAAAATATGACATGAGAAGCAATTAAGATCATTTTATGATGATAAAGGGGTCAATTCTTAAAGAGGATATAATAGTTGTAAACATATATGCTCCTCAAAACTGAGCATCTAAATATATAAAGCAAATATTAACAGAACTGAAGGACATCATATGCAGCAACACTTCAATAATTAAAGACTTCAATATCCCACCTTCAATAATAGAGATACCCTCTGGACAGAAACCAATAATGAAACTATATTCCATGAAATTGTATTTAGTGATGAGTAAAATGATAAACCAAATGGAATTAATGGACATATACAGGACATCCTATCCAACAGCATGAATTATCAGTTTTTCTCAAGCACACATGCTACAATCTCCAAGGATGTATCACACGCTGGGTGACAATAATGCTTAAGAAATTTTGAAAGATTGAATCATCATCTCAAGCATTTTTTAAATCACAAATGGAGGCCCTTTTCTAGGCTTTTAATCAAGTATTAACTCTTTTCACCCTCATAAGAATCCTTCTAGAGAGTTATTATTACTATTCCCATTTCAAAGATTTTACAACTGAAATTTACTTCATGCTACCCAAAGTCAACAGTTAGTAAATTGTAGAGCTAGGATTCAACCAACGCATGTGATCATAGATCCACTTTTTTCATAAAACAATTTTAAAAATGAAATTAGTACTCTGCCAAACATCAAGAGTTACTGTTGCAAGGTTACAATTTTCAAAACTGTTTCCTATCCATTTTTAAATTTGGTATTACCTCACTCTAAAGATAAATGGCATGGGGCATCTTATAAATATTAAATAACTTTCCCAGGATTTCAAAGTTAATAAGTGGTGAAGTAGTAACTTTAGTTTCAGTCTATTGAATGCCATAGTGTTTTCTTTGCAGTATTTTCTAAGTGCAAGATGGGAAAAGCAAGATTTCCTAATGTGCAAATGAGAGTGGGAAATGGGGAGATAGCAAGTGGATGCTGGATTTTTAAGACAGGAAATGGATTTGGAAGACAAATGTAAACATGTAAGATTTATTTCTAGGCTAACGAGCTTGGACATAATCAAATAGAAAATTGTAATTCTATAAGAGATTTTGAGCTTATAAAGGAAACGATCATATCAATTCTCTGCAAAAGTGAGTCAATACAAAGTATTTTAAATGTATGGGATAAAATAACAATGGCATCTGGGAGACTCATAAAAGTAGTATGATCTAAATTAAAGGTTGAATGATTGACTAACAATATTTTATGCCCCTCAATTATACAAAAGAAGGTTTATATATGGAACATTAGAGTTAAAACACATTTACATAAAGACTGAGTAATCTTCTATTTACTCATTTTATAGCTCTCTTTCATCTGTAGGCAGAGTTAAGTTACTTCTTGCCTTCTGTTGAGGAAGAGAGTATTGACTGGACTGGAGAGTTTCTAGCATGGCTACCCTTCTGCACAGGACAGGGGAGGAATATGCTGTGACTCTGCAGGAACTCTGCTGCCAACTGCTGTGTCCTTCATCTGCATTTTACAGTAAGACTTCCTTTTCCTTAAAGGCACCTGGGCTCTTTGCAACTGATTCTGAAGCCAAGAAACATAAAAGAACAGTTCTTAAGGCAACTATATAGTGCTGGTTTCACTTGATTAGGTCAACTTGACAAATACTCAAAAGTGAAACAGAACTCTAAACTATCCTGCTTGCTCACAAGGACATAAACACGGCCTCCATAGACTTCTCAAGGTTGTGACAAGAACATGATGCAAGAGTCCCTCCCCAAATAGGCCCATCTGAGGAATGGAAAATCAATTGTGACCATGAAACATAGATGCATATAGTTTTTAATGTGATTTTTTAATACTGGATAACCAACCCAAAACTGCAACATATGTTCTCATCTTTGGGTAGGAGTTCAGTCTGAGACTAAATGACCTCATAAGCTCTGCACTCACTCTGAGACCTGCAGGACCAGAAGACTGTGCTCAGGCAGGCTAGTGCACAAATAGGATCCGGCACTACAAGGACCCCATCCTGGCTCAGGGGTAGGGTGCACATTTTGAGTCCATTTCTCCGGCGTTGTCAGTCGATTATGCTGCAGGCTGCATGCGGTTTCTATTCTTGTTTCCATTCTGCTGCTTTCAATGTTTTTGGAATCAGTTGAAGTTGAAACCTCTTGGAAGAAAAGTTGAGTTTTCTGAACCCCCTGGTTTCAATTATGTTTAAATCTGACGCACAAACACTGCTTTTAAAGATATGTGACTCAAGTGCCAAATAACGATCTTTTGATTTTTTTTGAAATACATGTGGTTGAAATTTGAGACCTGGCTGCTGCCAAGCTGTAGTTCAGGGAATAGAATACTGGCACAGGCAAACGAGCTGTTGTTCAGAGGATCGTGTTAGAAGGAACTGTCCTACAGAAGGAAAATGTAAATTTTCATGATTTAGCTTATACTTGTGGGACGACTCCATAATCCTTTCTTAAACATGTAAAGGTTGAAATGCTGACTCTCCCGTTGTATGCTCAGGGTCTCAGCTGTACATTTCTCATACATAAGCCTGATTTAGACTGAATCCTTATCATAATAATTTTTTAAACTGCATTTACAAGATATCATGCCACACTCATACTAATTCAAACAATTCTACATTGTTCAGTGTAACCTGAAGATAATATGTATTACTTTCTCTAAGAGAAAAGTACAGTAGTTAAGTAGATTCTTCCAGTGCAACTGGATTACAGTGAGATCACTTAAACTAAAATATTATTCAAGGAGAAAGTATCAACATACAATTTACCTGTGTGTGGCAAGTGATGTGAGTACCACCAAAAAATTACACTAGCAAAATCACTATAAAAATCATTAAAGGGACCAGCAGTTGGCGTAATGGTTAAGTCACTGGACTCCCACCCACATGGTCAACCACAGTTTGAGGCCTGGACCTGGTGGCTTAAAACATGCCGGGCACGTGTGTGTGTGTGTCCAAGATCCCAAGAGGAGAATGGAGGAGAAGGGATTGCACCATGGCCATCCCCCCTTAGGGGAGATTTCCGTCTTCCTGTCATGCACCCTATAGCAAAAATCTCTTTAAAAAAAAAAAGTCATTGGAACTCATTATCTAGCATATTAATTAATATGCTACAAGTAAAAAGCAAAATGACTAGCTTATGGTAGATATCTCATATCAACCGAGGAGATATAAAAATTGAAACTAGATCAGGCTGCCAAAAGGACCAAGAAGAAATCGCAGAAGCATACAGGACAATTAAAATGCAATAAAAACAAATAGGGGCGGGCAAATTTCAAGGATCATAATAGGAATTCAAAAGGTACTTTCTCAATATATCCAGAATAGTTAGAATTGGTCATCTCAAATAGGCAGTATTAGAGGAGAGAAGTGAGACTATTAACATTTTTTTGTACAAGTCTGTATTATTTGAATTACTTCTATGATAAATGAATATATTATTCTTTTAAATGGTTATTAAAATTTTCTTTTGAAAATTCCATATAAATTCCCAGAATCATCATATTCTTCTTAAAGTATTCGCTGTGCATTCTGGATGTTACAGTAACAAAAAGTATATGAAGAATGGACCACTCTACTGGCACAGTTGGTAGTAAATTGATATGCAGTGCTAGAAGCCACATGGCTGACTGTGGGTTCAATTCCAAGGTCAGCATGAAAACATCCAAGCAAATGGGGAGTATGTGCATATACCAGAACTCTGACAAGCTAGAGGGCCAAGAAAGGGGGACTTTGGTATGACAAGACCCTATAGGGCGTGCATCTCTCTCTCTTTCTATCTCTCATATGCATAGACATGGTCACTATCATGAATAAAATTAGTAATTTATGCATAAGTAATTTATATTTATGAGTAAATTTTACATATTTTGTAAATTATATATACATATATATGTATGTATGTATAAAGATAATAATTCCCTAATAGGTCCCTTTGATAATTAATACTAAATTGCCATTTATTACATCAAATCTATAAATTAAATGTGAAAATATGTCAGCTAAACAGCTGTGTTTGCTTGATACTACAGAAGCTGAATACATAAATTAACACAGCTTTTACTATTTATGCCTTAATAGTATAAAGCACAATCACAAAAATGTTATCTATGAGTACGAAAGAGGACAAAAATAGTATGTATCATATGACTTAAATTCATAATTTAGTAAACATAGAAATATATTTTGAATATAATATTTGAAAATCATAAGAACAGCTTATAAATACTTGTGTTTATGGGAAAGATAAAGGAGAAACTGATACTTTTTTTCTAATGTGTCTTAAAACATCCCAGAAAAAAAATTTAATATTTCCAGTGTTTCTGTGGAAATCAGGTAAAGGTCTGATAAGCTCAAAAGAATGGTAGCCCCAGGGTCAGCAGTTAGTGAATGGCTATGTCACTGGACTCCCACGTAGCTGACTACGGTTCGCATCCCAGACCCGATGGCTTAAAACTCACGCCGGGCGCGTGTGTGTGCGTGCCCAAGATCCCAAGAGGATAATGGAGGAGACGGGATTGCAGCGTGGCCATCCCCCCTTGCGGGGTGATTTCTCGCTTTCTGTCTCTCTGCCTCTCTCTGTCTGTAAGGCGAGAGCATGTGCCCTATAGCAAAAAAAAAAACCTCTCCCAAAAAAAGAAAAAAAAAAAAAAAAGAATGGTAGCCCCTCAGGAGCTTGAGAAGAGACATGGAGGAATAAACAAATCCATGGTTAAAACAAAACAATGAGATGAGAACTGAAAAATAATACCATGACTAAAGTCTAAGGCATCCGTCCTGTAGAAATGCCGCATCTTCTCCAGATGCCCTATTTGGCATTTATGCCTACCTGCATTTGTATGATTCCTGTTAAAAGAGATTTTTGTACCTTTTAGTCAGACATATTTTTACTACCTTTAAATAGACAGCTGAGTCTGAAAGGCATGAATTTAAAAAGACCTTAGGGGGAAAAGGCCATCGTAAATTTCTTAATTAATCTTCTGAAGTTTAGGGATTTGAGACAATAGTATAATTTGTGGTGTCAATTTTATTAAGTCACCATTCTCTGAGAGTGGTGGCTATCATTCCATTATAAGAAACTATATATATATATATTTCTCTCTCCCTTGGCCAATTTCACTAAGTTATGCACTCACATGGCGTCATCTGTCTCCAGATCTCACCAGATCCACACACAGGTCACTTTCTCACATGGACACCCACAGTCCATGAGGAAAGGTCTCTTAGCCATCCTGCCTAAAACTGTTCATGGTTCAGGATCAAAATACTTAGTTTTTATGATCTATTTTCAGGTGACAGCTACCGTACTTATTTACTGCAGAGATAGAGGCAAATCCTGGAATTGATGCAGGTTAACTGTCTTTCATACAGAGAATACAAGTTTATGTGCTATATAACTGTTTCTTAGCTACCACCTGGAGATGACTTTGCTCCATTTGTGAGCTGGAATAAAAAGATTTATAAATAATTCTGCATTTTATGGACACAATCACATAGATACGTACGTGTGTGTATTTTATCAGCTTGAGTAAAATCAAACAAACAAACCAATAAATATGTAAGAGGATTTATTATCTCCAACAGAGAAAATGTGAACCCCAGGAAATCAAACTAATAAAGTAATTTGAAAAGCTGTGATGAGAACTATGATTAAACTTAAAACAATTTTTTCCAAAAACTAAAAAGAGAAAGGTTTTCAGGAAAGAATAATAGGTAGTTAATAAACAGTAGATAAGGACATAAAATAAAAATTTGGAATTAAAAACAAAGTTATAGGACCATCAGAGGGCATAGGGGTTATATTGCTGGACTCCCACATGGCCGACTGTGGTTCAAGTCCTGAACCCACTGTCTTAAAACTTATGCCGAGTGCATGAATGCCCAAGATCTTGGGAGGAGAATGGAGGAAAATGAACTGGGACATGACCATCCTGTCTCAGGGGGTGATTTCTCATTTTCTCTATATATCTCTCTCTCTGTGTCTCCAGTGAGCATACATGCCCTGAGGCAAAAAAAAAAAAAAAAACTCTTAAAAATAAATTAACACCATCATTGGGGAATTTTCAGAAAATTGTCAAACTACAGGATGAACTTCAAGTTAGAGAAACATAAAGTCCAAGATGGAAACATGAGAATCTCCTGGAACCTAACAGAGAGAGAGAGAGAGAGATATTAAGAGAAACCGCTTAAGGAGCTCATCTATTTCCCTAATTATAGAAGAAATAGGTAGAAGAAAACATAGAAAAATGCCACAAAGACACAATTTTTTTTGGAGAGGTTTTTGCTATAGGGTGTGTGCGCTCGCCAGAAAGAGACAGAGAGACAGAAAGCAAGAAATCATCCCCCAGGGGGTATGGCCACACCACAATCCCTTCTCCTCCAATCTCTTCTCGGGATCTTGGGCACGCACGTACACGCACCCAGTGTGAGTTTAAGCCACCAAGGCTGGGACTTGAGCCGTGGTCGACTACGTGGGAGTCCAGCAACACAGCCATTACACCAACTGCTGGTCCCAAAGCAATGTTTGAAGAGAAAAGAGCTTGGGTTTTTTCCAAACAACATGATTTTTTTTTCTTTTTTTAGGGAGGAGATTTTTGCTATAGGGTATATACACTAGCCATAGAACAGAGAGAGACAGAGAGGCAAAAAGTGAGAAATCACTCCCCTGGGGGGATGGCCATTCCACAATCCCTTCTTCTCCAATCCACTCTCAGTATTTGGGGCATGCATTCACATGCACCCAGAGTGATTTTCAAGTCACCAAGTTCAGGACTCAAAACGCAGTCAGCCATGTAGAAGTCCAGCACCATAACACTATGCTACATGCTAGCCCCAAACACGAATCTTAATACTGAAATATTCTACCAAATGCCTATTCCACATTTATGTATATCATAATGAAGTTGGCTATTTGAAGCAGAAAAAAAAAAAATCTTATAAATTTCCAGAAAAGAAATCATTTTCTTAAAGGAAACCTAATGAAGTTGGCTATTTGAAGCAGAAAAAAAAAATCTTATAAACTTCCAGAAAAGAAATCATTTTCTTCAAGGAAACCTATTAGAGTGAAGGCAGACTTAGTCACAGAGATATGTGACAGAAGTTTGTCAATTGATACATTAGACATCTCTGGGAAAATCACTTTGTTTCTTATTGCTTATCTGGTCAAGCTATCACTCAGTACCTGAAATGAATTAATGTACTTTTATAAATCAAGAACACAGGAATTTTAGTCAGCCCTTCACTAAAACACAAAATAGAATTGTAAAGGCCATATTTTAGCAGGAAGAAGTTAATTAAATATTAAGGTAAAGAAACAAAGCTTGCACAAATTCTTAATAATTGATAAAGACAATCTTCATTTATCACAGTCCTGTGATAGAGAACAGAACTGAAACAACAAAAAAAAAGACATATATATATATATACATACACACATATATATATACTCTTTCTTTTTAGAGAGAGCTTTTTGCTACAGTGTACGTGAACTTGCCAGAGAGACAGAAAGAGAAAACTCACCCCCCAGGGGGAATGGCCACACCACAATCCCTTCTTCATTTCCTCTCAGGATTTTGGGCACGCATGCACATACCCAAGCATGAGTTTAAGCTGCCAGGTCCGGGACTCAAACCATAGTCAACTAAGAGGGAATCCAACAACATTACCATTACATCACCTGCTGGTCCCAAAAGTATATGTACCTATTAAAGATACTTTATGCTTTGAGAAAATGAGTAAAAATCAAGTTTTTATTATTTCAATCTTCACCTCTTTAAGATATGATCAAGACTGTACAATGTAATATAAAGGTAGTTTTAATTTCTTGTGGGTGGGTTGGTTATCGAATATAAAAAGCCTCTGTAGGGACCAGCCTGTGGCATGGTGTTTAGGTGACTGTATCCCACATGGCTGACTACAAGGTTTGAGTCCTGGACCCAGCGCCCTGAGAAACACATCAGGTACCTGTGCATGCATCCTCAAAAACCTCAAAAAGAGGGAGAATGTAAGAATGGAGAAGAAGAGACTGCATTGTGACCATACCCACACAGAATTACTTTCTCACTTTCCCTTTCTCTCTCTTCAGTGAGAACATGCACTCTGGAGAGAAACAAACAACAAACAAAACCTTTACAAACTATATACACACATATCCTCCCTTTTATTTTCTCCATGAAAGTGAGAGAAGACAGGGAGAAAGGAAAGGGAAGACAAGCACCCTAACTGCCCCACACTGCAATCCCCTCCCCACACCCAAGCCTTCCCAGCCAGCCAAGATCATGAGTGCCTGTGCCTGGCATGTACAGGTCAACCTCGGAACCAAACCTGGGGTCGTCCATATGGATCCAGCATTGCTTGAGCAGCACATCACTGCGGTGCCACCAAGCTGACCCAGGAAACTACGTACACATAGATTAATGATAACAATCAATTTTCCATTCCTTACAGTTGCCATTTTTTTAAGGGATTCTCACATCATGTTCTTGTAACCTTGAAAAATCTATCAAGGCTGTGCTATGCATGTCCTTTGGGGCAGAGTGGTTTGGAGTTCTGTTCCAGTTTTGAGCATGTGTCAGGTTGACTCAATCAAGTGAGAACAGCACTATACTAATGCCTTTAGACCTGTTCTATTGTGTTCCTTAGCTTAAAAAATGGTAAGTTGAAAGAGCCCAGGAGTCCTTAAGAAAAAAAGAGAGTCATACTGTCAGATGCAGATGAGAGTCACACAGCACTAGATGAGGGATTCCTTGCAGATTTATAGCATATTGTTCCCTATGGTAAGCAACAAGGTGAAATTCTCTCTTCCCAAAGAGAAGCCAAGAGGGAACTTCAATGCCTCTTCATGATTCTCCCAAAGTCTTTTTATACGGCTGGGCTTTTCCTCATTGATCTGTTAATATCTAGATATATATTTTGTAATAATTCATTAAACGTAAAAGAAGGTAAAATAGAAGAGTCAGCAGAAAGAGAAGAGAAAGGAGGAGAAAAAGAAGAAAAAGGAGATGAAGAAGCCACCTTTCATAGAAACTTCCAGTCACTCTTCTAAACACTGGATCTCTGCCTTTTGCAGATCTCTTTAACTCTTTTGGTAAAGTGCCTATAGAATGGGCATGGAGATGGATCTCTACCATCTTAATAAAGGAAAGCTTTTACTACTCCCAAATTATAAATCAGTCATTTGATTTGTGGCCCGATTATTTCAAAGAGAATAACTTAAGCACTTACAACAGTTGAGTAACTGGTATAAGATACCAGGTCATAGTTAATTGCCATGTATTTGTTTATGTAGAATTTGGTGGCATTTAGCAACATGTAGGGCAAAAGCTAATTTAGTGGCTACTGACAGTATTTAGGGTCAATGCTCATACCTCTGACATAACAACTAATGTGGGCCTTGTGCAAAGTATTTTAAAATTAGTTTGTGGGGCCATCAGGTAGTGTGATGATTAAGGCACTGCACTCCCACCTGACTGACCGCAGTTCAAGTCCTGGACCCTGCAGCTTAACCCTAACCCTGCTTTCTCACTTTCCACCTCTCTCTGTCTTCCTCCCTCTGTCTCTCTCTGGAGAGACAGTTCATGTGCCCTGTCCCTTAACAAAATAATAATACATAAAATTAAATAATTCTTTAAAAAAAATTAGTTCTTACTGAGTTTCATCAGAATTCATTTGAGAATTGAATTTCCACATGTACTTTAGTCTATGTCCCTTAGAGATGATGAGGTAGGTCATTATACTTGTATTCAAGGTAGGCACAGCACACTGAACTTTACCGACCTTGTTGGTCCTATGTCCGTGAGCACACAGAAGCTGGCTTTAAGATCTCTACTCTTCCAAATTACGCAGCTAGATGACACTGTAAGTTTGCGTCATCATTGTTTTAATATATAAAAGCTTTAGAAATTTACCATGTACTGATTATATGGTCATATAACTACATAAGTTACACATGACATTATACATTTTTCTTTTGTTTGCTTTGGTTTGGTTTATTGAGTGAGAGAGAGAGAGAGAGATTTGTTATAGGGCATGTGTGCTTGACAGAAAGCAAGAAATCATCCTCAAGACTGGAAATAGCCATGCCACAATCCCTACTCCATTCTCCTCTCAAAATTTTATACATGCATGCACACATGCCCAGTGTGAGTTTTAAGCCTCTGGATCTGAGACTTGAATCATGGTTGGCCATGTGGGAGTCCAGTGACATAACCATTATGCCATCTGCTGGTCCCTTTGACATTATACAGTTTTAAACTATAAAATAGGCATTTCTTCTTTGTGCAATTTGTTTTAGCATGATACACCAAAAATGGAGAAAAATCACTATGCTAAACAACCAGTATAACTGAAATATGGTTAAGCAAGCTATACTTCAAAATTTACAGTCAATGAAGTACAGATTCAGGAATATGTATCTATAATTACTAGAAGAAAACAGAGATTATTCTTTTTGGTGCAGATCACCAGAAAGTAATAACATGAGGGTGTGCATGGCTAAAGAAAATGGTAATATGAAAGTGATTTATTCATAGAAGTTATATTTCTGGTCTGATAACATATGGCAGGATAAAACTTCATAAAATGTACAAAACTTTTTAATGAGGTACTATAAATAAAGTAATGCACTTTAAGGAAAAAGTCAAGGAAATTTAATTACATAATTAACAGATGTTTATTTGAATAAGATTAGATCAAAAGGGGAGAAGTTATTTCAAAGATAAAGCTTGCAGAAATTTATGTCAAAACAGTTTTCCGGTCATTAAACTATCTTTAATGAAAATGGAAGAGATAACTATATCAAGGTCAAAATTTTAGAAGAAATATAATTTCCCAAAGATCTTTATTTAATTCTGTAGCTTGGAATATCTTCTCAAAGTAGCGAGGTTCAAACACAAGAAGCACTTTTTTTTTTGAGAGTTTTTTATTTTATTTATTTATTTTTTTGCAATAGGGTGTGTGCGCTCGCCAGACAGACAGAGAGAGACAGAGAGATAGAAAGCGAGAAATCACCCCCCAGGGGGAGATGGCCACACCGCAATCCCTTCTCCTCCATTCTCCTTTCAGGATCTTGGGCACGCACGCACACGCGCCTGGCGTGAGTTTAAGCCACCAGGTCCAGGACGTGAACCGCGCTCGACTATGTGGGAGTCCAGCAACATAGCCATTATGCTAACTGCTGGTCCCAGGAAACACATTTTTTTAATCACACTCCATTGATCACATTGACCACTGAAAAATTAACACCTAAGAGACACAGCAGTTGAGAAATGAAATTCAACTGTGTTTGCTTTTAACCCAGCCTGCTAAGAACAGAATTCACATACACGACAGAGTTCTATACCACTGTGGATGCACATGCTCAGAAATGGTGGTTGAACCTTTTTAGGCTCCTCTTCTCCAAACACAGTTCAGCTGGGATCAACCAAAAGGAGGGAAAGCACTTAATGATCATGAGGAAGCTGGAAGTGCAGATGACAGGGCAGCAAATTGTAAACACTTCTGCAGCTGAAACAATGACGGACAACAGCACACTGTCTACTCCCCAGGTGTAGGCTACAGGGGCACCAACTGCACGTAGAGGAATGAAAAATGATAACAAACAGGACCAGCAGGTGGAGTAATGATTAAGGCACTGGACTTCCACATGGCCAATCGCGGTTACAGTCCTGGATCTGGTAGCCTGAAATTCACACACAGCATGTGTATGTTCATGCCCAAAATCCTGAGAGGAGAATGGAGGAGAAGGCATTTCAGTGTGGCCATGACCCCTGGGGGGTGATTTCTCTCTTTCTGTCTGTCTCTCTGGCAAGTGCATGCACCTATAACAAAAACTGCTCTCTTAAAAAAAAAAAAAAAAAGGCAAGAAAAAAATAACAAAGACAACTAAAAGTCAGGCAGTTTTTTTATTATTATCTCACTAATTATTGGGTTGTCGGGAAAGTCATGACACGTTTTCGCATAAGAAAAGAGAAAAATACATCATGACTCTTCCGACAACCTAATAGAAACCATGTGAATGATGAAATTCCTCTCCTCACTTCTCTCCCCCTCCTAAAACAATATGTGGGTTTAAGTCAGGGCTTAGCAACATTCTCTGTAACGTCCCGGATAATAAATATTTTCAACTGTTCAGGCTATTAAGGGCTGAACTGTGTTAACCAAAAAGATAGGCTGAAGTCCTAATTTCCAGTACTACAGAATGTAGACTTTGGAAATAGGTCATTACAGATGTCATTAATTAAGATGACACCATACGGGACCAGCATGGGCCTTCAGTCCACTGTGGCATCCCTTTAAGAAGATGATATGAAGACAGAGCAGGAGACCCACACATGACGTCATAGAGACAGGACTGACATATCTACAGGGCAAAGATTGCTGGCAATGAGCAGAAACTAGAGCCTGAAACGGATTCTCCCTGGAAGCTTCCAGAATGAGCCATCCCTTTTGACACCTTTATTTCATATTCAAGCCTCCAGAAATAAGAGAAAATAAATTTCTGGGTTTCTCCCCCCCCTCCCCCATTTAAAAAAATTTTCTTGAAAGCATGTACACTCACTAGAGACAGAGAAAGGGAAAGCAAGATAGCATCCCTCATGGGACATAGTCAGGCCATAGTCCCTTCTCTTCCATCTCTCCCTCCTTTTGGGATTTTGGGCATACATGCACACTAGACTAGGGTGTTTTTCAAGTCACCAGGTTCAAGACTTGAATCATGCAGTCATCCATGTGGGATCCAGCCACTTTAACTAGTAGGTCATTAGCTGGGCCAAATTTCTGTTTTAAGCAACCTGGTTTGTGGTGTTATGTCATGGCAGACCTAGGAAACCAACACAGAGTCTTTGCTATAACTACTCAGTCCTGCCCTTAGGTGTAGAAGTAGCCATAGTTCTACACAAATGAATGGAATTAGTGTTCCACTAAGGTGTTTTTTGTTTGTTGATTTGTTTGTTTCAGTTTCTTTCTTTCATGTGTGAGAGAGAGACAGAGTCAGGTACCCTGGCGAGGTGTCACTATGCCATGATCCTCTCTCCAGTGTCTAGCAAGTCAAGATCATGGTCATACCCGTGGAAGTGCTCGATGTCTTCGGGTTGACCCAGGATCCAAAGCAGGGGCTTGCATTTGGCTTAAGCACTGCACAGCCATGCCCTACCACCCACACCACCACCTGGAACTCTATCAAAACTTCCTTTATCGGGACCAGCAGTTAGCATAATGGCTATGTCGCTGGACTACCATGTGGTCGACTGAGGTTTGATTCCTGGACCCGGTGACTTAGACTCACACTGGGCGCATGGGCATGTGTGCCCAGGATCCCAAGAGGAGAATGGAGGAGAAAGGATTGCAACATGACCATCACCCCTGGGGGGTGATTTCTCGCTTTCTGTTTCTCTGTCTGTCTTTCTGGTGAGTACATTAGCACTATAGCAAAAACCTCTCAAAAAAACAAACAAAAAAAACATTCCTTTATGGACAGTGAGTTAATATTTCATGTGATGTTCATATGTTATGAAATATTATTCTTTTGGTGTTTATACAACTCTTTAAAAATATAAAATCATTCTTTAGCTGAGTGGCAGTTCAAAAACCAGGCATAGGACCAGATCTCTCAAACTGCAGTTTGAGAATTCCTTTGTAGGTAGTAAGCAGTGTTTGTTACATTGAGTTTTAATGATGTATTTCTGTGCTCCAGATTACTATATGTCTATTATTTACCTTCAATAACATTTTAAAATTTAGAAAACTGAGTTATCCGGATAGCCTTAATATACGCAAAACAGTGACCCCAGCTCTCTGCCTTTATTTCAAGTGTAAATCCATAATGGTTCGAAACAGTTTGAGCTTACTTGGAGTACAGTTTACAACTCCAACCCCCTGGCTCAATGTATTGCTGCATCTGTAAATCTAAACCATGAGTCCAGGGATTGTAAAGACATAGATGCCATACTTGGGTTACTTCATAAGGTCATTATTATTATATACAAGTATATATTGTGGACAAGTCATTCTCCAAATCTTTCAGCCTTCATTCTCAAGTCATTTCATCACTTTTTCTTTTCTTTCTTTTTTTTTTTTAAGAGAGATTTTTGCTATAAGGTGTGTGCATTCACTGGAAAAACAGAGAGACAGAAAGCAAGAAATCACCCCCCAGGGGAATGCCCATGTCACAGTCCCTTCTCCCCTATTCTTCTCTTGAGATTTTGGGCACACAAGCACAGGCTCCCAGCATGAGTTTTAAGCCACCAGGTCCAGGACTAGAACCACGGTCAGCAATGTGAGAGTCCACAATGTAACCATTACCTCTTCCGCTTGTCCACATCACATGTTTATTTTTCAAAAAAAAAAAAAAACGTAATAAAATTAAGAAGTATGAATGCTGTTTTGTATTCTATATATATATATTTTTTGAGAGGTTTTCGCTATAGGGCACGTGCGCTCGCCAGACAGACAGAGACAGACTGAGAGACAGAAAGCGAGAATCACCTCCTCCCCCGGTGGGAATGGCCACGCCACAATCCCTTCTCCTCCATTCTCCTCTCGGGATCTTGGGCACACACACATGTGCCCGGCATGAGTTTAAGCCACTGGGTCTGGGATGCGAACCGCAGTCAACTACATGGGAGTCCAGCGACATAGCCATTATGCTAACTGCTGGTCCCTGTGTTCTAAATTTTTTACTGTCATGATTATACATAAGAAATTCAATAAGAGAAAAATTTTTCTACATGCATTTTTGGTATGACTCCCGTATTTTTTTTCTTTCATGATTATTATTAAAAATAATTTGTCATATTTAGAACACAGCATTATAAAATGATCCAATTTGGGGGGCATTTTCATTAGATGGAACACTGTTTCATGGATCTATTGACCAAGTATATGCATTTTAAGAATGCATTTACTTTGTAAAAGGTTTAGATGTACTAACAAGTATAAAAAGAGTTAATTTAAAATTTAAAAATCTGAGAACTCAACCAAGGGCTAATGATATACTAGAGAAGGTTAGAGAACAAAAGGATTAAAGTTTCAGAAGACTAATCAGATAAAATAACAGCAAAAGGCAAGCTGCAATCAAGGTAAAAGGGCACAGCTTAGGGAAAGCATTATAAATACGAGGCCATAATGAACTTAAGTACTGTCTCCATCACTAATTATATCTGATTTAAAAGTGACTCTCTTCCAAAGAAGCTGGTTTTCGTGTGCCACTAGCCTTTTTCAAATGTGACTGGACAGTCAGAGGGAAGACTTGTCAAGATTTTGTACATTTATCAATTACATGTCAATTTTTTAAGAGGTACATCACTGGACTCATTAAGTATTACATCTTAAAAGAACAAAATTAACTTGTTTGAGATTGAATAGAAGAATGAATAATTGAAGTGGTGGTACACCAGTAACACTACCAGACCTACATGGGAAATGTTCTGGGTTCCTGTCCTAGAACCTCCTTGAGCATACGTGCATATTCATGATCCAGGTCAGCTGTCTCTCTATCTCTTCCTCTCATGCAAGAAATAAATAAACTTTTAAAATATGAATGGGATTAGGACCCATATAGGAAGGTCCCTGAATCTGTGTCCTCAGGTCTCCCTAAGCACACAAGGTTCATAGACTGGCTATGAGTTGGGGTGGATGACAGCATGAAGATCCTGTTGGTGTGCCCTTTTATCTCTCTCATGGAAGACAGAAATAAATTTCTTTTAAAGTTGGTGTTTTTTGGCTTTTGTTTCGTGTTTTTAGGGGGACCAGCAGGTGGCATGGTGGCTAAGGCACTGGATCCAATGTGGCTGACTCTGTGGTTCGAGTCCCAGATCAAGTGGCTTGAAAAATCCTGGATGCATATATGTGCATGCCCAAAATCCTGAGAGGAGAACAGAGGAAAAGGGATTGTGGCATGTCCATCCCCTATGAGGGGTGATTTCTTTCTTTCTCTGTCTCTCTCTGTAAGTATACATGCCCTATGGAAAAACGCTTAAAAAAAAAAAAGTTTATAAAAAGAAGAAAGAATTTTGGAGTCAGCAAGTGGCGTGGTGGTTAAGATGCTGGACTCCCACATGGCCGATCATGGTTTGAGCCCTGAACCTAGTGGCTTGAAACATGCCTGGAGCATGTGCATGCATGCCCAAAATTCTAAGAAGAGAATGGAAAAGAACAAGGTATGGTATGTCCATCCCCGTGGGGGGTAATTTCTCGCTTTCTCTCTCTGTATTTCTGGCCAGTGCACTTGTCCCATAACAAAAGGCTCTCTCTTAAAAAAAAAAAAAAGTGGTAATATTTAAATGCCTTTCCTATAAAATTCATTACTATGTAAACCTACCATTTGCTGTTAGGGATTTTTTAACATGTAATTTAATTAATTTAACAAACATTATGTGAGAATTTACTAGGCATGAGCAAGAAATATTAAACTTTCAGAAGTCCATTTTTTCAACCAAAAGTAAAATGAGTGTGAGGGATAAAACGATAGAGTGAGAAGGAAAAAAGAGTATCAGATTACCTCACTGGATCTTAACTGCAAAATATGTGATATGCAGAACTTAATTAAATTCCATTGTTTCATTGCCAGAGCAAAATGTCTCATTTTTCAAAAAAATCTTGACTTTGTAATTACATGTCCTTGACAATAAATATTTATGTTGTTTCTGATCATTTTACAATTTGCTTTTCAACAAGATTTACGAACCTCTTCCACCATTGTAATACAGCTTTCTTACATGTGCCATTCAGTGGTTGAACCACTAACTCAAAGAACCACCACAGCATGAGGTTTGGGTGTCACCAGGACTGAGCTAAATGTTAAGATAATTCCAGAGTTCTTTCATCATTGAGAAGAAAATAAATGTACAACATATATATTCCTCCAAAATCTGTAAAAATCATGTGCTACGGTGTTGTGTTTTGGGTGATTTTGTAAAATCCTCATAATCATGGACCATGGAAAGGGCACTGAACTAACTCAGGAACCTAGCTTCACTAAGTCATAGTTCCTTAAAATAAACAGATAATGCCCATATGCCTAGATTGTTGTGAGGAAATGAAACTAAAGACAAAGAATTGGGGCCAGATGGGCCATCAGTAAAAACTGTGAAGCAATCCTACATGGATGAATTCCTGGCTCAAGCCTGGAGACCTCCGAGTTCACCAGGAATATACTTGCTCCTTACCTGTTTGAGTGTTTCTTTCACTATGTTTTTTTTCCCCTAATTCTATGTTCCAGAAGTTATTCTCAAATTTATGTCCTAGATTTTCTAAATGTAAGAGATTTGTTTTGTCCTCTCAGTGCTCCTTTTTCCCTCGTTCATTTCCTTTCTTTATGGACACCACTGATGCAGTAGTGTCTACTTCTTGTACTACTGATGTCAGTAACAACAACTTTAAAGTTATCTTCTCACTTCTAAATTGTCTATTTCCTCTATTCAATGGTTATTTCTATTTATCTTGGTCTAGTTCCATACTTGCAGCCAATTCTTACAGGGCTAGTGACCGAGATTCCCTTTTCGTTTGAGAAAAAGATTATGTTGTTACAGAGGATATGTGGCCTCTCCCAACTGGGAATTTTCCTTCACACTCCCTATACATGAGTTGGGGAATGAGCTGACCTATTTTGGGTGCCTATACTGAGGAAGCATCCTTGATGTAGGTTCCACAATTTTCTTACGTAAGCATCTTTACTTTGGAGTGCTAACACTCACTTTTAGAAATTTCAGATTTCTCCTTGGGACCTGCTGGCAGATATTGAGAGAGATTTTTGTTACAGGGCATGTGTGCTCACTGGAGAGACAGAAAGTGAGAAACCACTCCCCAGGGGGAATGGCCATGCTGCAATCCCTTCTCTTCCATTCTCCTCTCACGATTTTGGGCATGGACATATATGCACCCTGCATGAGTTTCAAGTTGCCAGGTTCAGCACTCAAACTGTGGTCAGTCATGAGGAAGTCTAATGCCTTAACCACTATCCCACCTGCTGGCCCTAGAACTTGTTTTTCTTAAATACTTGTTCATTCTGTGTCGAATCCACTCCCAATTTCATATTCACTTTTCAACTTCTAGGGACTTGTCGAAATCTATCACTTACAATGCTTTATCTCTATTTTCCTTCATTGCCATAGAGTTATTCTCATTTAAAATTGCTTCTATTCTCTCAATGAAGTCTCCTTGAACACTATTTTGAATAATTTTATTCACAGCACAGGACGTTAACCATCACCAATATCATGTTCTATCTGCTTAAACTCTACTTTCCTAGAATAGTATCCTAACTTCTATTCTTTCTTCAAGTCTCTATTCAGGCCTCATCCTCTCCAAAAGCAACCACTGCCCCTTGATGATCTCCCACAGTAACTTGAGGATCAATCACAAAGGTTATCACAGTGTGTCTGACTAGTCCCTTTCTCTTTATAGGCCAGAAGGTACTTGATAACAAAAATTTTCTACAGTACATAAAATAGCTGTCAATGTTATGCTAAATATGCTATTTGAGTGAATTTAAAAAATGACCAGGGAACATTGTCTAAGCAATGTTTCCTGAAGAATGTTCTCTAGGATGAATTCCAGCTTCCAGAACAATTGAATGAGGTTTGTTGCTCAAAAAGCTTGGAAAATAATGCTATATATTATTTCTATAAGCATATAGTTTACATTTTTAACACATTCAAGGTTCTGAACCAAACTAAATACTTGGCTTTTCTCAAAGTTCCTTCACTACATAACAATTTTCTTAATGATATAAAAACTAATATCCATCAGCCTAGAACTTCAGGAAACAAATTTTGAGAAATGTTGACTTATTATATAAAATCTACAATGAATGAAAAAAACTATAATGAATCAATAAAGAAAAGGTGGTATTTTGGACACAGAAAATGTGGCACATATACACAATGGAATACTATTCAGCCATAAAAAAGACTGAAAGATTGAAATTCTACAATTTGAAGGAACATGGATAGACTCTAGGTTCATTATGTTAAGTGAAATACGTCAGACACAAAAATACTTGTGTTTCTGTGTGTGTGTGTATGTGTATCTGGATTTATCAGTCCTCAGAAAAGTCATGATATATTTTTACATAGAAAACCATAGGAAAATACATCATGACTTTTCCATCTATCTCTCTCTCTGTCTCTCTGTCTCTCTGTCTCTCTCTCTCTCTCTCTCTCTCTATATATATATATATATATATAAAATCTTTACACACACATATAAATAAAATACGATGACGTGAATACATTCTTAGAAACACATTGTTAGGCAATTTTCTCATTGGGCCAAAATCATAAAACATATTTACAAAAATTAGATGGTCTAGCATATTATTACCTTATGAGCACATCATACACTATGTGGTCTATTGTAGACTAAAACATTGTCACACACTACATGACTATATACAATATACTTTCTGAGAGACAGTAAATAGAAATCTATGGTCAGATTAGTTCAGATGCTAGAAAAAAACCTTAAGAATAGAGGACTCCATAAAATTTGGGATAGAATGTACCAGTTCCAGAAAGGTAGACTACCTATGAGGTAGGAGGTCTTTTTAGGATGAAGAATGACCACAGCTTCCAGTGATATGGCTAAAAAACGGACATCAGATGATTTTTTAATTTACACCTCTTCTTGGGAGACATATTTAGGACTTTCTTGGAAATTGGTTGGATGCTTGTTACAGTCAAAGTATCCCACATAGATCTCACCCTTTCACAGGCCAAGGCCAGTCTTAAAAAGGATTTTGGGTAGATTTTCAGTCTTAACCAAAAGAAAAATGATTCAGTAAACAGTTAAAGATAGTCCAAACCTAAAGTGACCTTAAAAAAAAAGTCACCTTTGACCTTTTCTAAGGTAAATGCATAAATAAGTTATAAGAATGATAGCCTAGTGCCAGTTCAATTAATTTAGGTCAGTGGATTAAAGCAAGTTTTTGAAATATTTTAGGACACTTGTCTGTGTGCCATTGTCCATTCTCTTCACTAGGTTGCCCAAAATAGTCATGTGCAATCAGATAAGTCATCATAGAATATATCAGACAGATTTTTGTAAACAACTGCGATTTACTTATAGGTTTATGTGTGGCTGTCCATACATTATGACATAACTATTGATTTTTTCAAATTCTGTATTGAGACCTGAGTTTCAGCTGAATTTATTTATGATATTTTGTCACTCATTCTTGGCTAAGAAATCTAGACCATCACCCACTGTGAATAAGAAAATAAGTAATTGAGTATGCTCCAGTGCAATGAACACAGACTGAGTGGAAAAGAAATTGGTCTCAAACTAGATTGACCTTCAATAAGTTATCACCCCCCTTAATTCTGTCTAACTCTAATATTTGAAGGGGATAAATTAATATGAAGTAATACACTAAATTAAATGCATATGGGGCACAAAAGTGATATGAGATACTTAGAGAAGTTCATTCCTAAAGACAAAACATATTATAGAAATGGTGGCTGCCAGAGGCTGGTGGGAAGAACAACGGGGAGTAATTGGCTAGTTGCTGAGTTTCAATTTAGAAAGATGAAAAAATATCTGGAAGTGGGAGGTGGCAACTGCTGTACAACTATGTAAACTTTATCCCACTGTACATACACTTAAAAATGCTTAAGTTGGTAAAATTTATGTTATGTGTATTTTACCACAATTTTTTTAAAATCAGACATTTTTAAATGCCTGTGGAACCAGGGAGATAACATAAATGAAAGAGGTAGGTTGGGTGTAATATGACAAAGACTGATGAGTGACAAACTGGAGAATTCATGTTCACTAAACAATTTTATTAAGAAGCTACAAGTTGGAGGGACCAGCAAGTGATATGGTGGTTAAGGCACTGGGCACTCCCACATGGCCTACCACATAGTCCATGTCCCAGACCTGGTAGCTTGCTCTCTCACTTTCCTTCTCTCTCTTTCTCTCTGTATCTCTCACTATTCAAATTAAAATAAATGAATGAATAAATAATTTAAAAAAATAAAAAGAAGCTGCAAGATGGGACCAGCAGATGGCAGAATGGTTACATCGCTAAACTCCCATGTAGCTCACAATTCAAGTCCCATACCCGGCGGCTTGAAACTCATGCCAGGTGCATATGCTTATGTGCCCAAAATCCTGAGAAGAAAATGGAGAAGGGATTACAGTGTGGCCATTACCACTGGGGGGGCGGGGGGGGGGCGGCAGTGATATCATACTTTCGAACTCTCTCTGTTTCACTTATGAAGGCAATGTGCCGGATAGCAAAAATCTCTCTCAAAAAAAAAAAGCTACAAGTTGATTCATGAGATGAATATTTATTAAGCATCAATGACCCAACACTCTGCCAGGTGCTCAGACAGCACCAAGAGACGAAATAGTTCTTCACAGAGCTTCGGTTCATAAATTTTCATGGGATGTAAATTTTAGCCTTGTCAAAGAAGCATCAACACACTAAGAGGAATTCCCCCACCCCCAAAGCTGCAGTAGTAAAATCTTTACCACTGCAGGTGACTTACTGGTAGAGGGCTCTGAAGAGCAAAAACTGTAAACGCAACTTTAAGACAAAAGAGATTTTAATAATCAAAAATTTCTTGAAGCTTTGTTTGAAATAATCTCTTATTTCTGAAAATATCATTTTTTTGTATTTATAACTCTGCTGATCAAATTATCTATTGAGAAACCATCTATACAATATTTTAAAACAACCCATGTTTATCAAGTTTATTCTATGAATGAGAATATAATAAATGAAATTATCTATTGATAATAACATGTGCTCACCTTTGACTAGACTAACATGCAGCACGTTCATGTTGGAAAGTTCATTTTGTAGACTATTTTGTATTTATAACTCTGCTGATCAAATTATCTATTGAGAAACCATCTATACAATATTTTAAAACAACCCATGTTTATCAAGTTTATTCTATGAATGAGAATATAATAAATGAAATTATCTATTGATAATAACATGTGCTCACCTTTGACTAGACTAACATGCAGCACGTTCATGTTGGAAAGTTCATTTTCTAGACTGTAAATATGTACAGTAATTAAATGTAACCAAAAAGATAAAACATAGAAGGATTTTTAATGAAAAAGGAGGGGGTGATCTCTAGACCATATGGAAAGGCTTCCTTAATTTGCCAGATCTTCCATTTTTAAAAGAGAAGCCAGAAATCTGGTAACGTGGGCAAGATATTCCCATATTTCAATGTTGGAAACAAACCCAGTTATTTAAAATTATAGTGTAAAGCTAAATACCTATGGGCCAAAACCAAACTTTGGGCCATCATGTGCAATTTCTGAAGGGAATACTATCTAACTTCAATGGTCTTACTTAACTCTAACACGGTGTGGTTAATTCAGAGAGTCTGTAACCTTCTAAGAAATTTTTTCAGGCCAAATCTTTCATTCATTTATGAACAATATTTTACCTATTCTATATTAAGGTAAAATTATACCTAAAAGGCAGGAAGAATGATTCCAAAATATGACAAACAACTTCTCTCAACACACAATGTATTACATCTACATTTCTGGAACAGCCTAGTAGACGGCTGTCTGACAGCACAATGACCAAGACCACCCCAGACACACATTATACAACCCTGAGCTCTGTTTGTTCAGAAAAGAAACAGAGCAAATTTATGACCTTCACTTTAGTAACTTCTGGTGATTTATATTGATATATTTCAAACACCAGAACACTCTTATATTTCAAACACCAGATCACTCTTTCATTTTGCAGGTGGTGCTTCAAAGTTTGTATTATAGATTCTAAAATATCATTCATAAGAATAAGCCCCTAAGACCCATTAATTAACCCCATATTATCAAACATTTAAAACCAATCACTTACCTCCCTTATATGAGCTGAAGAAAATGCTAACGAGAGTTGATTCAACAGTTAAGAGATGTGTATGCTCAAACTGTATTATGTATGTTGTCAGGATGACTTGGGTTATGAGAAATTCTTTATTGTGCATTTGAAAGAATTACCTTTCAAAGGAAATCCATTAATTTATTTCTGTCATCCTCCTTCCCTCTGCTCCAAGCCACCCACTAATCTAAGGCATTC
>NW_006159859.1:8049535-8059210 GCF_000334495.1 Tupaia belangeri chinensis
AAGAAATGTTTTTCCATGCATGTGAAGTATATTTTGCAACTAAATGAAATGCATCTGGGAAATATGAAGTGGACATTGAAGTGACTCATTAGGCATCTGCGCAGAATAGACAGAAGAGAGTGGCAAGAAAATGTACCATGAACACGCCAAGGGTCATGCAAGCCATTTCCAGTAGATGACTAGCGGCATCGTAAAGCTCTGGAGAAGAATGTAGAGCTTTAAGGCCCAACTCTAGACACTAACAGAAACAAAAATACTAAAAGTATAGATGTACAGATAAAATTGATGCCAAAAAACATGGGATCTCAGACTGTGATGAAAAGAAACACATCTGGTCATACAAATGATGAACAGAAAAGCTGGTAATATTTTTGGAGACTTCAATAATTAACAGGGGACGTGGAACCCCAAACTTAGTATCTCACTTTGTTTATTAGTTCTAAAATTGATGAAGAGATTGGTATAACATGAAGCTCGTGAAATTTAGAACTGAAAATCCTGAGTTTCAATCTTAGTCATTTTCTATCTGAATGAGTGTGTTTGTTTCTCAATCTAAAAATACTAGAAATAATAAAATCGACTGCATGAAGTTCTCTCTCCTGGGATTCAACTATGTTAATTTATAAACAAGTAGCATCACTTAAAACCAGAACGGTTAGGGTGTTCCTTATGTCACTTAAAACCAGAACGGTTAGGGTGTTCCTTCTGTCACTTATCAGCTATCTGGCATATAGAAAATATTTATTGTTTTCAAACCTCAATTTATTTTTCTGAGAAAAGGGTAAGCTAATAACATGTAAATCACAGGACTACAACTATTAAGTAGGATAATATATGTGATGTGTAAGCACAATGACTGAATACACTGATAATTAACAAAAGTTAATTATCACTCTTTAACGAAAGTACTTAGAACATATTTCATATTCCAAAAGACTTAGCTGAATATAAATATGATAAATAGAAGAATAATTTATACAAAGGACAGTCAGACATACTTTTACCATTTCCGATGGTGGACCACATATATTTGAAGTTTTAATGATAATCAGGATAAACAGTACAGAAACCAAAGCTACACATATACGTACATACACACACACACATATGAGTACTTCAAAAATTTTGTGCTAAAGGGGAATTAAAGTACAAGTTTATTTTGGTGTAAAAGATTTCAGAAATCATGCATAGTTTATTATAGCATGCATTTTAAAACTTTTGAAGACCCTCATGTATATTGTGTCTGTATTATTTATATAGCATGTAAATGTATTTGTATATACACACATAGTTCTATCTTAGCTCAAGCTAAGGCAGTATTTTGAGAAACAGCTAAATAAGGGAGGAAAGATGATATGATTTATTACAATAGCACATCAGCAGAACTAAGAGAAAACATGTTCTAAATTTGCCAGTAAACATTAGAAAGTTAGTTTACGAGAATCCTGGAAAGAAAAACAATGGTAATTTAAGAACCACGGCATAGGGGCCAGCAGGTAGTACAGTGGTTGAGGCACTGGACTCCCACATGGCTGACCACAGTTCAAGTCCAGGACCCGGCAGCTTGCTTTCTCACTTGCCCTTCCTCCTTTTTCCCTTCCCTCCCTCCCTCCCTCTCTGCCCTCCTCTCTCTTTCTCAAAAGCACACAAATTTAAATTTAAAAATACAGAATCAGGACTAGCAGATGGCATAGCGGTTACATCTCTGGATTCCCATGCGGTTAACCATGGTACAAGTCCCAGACACAGCAACTTGAAACTCATGCTAGGTGCATGTGCATGTGTGCCCAAAATTCTGAGAGGAGAAGGGAAGAGAAAGGACTGCAGCATGGCCATCCCCCCAGGGGATGATTTCTCACTTTCCATTTCTCTTTGTCTTTCCAGCAAGCTCCTGCATTCCATGGCAGAAGTCTCTCAATCAATCAATCAATAAATAAAATTTAAATAATAAAAATACAGAGCCAGCAGATGGTATAGTGGTTAAGGCACTAGACTCCCATGTGGCCAACCATGCTTTGAGACTCAGATCTGGTGATCTTAAGTCTCAATACCAGGATTATGTGTACATGCCCAAAATTCTAAGAGGAGAATGGAGAAGGGACTGCAGCATGGCCACCCAGTCCGGTGGGTGGTGATTCTCACTTTCCTTCTCACTGTCTTCTCTCTCTCTCTAGTCAGTGTGCACACCCTATGGCAAAACCTTAAAAAGAAAGAAATAATAATAACAATAATTACAATTAAATAACTTAAAAAAAAAAAAAAGGAATCACAGCATAGATGGGAATCAGGTCTGTCAGCCTCTCTTTTTCAGACTCTGTAAGCACTGCCATCCAGTTCAGCTTCCTAAGGCCAAGCTATATCTCCAGCCAAATCATTTCCAAGGTGTACCCATTCTTAACCTCCTTGCTCTTCCACATTTGGTTCCTTCTCCCTGAAATTTCTTTTTCTCTCTTCACTTTTTTCTCTCTTCAAATACCCTACTAACTGCAATAAACTTGAGAACAGGAAAAGTTTGCATATTTTTATAGATAAATTGTTTCAGCTAACAAAGTGCTATCACCTGCTGGTTCTCTGAATACTGAGTTTCAACCAAGTTTCAAGCAAGCAACATGCATTACAGAGATGCTGCAGGTAAGAGATGAAATGGTAACAAATATTTGCTGAATTTAACCAGATCTGTAGCTCCACAGAAAATGTGCTTTAGTTGTTATGCATTTGAAAATGGGAATTAAGATTCTAGCTTTGTTTGGGTGCATGTACTTGTTTCAACATACAGCTCTGAATTTTCCCAAGGGTCTATGATGCAATAACTTCCCTCTATCAAGAGCTGCTGTCTATTTTGCAAAAACAGGTTTAAATTAATATTTAAAGTGATAAGAAAATACCTGTGTTATAAGTACCTGGACTTTTATCTTACAAAACAAGTGCACGAAGGCTGGAGTCAGTAAAACTTTGCTTTGTAATAGGTAAGATAATCTTTTTAAATTTCTTTTATATTTCATAATAAATAACATAAAGTCATCTTAATTTTAATCATACTTAACTAATATTTCTTTGCAAAGTAATATTTTCCATCTCTCCATTTTCCATGTCTAACTTGTAATTCCTTTTATTTGCTTTTTTATTGCCAGGAGGTATGTTCACTTACCAGAGAGAAACAGAGGGAAAGGGAGAGGGAGAAAGCATTTCCCAATGAGGGGCGGTCTTGCTGCAATCCCTTTTCCTCCTTCTCTACATACTGTAGGCATCTTGGGCGAGCATGCGCATACACCCAGCTTATTTTTCAAGCTGCTAGGGATGGGATTTGGACTGCGAATGGCCCTGTGGGATCTGCCTCCCTTACTTGTTAGGCTACAAGGCTGGCCCCGAATTTCTACTTCATTAATAAAACATAAAGTACATTAATATACTTTTATTTTCTTCCCCTAAGTCTGTCTCACTGGAAACCATCTATTGTTTGCTTAACATATAGTTGTTTTTGTTTTTAAATTTGCCAGAGGGTACATGCACTCACCAGAGAGGGGGAAGAAAGCAAATCCCATTGGTGGGGGGGTAATGTTCATGCCATAATTCCTTGTCCTCTACCTCTCCTCCCTCATTTTGGGATTTTGAATACGCGTACAGAAACACCCAGAATCTTTCTAATGCTGCTGGGTCTAGGACTTGAACTGCATGATCAGCCTTGAGGAATCCAGTTGTTTTAACCACCACACCATGGGTTGGTCTCTGTGTTATTTTATGTAACAGAAAGTAAGCACACACACACACACAATAAATATACCACAAAGTGTGAAAAAATCTAGAAAAATAATAAAACTACTGTAATTTTTACTTTTCTTAGATTAACAATTGGATTCATGGCTTTAAACGTAAAGATATCTTACCTTAAAAAGTATTTGGAGGTTGAACAAAAAACATGCAAAGCATATAACTGAAAATGTAACCAATGTATTTTTCAAACAAGTTTATGCAGTGTTTCTCAACATAGAACAATCTTTAAGTATAGAATTAAGATTGAACCAAAGACAAACTATTCAAAAATAAGTGGAGATTGAAAAAAGAAAAGAAAAAAACACTGCTTTATTTAGGTATGACAGACAATAATTGCCTGTATTCTGAAGATTATTTTCAAATTCTTGAGTTAGGCAGATTTTTTTCCCACATCTTACTTATCTTAGTCCTGGAGAATGTTATCATCAGAAGCGGAAATAAAGTAAGTGGCAATACATTCTACACTCCTTCGAAAGATAATCTATTTTGATATGGCATGCAAATGCTTAACATCATGTATTTTGCTTCCCTTCTGGCTACAAAATAAGAAAGAATTTCCAAAGATATGTGCTAAAACGAAGGCTATTGCCTTTTTTTTTTCTTTCTGAGAGAGATTATTGGTATAGGGCATGTGCACCTGCTAGAGAGACAGATAGAAAAGCACTAAATCACCTCCCAAGAGGGATGGCCACTCTGCCACCCCTTCTCCTCCAGTCTCCTCTTGGGATCTTGCACACACGTGCACATGTGCCTGGCATGAGTTCTAAGCCTCCAGGTCTGGGACTCAAACTGCGGTCTACTATTTAGGAGTCTAGCAATGTAACTTTTATGCCATCTGCTGGTCCCAAGGCTTATTGCCTTTTAAAATATTCAAATGTCTAGCACTGACCAATTGAAAACATTACGTGGTAACTAAATGCAAAATTAGTTTGTCCATTTTCCAAGATTATTTTTTAAGTTAAACAATACTCTTTACTTATTGTTATATTGTATACATTTTCACTATTTAAAATCTATTTTCCCATTATTTTATAGTCAGTAAATGGAAAAAATTCAAAAGCTTCATTTTCCTTTTATGAACACTACATGTTCTCACCTAGGAGACAATAAAGAGCAAAATAAAGTTACATTTAACTTAAGTTTTATGTGGTCCAATTTAAAGTGATTTGATGAATGATTCATTGATTCTACTTTTTGACTCATCAATAACTAAACACTATGAATACCTACATGGCAGCAATCAACACATGGGTGATACAATTAAAGAATTTGGGGAACCAGCAGTTAGCGTAATGGCTATGTCGCTGGACTCCCAAGTAGTCGACCCGACTGCGGTTAGCGTCCCGGACCTGGTGGCTTAAAACTCACGCCGGGCGTGTGTGCGTGCGTGCCCATGATCCCGAGAGGAGAATGGAGGAGAAGGGATTGCGGCGTGACCATCCCCCCTGGGGGGTGATTTCTCGCTTTCTGTCTCTATGTCTCTCTCTGTCTGTTTGGCGAGCGCACGCGCCCTATAGCGAAAATCTCTCTCAAAAAAAAAAAAAAGAAAGAAAAGAAAAGAAAGAATTTGGTTATTCCTTCCTATTGTTTAGTCCACAGGGAATCAAACAAATGTGAGTGTGTGTGTGTGTGTGTGTGTGTGTGTGTGTGTGTATATATATATATATATGTCATATATAAGCTTTGGTTTTTGCCTTAAAGTTAAAATCTACTCAGTTATATTGATTACTATGGGGCACTCTGTCCACTCATATGTACAGAATTTAAGATTTTTAAAAAGTATTTGTAGCACTCACACTAAGTTCTAAAAATTATAGTCTCCTAAAAACAGAATATACAGAAGAGAAAACCTGTGTGTGTGAATTCTCACTGTCTCTCTCTGGCACACCATATAACAAAGACCAAACAAAAATTACCTCTCACTTGTACAAGTGACTTTGCAGAACAAGAGAGTAATAGAAATGCTTCTATAAAGCCTTCTCATCTACATTAGTGATGAAATCAACCAGGAGAGACAGTAGAAATAATGGTATTTTAATTTCAAAATGCACACACACATTTTGATTTTTTCAAAATACATCCAGGGATGCTCATTGCCAAAAGGGTCCCCATCAAGAATGTGTTTCCTAGAATTAGTTCTTCAGCATGCTTTGTAGAAAAAAAGTTCTTTAGTTGAATTTCTCTGGAAAATAGTGCTTACAATATATTCCCACCCTCAATGAACGCATATCCAAATGTCTTCAAAAAGTTTATGGAAAGTACGTATCATGGAAAATAAGTATCATGAAAAAATGGTGCATAGATTTCAAAAATTTTGTACATCAAATAAAATGATCTGGTTGACTCAACCTTTGGCTTTGCAACCTTTCCAAAACTCATCTGTCTGTGGGGCTTTTTATAGACTGAATGTTTATACATCCTCCAATTCAAATGTTGAATTCCTAATCCTAAGGGGATGGCCAAGGTGGGGCCTTTAAAAGTAACTAAATTTAGATGTGAAGATGAGGGTGGAGGCCCATCGTTAGCACCCTTATAGAAACAGGAAGAACTCCAGAGCTTCCTCTCTCCACCACGTAAGGAGGTGGCCATCTGCACCTTGGTAGAGGGCTCTTTGTAGAACCTAACTATGCTGGTAACCTGGCTGCAGACTTCCAGCTTCCACAGCTATGAGAAATAAATGTTGTTTAAACCACCCAGCTGTAGTACTTTGTTAAAGTAGCCTGAGTAGACTAAGTCAGGGCTTTTCTAAAATGTCTATTACACAGATAGTGAGAGCACACTGTCAACATTAATAAGTTATCAAAAGGCTTTAGACAGGGAAAGGCTATGAACATGTACACTCTGGAAATCCATCACTCTGACTGTATTTGCGAAGGATGGATGGAAGGGAGGAAACGCTGGAAGTGGGAGGTGAATATACTAATGGAATAGGTGAGATGGTCAAAAGAATTAGCTATGGGTACAAGCTTTCTGAGCACATCATAATTGTCATTGACTAGAATGAAGAAGACTAGAGAAAGAAAGAGTTTGTGGGAGGTCAAGTTGCAACCCCAAATAATAATGATATTACACCTTAGTCAACAGTACCAAAGCTGTATCATCACTTACTTATCTTGGGATTTTTTTTTAATATAAAGTCAAACACATCATTTTTTTCACTAGGTCGAATGTGTGGCCAGATAATTTAATATTTCTACAAAGCATCTGAATTATTTCTATGATCAAACTGGCTTTAGGATCACAGCTAGATCTGTTGCTTCACCTGATCTCTTGCACTTAGCAAGTGTTTCATTAACAATTAAAGAAAAACCCTGTAAACTAAGGCAAGAACAGGCTTAAAATCTTGCATTTTGGGAATTGGGAAGTAGGGAAACCCTAAAGACAAAAGGAAGGCACATATAGGCACTCTGGATGTGATGACTAGCACCTCCTCAAACACTAATTGATTTTCATTTGCTTCATCTGTAAAATAACCCCAACTTCTGGATCTAAAATTCTGTGTTTTTAAGATATCACATGAGGTTTGTGATGAACTTTTTCTTTATTTATTTTTCTTTTTTTTTTTTTTTAAGATATTTCTGCTATAGGGTGCATGCACTCACCAGAGACAGAGAGACAGAAAGCAAGAAATCACCCTCCCAGGGTGAAGGGCCATGCTGCAATCCCTTCTTCAAAATCCTCCTGGGATTTTGGGCATGCATGCACACGTGTCCAGCATGAGTTTCGAGCTGCTAAGTCCAGGACTTGAACCATGGTCGGCCATGTGGGAGTCCAGTGACATAACTATTATGCCATCTGCTGGTCCGTTATGGATCATTTAAAAAGTCTGTGACCTCTTACTTTACTCATGTGGTCAGGACACACAAGGCCAATAATACGGGAAGAATATAGTTGAGAATTTATAACTACTAGGTGCATTCTACATAATGCCAATGTATAGAACTCAAGAGACTAGCCATACAAGAGGGATTTTACTTGTTCTTGCTGCCATAATATTCAAAATGTCCCACCATTGTTACTTAGGGTCATTGGGAATGTCTTTTTGCATAGAAGAATACATTGTGACTTTCCTAACAACCTGAGAAAATAACTTGTGTGGCAAGGATTTCTCAGTTCTATGAGAGAAGTAATTTACCTCAAGAGATTGTGGGATCCACATGGAAAGCCATGCATACCACTGGAAAGCCTCCTGAGTAAATTCAAGATCCCAGATGCCTTTGACCCTCAAGTTTCTGTGCAGTTTTTCAGAGCTGGGTGAAAGAAGAGAATGACACTCCACAAGGAAGGCCATACTGAAGCTAAATCTGGCCATGTGGAAGTTCACATTGTCACCATAGTTGTGCTTAAAGCAGGAATTACCTTTCAAGTCGTATTCATTCAGTCAACGTGTTGGGTCAGAAAAGTCATTACACATTTTTGGGTAGGAAAATAGAAAAACATATCATGACTTTCCTGATGACCCAATATTTTGTGAACTTATTACACCAAAGAAACTAGTTAGGTAACTCTTACCTCTCCTGTCCTCAAGTACACCAATACTCTACCCTCTAAAAATTTATAAATCTTCCAAACTGAACCAGAAAAACGTAGTACCATCAAAGTACTCATTACTCCATTTTTTAATGCTGTGTTCAAAGCACTGCTTGGTTGTTGTTTTTAATTTCTTTTCTTTCTTTCTTTCTTTTTTTTTTTTTTGAGAGGTTTTTGCTATAGGGCACATGCACTCACCAGAAAGACAGACAGAAAGCAGAAAATCACTCCCCCCCCCCCCCCCCCCGGGGGGAGGGCCTCCCCCCGCCGAGGGGGGATGGCCTTGCCTGCAATCCCTTTTTCTCCATTCTCCTCTCGTGATCTTGGGCAAGCATGCACACATGCCTGGTGTGAGTTTAAGCCACCGGCTCCAGGACTTGAACCGCGGTCGACTACATGGGGGTCCAGTGACATTGCCATTCTGCCTACTGCTGGTCCTGTTGTAATTAATTTCTTAATTCGCTTCAGAGAAGCTATGCCTAAGCTCTTTCTCTTTTCAAACAGAATGGAAATATTTACAGCAATGTATCCAGTCACTACAAAACAATTTAGTTGTCTCATGGAATTCATTATGATGGGTTTTTTTTACCTGGTCTTGATTATTCCAAGACCCCCTCCCCCACTTTCTAAAACTTTTTTTTCACCAATAGTCTAAGGACTCCAGGATGAAGTGCCTGCTCCCCAGCTGCAGACTGATTTATGCATAACTATCTATCACATTTGGCTCCTCCTGTTGAAACTCTTTGCTCTTACCTACAACATCAGAGCAGACCCCATGCCAGACCCTCTTTCTGCTCTTTCTACCAATGCATTCCTAACATTCACGGGACTAGAAGTTGTCATATTTCCAAATTGGCTTACGCACTCCTAATTATGTAAAAATACTCTGTACTTTGAAACATGACATTGTATTGAATTATAAGTCTTACAAAACAGATGCTAACCAAAAAAACATTTGATATTAAAATATAAATTTTTCAATACTGGATTGTGATCTTCTGGGGAACAAATTTATAAGGATCATCTGGTTGCAAAATGTGATTTTTAGGTTTGGAACATTGGAACCATTTAGTATATTTCTAGTATATGCACTACATTTTTTTCCTTTTTTAGAGAGATTTTTGCTATAGGGCGCATGCACTCACGAGAGAGACAGAAAGTGAGAAATCAGCCCCAGGGAGATGGCCATGCTGCAATCCCTTCGCCTTTAGTTTCCTCTTGGAATTTGGGGCACGCATGCACATGCACCCAGAGTTTCAAGCTGGGATTCAAACTGTGGGAGTCCAGTGATGTAACCATTACACCACCTGCTGGTCCCAGTATATGAACTATAAAAATGAAGATATAGAGAATTCGCAGGACTCCAGGATATTC
>NW_006159859.1:8059255-8060253 GCF_000334495.1 Tupaia belangeri chinensis
AAAATTTTTAAATTGTTCCTGATAATAAAAGTGACACCATGGTAAAAAAAAAAAATAAGTGCAAAGAATATTTATTATTACATACCAGTACTAACCACTGACCAGTTCTCTACAGCTCTTCACCTCCTAGGATTTTGGGAATCACCCAAACTATGAGAACAATATCTGTTCCTGAGTTATCGCTTCCAGGTAGCATTGCAGTTTATAGGGGTGTTACACTTTTGTGATTTCTTTAATATACCTTCCAACACCTACAAAGGCTCGTCTAGTGAACATATTTACCACTAAGTTAACCTTAGCATCACTGTAACTAAAGAATACTAAATTTGGGTATTTTAAAACAATAAAAATAAATGAAACAAAATGTTTTCCAAGTCTGAGAAGTGGGAGAGGAGTACAACTAAGGTGGTCAGTAATAAGAATCACACTGTGATCATAGTAAAAAATGTTGTTAGAGCCATGGTGAACTTTACAAGACAAAGTTAAAAGGTCATTGTTTTTACCTGTTTTCTGTCATTGCTTTGTAAAATCAAATCACATTCCTACTGTTGATCAAAAGCCTATTCAGGCAGCCAGCAGCTGGCATGCTTATTAAGGCTCTGGACTCCCACATAGCCAACCAACCAGAGTCCATGACCTGGACCTGGTGGCTTCAAGATCACACCGGGCATATGTAGGTGTGTGCCCAAAATCCCAAGAAGAAAATGAAGGAGAAAGGATTGCGGTGTGGTCATTTCACTTTCTTTCCCTCTGCCTCTCTCTGGCAGGCACGCACACTCTGTGACTGACATACATACATACATACATACATACATATAGAAGAAAGTCCAATTCAGTGAAATAATCACTTAAAATCCAAAGTGGATAACACCAATAATCTTGGGAGAGAAGCTGGTGCAAGTATATTAATAGTCTACCAACTCTTTTTTTGTTGTTTATTTTTACTTTGCAAGAAAGTGCCTATGGTAGCCAGAGAGAGACAGACAGAGGGAAAACGC
>NW_006159859.1:8062175-8069972 GCF_000334495.1 Tupaia belangeri chinensis
AAGAATTATATCACACATAAAGAAGTCTCAAAAATGTGGAAAAAATATAAAAAGAAAAAATATTGTCTTTTATTGGAAAAAAAGTTATTTACTCTTAGAGCATTTGCATAATGTTCATTTAGAAAGAAATAACCATTTTTTAAAAACACAACAAATATCTTATGTGATTTTTGCTCTTCTTCATCTATTTTTTAAATAATGATTCATTTAGCTTTATTAATTATCATTTATATTATTTTTAAACTAAAACAGAGCACATGTGCTCATGAGAAAGAGACAGAAGAAAGAGAAAGTGAGAGCAAGCCACCAGGTCCAAGTCTCAATTCACCCGTGGCCATGTGGGAATCCAGTGCCTTAACCACCATGCCACCTGCTGACCCTTTTCATGTATTTTTAACATTATAAAATGTAGCTCTATATGTCAGTTGACATTCAATCCCTATGCCAAACATGCAATGTGTCATCTGAAAATCACTACACAAATGCTTCTCCAATCAATTAATGAGTACTTTCACATATTTTTCACCTGCCTATTTTTCTTAGGACTTAGATCGCTATAGTTTGGCCCCCAAATATTGATGTTTTATCAAAGATCATATGCAAGAAATCATAATCAGTTTGATTATTATAAAATATTTTTTCTGTAGAAAAACTAATAGATTACATAAATATCAAGTAGAACATTTTACATTTCCCAGAGAGTTTTAAGGGAAAATAAGAATATATTAAGGTTAAAAATGCCTTTATGCTGACAACAGAAAGCAATCCCACACTAACCAGGGACAATATTAAGAGAAATATTTAATTACTAGCCCCATCTTTCAAATTTATAAATTAACACTCTGAATTCCACCTTTTCACAAGTTACAGGTCTAAATATGTTTCGGTTATTCTCATCAAAAATACTGTCAGGGAGAAAGTAACAACTCAATAAATATTGGCTAAATTAGAAAAAGAAAGGGAAAAAAAAGACTGAACATAATGTACAAAGTTCTGATCTTCCCACTGCTCCCTGAGAGTAAAAGTTTCAGTGCAAAGACCTAGATTTGAGGTAAGAAGTGTATGGTCTTAGAAGCCATTCTCCATGACACTGAGCTCCTGAACACTGCTCTCCTCATGCCAAACATTTAGTCAAAGTATGGCACCTGCAGGCATGCCTGTCCTGGAAGCCAGCATTATAGGAACTTCCGAGTTTTGTCACTCTCTAGGACAAAGTCTACAACTGCTTGCAAACTATCAACCACCTCATTAAATAATATCCCTCACTTATTGAGAGGCTACCTGAACCAAGGACTGCTATGGTAAGTTATGTTCAGATATAGTCATTATTACCTCAGGCAACATAAAAAGAAGCAGGTCTCAGAGTGCTTGAACCAGAGTCCAAAGTCACAGAATGACTAGTAAATAGTTGGACAAGGTTTAAAACTCAAGTCCATTTTACCTCAAAGCTAGGGTTTATCCTACTTACTCCATGCTGTATCACATCTGTTTCTTAATTAAAAATATAAATGCAAAGGGGAAAAGTGTTTTGACAAACAAAATATAGCATATATGGGGTCAGCAGGTGGTACGGTGGTTAAGGCACTGCATTCCCACATTGCCAACCACAGTTTGAGTCCTGGACCCAGTGGCCTGAAAATTATGCTGAGTGCATGTGCATGCATGCCAAAGATCCCATAAAAAGAATAGAGGAGGAGGGATTATGGTGTGGCCCTTCTACCAACCCTGGGGTGTGATTTTCCACCGTCCCTCTCCCTGCCTTTCTCTCTCTCTCTCTGGTGAGCGTACATGCCCTATGGTAAAAATCTAAAAATAAATAAATCAGTGAATGAAAAATTGCACATATGGAAATGCTCCTGAGAGCTGGCTCCAGATCTCAAGTGACTGTGTGCATGGTTTGAGTCCCAGACCATGTTGAGAAACATGCTGGATGTGTGTGTGTCTGTGTGTGTGTGTGTGTGTGTGTGTGTGCACGTGCATGCGTGTACCCAAAATCCAGAAGGGAAGGAAAGATGGAGGAGAAGGGATTGCAGCATGACCATTCCCCATGGAGGGTGCTTTATCCTCTCCCTCTCTCTCTGGCAAACACACGTGTCCTAAAGGAAGAAAAGAAAAGAGAGAAAGGTGTCTGTAAAATCACAGTAAATGTCAAAGATAGAAATGAAAAGCAAAGCATTTTGATCTATATTATCACACACTGCAGCTGTACACAGACAAACACGCACAGTCATACACATACATATCAATATTGTGATGGTCACTTTTATGTGTCCACTTGGCTGGACTATGGTTCTCAGTCATTCAATAAACACTAATCTAGGCTTTGCTAGAAAGGTATTTAGTAGATGTAATTAAAGCCCATCATCACTTGACTTTAAGTAAAGAGATTACTGTAAATAATCTGGGCAGGCCTGATTCAATCAGTTGAAAGGCCTTAAGCGGAGAGCTAAGGCTTCCCTGAACAAGAAGAAATTCTGCCAGAGGATTGAAGCTTCAGCCAAAACCTGAGAGTTCAGCCTATCCTTCCAGATGGCCTGCTCTAAGAACTTCGGACTTGCATAGCCAGCCTCATCATCGTGTACACAATTCCCCGCAATAAATCTCTTAAGATCTGTCTCCTCACTGATACATGTACCTCCCAAATTTCTATTTGTAGCCATGATTCTTAGTCTTGCCTTTGTAATAATTTACTTAAAATTTTGACCCAACTAAGGTAGCACAGTGGTAGTGTGCTTACAACACTGGAGTCACATGGAATCAACTTCTAGGCCTATGTGTACATGCTAAGTGGATACATGTGCCCATGATCCCAGGTGGCCAGGAAGGTGGGGGATGCATGGGGAATCATGGTGTGAGACTCTGCTGAAGGTGCCTGTCTTCCTCTTTGTCTCACATGAAATACATAAATAAATGCACTTTAAAAATAAAATACCAAGCGCTCTATGCAAGAGACTAGCTAGCTGGTTGTCAAACCCATTTCCTCACCTCCCTAGATATGCACATAGACTACATGTCCCATCGTCCTTCGAGCTAGGTGCGGCCATGTGACTGAGTTTTGACCAACAGAATGTGAACAGAAGTGATAACCACTATTTCCAAGCTTTGCCCATACCTAACACTGTAATTTCTATGTGATTTCCTCTTCTGTGGTCATTTTAAAAGCTAAGCATTAAAGATGACAGACCCTATGGGTCTAGAAAACTTAGTTACTGACTCATTATTTTTAAGAAACGTGTTTGCCACTCAGGAATTCCTGTTTGAACTTCTAATTAGCAAGAACTAGATGTCCACTGTGTTAAGTCACTAAAATTGTGTTATTTTTATTTTTTTGTGCATTTTGAAACCTTAACTAGCACAATAATTTTCCATTTTGATGATGCAAATATTTTTATTACAAAAAAAAAAGCTACATATGTCCATTACCTCTCTGTATATCCTTTGTCTGAATACCATAGAGAGAAGCTTGGTGATATTTAACCTATCTTGTTACATACTAAAAATGCCAATAATTCTCAAAAACCCAGAACTCTCTGAAATATGACAGAGACCACAAAAATCCAAATGATTTAGATCACTAAGAGATACATTATTTTGTTCTACAGAATTATTCCTAAAGTGCTTTTTTTCCGATTAAAATGCAGCTTATGTCATAAAGAGCTAAGAAAAATAACCTAACGCATTTCAGGTAAATAATGTCAAGAATGCCTGACTGCTATCTTTATGTATTTAACTTAATAAAGCCAAGATCTATTGTGCTTCAAAACAAATTAGTGATTTATTACTGGTAAAAAAAAATATAAACAATTTGAATGTTAAAAAATGCCCTTTACAAAGAAATTAAGGCTATTTATTTCACTCACCTACCTTGTGTGTTTCTGACAATAGAAAGGCTATTTCTGCTGTGGCCCTGCCCCCTGGTGTTCCCTTCCTAAGCACACAAGTAATTTTATCTTTTTTAAGTCCAATGAGACATATTCTAAGAGCTCATGCATCAAAGATTTCAGATATTTTGCTTTAATAAAAGGAAAAACTCAAAATCACTTCTTGCCTTTGGCTCTATCTCAGTATGTACAAAGAAGTAGAAATTTAATGCAAGTGTCAAGACCCAAATAATCCTGCTATTGAAGAAAAAAAGTCAGAGATGAAACGATCCAGATTTGCTGGGCCTATTGGTCACATTTTTCAGATAATGCCTCAACTCTCTACTTTTACTGGCTCTCATTGTTTTACTGTGTAGTCTTTATATAGTGCCTAGAAACTCAGGAGATAAGTTAACTCAGCACTCTTAAGATCTCTGACTCCAGACAATGTACTTTGGTGGGAAGCCAGGTTGTAAGTCCCCAGGGAAGGCTTTAGGGATAAAATGATAGAAGAGGAGACATAAAAAAAGGGGAGGGAGTTATAATCACTCATAGAAAAAAGAGATAGAGATGAGAGGGACTGGCTCTCAAAATAAAAGGTGGATTCAATCAAGTGCATTCATAATGGATGGCCAAGGAAACTGAACTCAATCAGAGCAAATGAAATTGGTCCGATAGACGACAAGTGTTGATCTGAAGAAAGCATTCTTAAATTGCATTATTTCTGAAATAAGCATTACAGTGAAAAATCGATTAAATGAAAAAAGAGTAGGATTCCATCAGAGCCAGAGTTTATAACCTGACAGAGGCCATTAAAGTCCCAAACTACAAATGTAGCTATAAATAAAGAGCAATTGATTTCTAAACATATAATTGATGTTGGAAGATTTAGCATGCACTGATCTAAAACACATTCATACACATCTTTCTCTGCAACATAACTATAAACCTCAATTGCAAAGACAAATACTTTAACTGTCACGTGCAATTTAATCCTGGTAAAATAATCATATTATTAACTCTGAAGAACTACGTTCTCTCTACAGAAGAATCTGCAAACTAGCTAAATGCCAAACTTAGATTAATAACACATTTTTGTACCTTGTTTGTGAACCTTGGTAAATATGTTTCTCATAATCCATCAGTATTTAATTAACATATGATAACTGTTCTATTAAATCTAAATTAAATCCTTATTGTGAAGATAGTCTAAAGTGAAACTGCAGCTTCTTTTATGTAAATTTTAACTATTCACAAAGACCAAAAAACAAATCTCAAATGCAAACTATCTGAAGTGTTTATATAGTTTGATTTAGGAGACTAGATACTTGGAAACCAAAAGAGAACAAAACAGTGGAGGAGGGGGATTCACGTGCATCAATAATTTATTTTTCTCCTTAAAAATTTTTCTTCTTTTATTTTACACTTACACTATGAAATAAACTGCATTCATTCAGACATCCAAATAGAATTTGGGTTCTAAAAATGTATATATGCTTTCCACCTCCCTAGTAACCCAACTACTTTTGACTTGTCACCCAGAAAATGTGCCATTTCTCCTTCTGTTTATTTCTCTAGGATATCGGCATTCATCTGTTTGAGTCTGCTTTAATGGAAGTCTTTCGGGACACCATGCAAAGGTTGCTGGGGAAAGGAAGGCTTCTGACTGACAGTCCTGTGTAGTAAACCTAGGCGGAGGGAGTGTGCAGTGAGAACCAAACCATAGGGCAGTCTCTTGTCTGGGAGCGCTGAGAATGTTTATAGTATAATCTGTGTTAGGAAATGTCTGCAGGAAGGAAAGTCCCCAATAAAGTTTGTTTGGAATTAGTTGTAACCTCCTGGTTTGAGGATATTGTATGATTTGAGGATGACATCAGGTAGGAATAAAAGACAGAAATAAGACCAAGAATGTGTTTTACTTTCTTTATAGGCAGCCAAGAATAACTTGCTTTGCGTGATCATGGAACCACTTCAATAAAATGTTTAAATCTCAGGATTTTATGCATAATAAACCCACAGGAGCATTTAAGCTCTGAACAACCTCCTTTTCTTAAGCCAACCACATAAATCACTATTCTACAAAGCATACATTATGTGTACCTGAAAAACATGTTCAAACAAGTACTAACAGGCATGAAATATTACATATTATTTATTCTTTTAAATGAGCTTGGTAAGAATGACCTGGGTACTAGAAACCTTCATATATCTGATCCCTAAATTAGTGACCTCATCCTGTACCAAAGGAAAAAACGAGGAGCAAAAACTATTGGCTGGCATAGTATGTCTTCTGTGATATTACTACAGATAGTTTCCAAATAGTAAAATGGCCCCAAAATAGTAGTAGTAGTAATAATATTAATAGGAATTAGCAAACTATTCTAAAACTAATTAGTTCACTGTTTATGAATGGAACCAATTATTTGATGAGCGGAATGTGACATGAGTGAGTAAGATGGCCCCACAAAGTAAAACCTGCGCTTCTACAGTCTCATTACTCCAAGAATCACACTGATTCAACTGAAGAAATACACCAGCCTTATTATGCACGATGAAAATTAGACGGGATGAAATAAACACTTAAGTCAAAGCCAGTTCTTACCTCCTGAACAACTAAACCACAGTCAGTTGAAGTATGATTTGAGATGTATCTGCAGTTTTCTTTTCATAATGTACCTCAACACCACTCTCCACAGACTACAACAATTTTGAAGTACCTAAAATTCTGTAAGACTTGTGTTTCCCATGTGATAAGACATTATTTGGGGAAAAAGCTTAACACTTTATTCAGACAGTTGAATGTAGTTCTAGAAAAAAAGTGGAATAAGTAAGATGAGGGCAAGGAGTTTACAGGTTTCATTTCTTAAACACGTATTAGAAAACCTTCACAACCAAAGGTAGTTTTGTTCATGAAGTTCTCAAACATAGTTGGTTAGCCATAAAGTAACAATAGTAGAACTCCTTGGGTATCCAAGAGACTACAGAACTCTGCCTTGGAGAAAAAAAATATTGAAATTTGCAGGAAAGCTATGGAAAGGAAAAAGATGGCCCAAGGAAAGTTCCCTTCCTCCCAGTTGGGTTAGAGCCCATTCTATTCCACACCAACCTAGTTTTATACCATTAGTCTTCAAATTATTTTATTTTACAAAATTACCTCAACCTTACCCTGTCTCTTTTACAAAGACAAAAGAGGGAGTAAATGTCAAAATATTTTCAACTCCTTACAATGAATATTCTCAATAAAGAATAGTATTTTTTGTGTTGCTATTATAGTTCTACTAATTCTTTTGAGACTATCTTGAATCTATTTATCTAATTATAGTTCACAGAGAAAAATGTGTCATGACTTGGATAGCTTCTTCCTACATAAGCCAATCTTTTCCATTTTCAAAATCAATGCAATTCTCTCAGAAGGTCACATCTGCAAGTCAACCATAGTTCCATGGCTGGAAATTCACAAACTAAGCCTGATTTCTAAAGTATATCCCCACGCTTTGCCCTGAAGGTGTGGCAGATCAAGAATTTTCTATGATTATAGCTTAACACTCGATTTCTAGCTCTACCACATTTGGGAGTCATCATACTTCCTTGATCAAGTATACATGTTCGTCTCCCCACTGTTCTATAATCCCAGACCAGAAAGGCACAAACGTGCCAGAAAGACTCCAGATGACTGTACACATGACAAACTGGACTCTAAGAGGAAAGCCCAACCCTCCCCTCACACCAATAATGGCTCACTCTGTCAGTTCTAGAGAATGTTCACATAATAAAGAACCATCTCCCCACTTCCCCCACAGCCACCCAAACTAGTGCACCTTCACAGGACAGCCCTTGAAAGACTGACATTACTCTTCAGATTACGCTGTAATCCAAATTTTCCTTTCCCACCCACATAAAAACACTACCACCACTAAAGTGCTTTTTGGTAAAAAGT
>NW_006159859.1:8070012-8075312 GCF_000334495.1 Tupaia belangeri chinensis
CACCACTAAAGTGCTTTTTGGTAAAAAGGAGGGAAAGGAATCAGACTGTAACGATCCACTTCATTCCGGTTTTGTTCCTAAAATAGACAGGGTCTAGAGCAGAGTATTTGTACCCTATGTCATGACTCAGGCACTTTCACAATGTCCCTTTTACCCTTTCTGTAGTTTACCGGTTTCATTTCTTAAACACATATTAGAAAACCTTCACAACCAAAGGCAGTTTTGTTTGTCTGTTTTGTTTTCTTAAAGCTGGAAGCCCCATCTATAAAACTCTACTTGCCTTAGAGAACAGCACAGTGACTCACACGGATGGCAACCAGCCCTCTCTCTCTAGTGTGGTGGGCATTGTCTTTTTCTTAATCACTTGTCAATCTGAGGTGTTCACTGCTGCTTTCTGTGTTCTTGATGATTTCATGTCAAGAGGATGTATAGACAAAATCCCGATTGCTTAGTCAGGTTTTGTTTTTATATGTTTATATGACAGATAAAAAGAAGGAGAGAGAGTCTAAGCTAAGGAGACATTGAAGCTCTTCGTCTTCACTTTGAAGATAAATGGTTCCTATCTAGGATAGGTTAGGCCCAATCTATTCAGTTCTCTAGGGATATATATGGTTGGAAATGGAGGACTACAGGGACAAATGTGGAAAAAAGATAGGTATATTTAAAAATACCACTATGTTAAAAAAGAAAAAAAAAGATAAGGAGAAACAGGAAAAAGGCAGTTCTGGGGAAATTTTGAAAAAAGATTGAGAGACGTCACAGAAAGTGAAATCAACAAAAAGGGGCACTTTCTCCCATTCTCATCATTTCAAGCATTGTGTCTATGTAAGAATTACTGATGATAATAAAAATATAGCAATGTCTGAAAGTCATTTCATTAAAGCAGATGCAACTCCATTCACAGAACAAAAAGTAACTGCTGGCATTTAGACATGCTACATTGTCTTTTATATCTTAAATCATGTTTTAATACTAATAGAATCATTAGTTAATTGGAGAAAGTATAAAGAGAAAAACATTTATTTAAAATGTGGATTTTATTTTCTTATTCCTTATGCTAACTCTGAAGCTTGCTCTTGTTTATATCATGGGGTTTATTATAGCATATTGCAGTATTTGTTTCTATGGCTGGCATTAATTACACTTTGAGCTCTCAATTGGCAGATACTATGTTCTAGTAACCTTTACACCTTCTACACTCATCTTAGTGTGACTGAATAAATGAACTCCAAACATATTAACCTTGTATGAGCAAAATTTTTATATCAGCCTTCACTGTGCCTACTAAGGATCTGTAATCTTGAGGAAATATAGATACTTAATTAACACCAGTTTGAGGGGTACATAATACTATGTATCTTCATTTCCATTATGAATAGGAAATTCTGAACCTAATAGCTATGATTCACTTTGATCTACAGTAGTACATTTAAAAATAAGTCAGGAATAGTTTGTGTTTATACCAAAGTAACACTTCATACATATATGATGTTTCAAAATTGTCACGATATTTTCATACACATTCTCTCTTTAATACCTCACGATATCTGAGGAGAAAACTGAGCCTCGAAAACTCAGAAACTTGAGCAAGGATCCAAATTGAACATGTCAGAGTCAGGATAAGGTTTGCTGAGTCATGATGTAACACTCTGCCCTTGTGAATTAGGGGGTGAAAAGACTCTTGGAAAGGTACAGTCTATCTTGAATAAAGAAATTCGATGCACTTCGAAGTCAAACTCTATTACTTACATTCACTTCAGTTTGATTGCTCCTCCAGTTTACAATATGATCCCAGCAAATTTTCCTAAGAAAAACAAAAGAAGCCCTTTACAAGAATGTCATGCTGTATTATTTAGTTTGAAAAGAAAGTTCTTGTAAAATAAGCAATATATAAGAGTAAATAATCCAATGTGATTTAAAGGAATGGGGCTTGTTGGTGTATATTTAGAAATTTCCAGCATCTTCACAATTCCATGCCGGTGATACTCAAGTGGAGAACCTGCCACCTCAAAAGAGAGTCCCATTAAACTAAGAGATGTTTTTAGGTAAAAAAAATTATCTAAAAGAATAAAGGTGGGTCCAACCACAGTAGGACATCCTGGACACTGCTGTGTGGCAGGCTGAGGCTACACGGAAGGCCCAGGTTCCATTCCTGGCCACCCTGAAAGGTTAGCTGCTCTATCAGAAAGAGTGGGGCATTGTAGGGCACCCCTGTGGTCCCAGCTACTCAGGAGGTTGAGGCAGAAGGACCACAAAACAGCAAGACCCTGTGTAAAATACCCCCTTCACATGCACATATCATTAAACATAAATAAATAATGATGATAATAAACACTAATGACTGTACGCCTACAAACCTGCTCACCCTCCCAGGTTGGCACATTACCTACTTTATGAATGTTTTGAAAATGGAAGAATGAAACTAATGAGACTAATAGTTTCTTTGCTTTTCTTTCTATTTTATTTTATTTTATTTTTTGGTTTTAGGGCACATATGTTTTCCGGAGAGACAGAGAGAAGCAGTGAGAGGGAAAGTGAGAAATCAGCTCCCCAGGGGGATGGCCATGGTGCAATCCTTTCCCCTCAATTCTCCTCCTGGGACTTTGGGCATGCATGCATACATGCCCAGCATGAATTTCAGGCTGCCAGGCCTAGGACTTGAGTCTCAGTTGGTGGTGTGGGAATCCAGTACCTTAACCACCATGCCACCTGATGGTTCCAAAACTGATATTTTCTACTTCTCTCTTCCAGTTTCTTGATTTGATTACTCTGACTGGTTACACAGTAATTGGTATTAAGATTTTTTTTTTGCGGGGGGAAGGTTTTTGCTATAGGGTGCGTGCACTCACCAGAAAGAGAGAGACAGAGAGAGAAAAAGTGAGAAATCACCCCCTGGGGGGGATGGCCATGCCGCAATCCCTTCTCCATTCTCCTCTAGGGATCTTGGGCATGCACGCGCATGGGCCCAGCATGAATTTAAGCCACCGGGTCCAAGACTCAAACCACGGTCAACTATATGGGAGTTCAGCGACATAGCCTTTATGCCAACTGCTGGTCCCTATATTTCTTCAATTAAATAAAAAATATTGAGTCACTGGAAGAGTCATGATATATTTTTGCATAGAAAACTACGTCATGATTTTTCCAATGACCCAATATTTATGTATCCTTAAGCTGTTAAGGAGGGATTGGTTCCTTTTTTGCTTTTCTTTCTGTATTCTAGTATTTCTTTTCTGTCCTGATAAAAGGGAAACCTTATCTCATAGTGTTAAAGCTTAAAAATGTCAAGAGTTGGGGCCAGCAGGTGGCATGGTGATCAAGGTGATGGATTCACACATGGCCAACCAAGGCTCAAGTCCCAGACCCAGTGGTTTGAAAATCATTCCAAGCACGTGTGTGTGTGTGTGCCTCCAACACTGGGAGGAGAATGGAGGAAAAGAGATTGTGGCATGGTTATGTCCCCTGGGGGGTGATTTCTCACATCCCCTCTCACTGTTTCTGCCTCTCTCAAGTGAGCGCATGTGCCCTATTTGAGGGGAGAGGTGAGTCAAGGGTTTATATCTGAGGGATACGTTGAAGATTACTCAATAAATTTGATGTTCAGATGAGTACAAATGATTTCACCTGAATCACTATTTCATCATGTGCACCCACTCAAATGCCTGGAACTGGTTAGCTGAATATAGGAGGGATGAAGAAAGGGAAGGAAGAAGGGAGGAAGGACTGAAGTAGGGAATAACTGGACCTAATGAAGCAGCTCATTTTATTTAGGCTCTTTGGATCATGAAGTATATCACAGATGAAAAATAGTTAACAGAATAAAATACTTTTCTCTTTATTTCATAGAAAATACTCATATTTGCTCCCCCAAATCTGTGTTCTACTTCTTTCTTTACATCTTAATCCCCAGCGAACACTAATTATACTGAAAAATAAAATTCAAGTAACCCACTTGACTCTTACTTGTGCCAGACCCTAGTGTGAGATTCCTGTCTTTTATCTTCTTATGTAAGTTTTCTTACATGATTGGTAAAAGTCAGAGTATGCAAATTTGTATGTGGTATCCATTTGTAGGATAATTTAAATTCAAAATCTGTATTTATGACTTCTGCATGTGTTCAAACCAAGAAAATTTTGAGCATGCTGTAGCAACACCCAGAAATAGCAAGCAAATAAAGGATTTGCATAGTAAGTTCACAGTTTCTTGAGGTTCTGCTCTGCATTCTATTTTTGTGTGTTCTATTGAAAGTAGATTCTAGTAACTAAAATGTGGGTTTTCTTTTTCATCAAATTTAAAGTTTGCTCTCCTGGATAGTGTGCATAAGGGTGGAAGAATGGTTAATATGATCAAATGCCAATCTTCTAACCCATTAGACTCCTTTGGAACTCCAAAGAGATAAATGCAAATTACATTTTCAGGAAATCCACCCAGTAGGTTTTAGATTTCCTCCTAGTCATCGCTGCTAACACCACCATATCCAAATTCTAACGGATTCTTTGATTTCCCATTCTCTACTTTTTCACAATAGACAATTCTCCTTTTGTGAGACTGACCAGCAATAGCGAATCACCAAGTCACTTTCCCACAGTCACTTGGAGTTCCTTGCTTTTCACTGACGGACTAATTAACATGAGCCAGTATGTTACGTGCATCGTATTTAATGATGATACTTTGCCCTGTCCCATCCTCTTTCATGTTCACACTAAACCCTATTCCATAATCACAATTTATCCTTTTAGAGAAAATTGAACCCAGAGCAGTTTGGAGCAATAAAAGAAAACTCCCTCTCCCAATCCTAAAGGCACTCGTGAAATATGAGAATCAAGATTTCTCTTCCTTCAATATAAATCAAGCAATAAAACTCTTATCAAATGATGCCCTTGGCATCTGAATAACCAGAACCACAAGTCGTCTGGGTTTTGTGGTGCTATGAACTGCTGAATTTGTGCCAATTTTCTTCTTGTTCATGACCACAGTGTAGGCAAAGCAGTGGCCACATTTGTTCTGCTGTATCATAGACAGCAGTCCAACCAAAATAATAATGATAAATAATAATTGGATATATCTGTTTCCTGCTCCACAAAGCTGGCACTTTGCCTCCGGCAGTCTTCACGGCATTAACGCCTTTCCCAATTAGGCAGCAAGAGGAGAGGGGAAGAGCACAGAGTGGCGTTGCAGCAGCAGTGACTCCACTCAATTCCAGCCAAGGGCCTGCTCCTGATTTAATCGCTCTTGTCAGCTGCTCATCATAAACTGTCTAAGTATGTGGCATTTATTTTGGAATTTGATAATTCTGCCA
>NW_006159859.1:8075326-8093095 GCF_000334495.1 Tupaia belangeri chinensis
ATCTATGAATGTATAATGCAGCAGCAAAGCTTCAGCTATAGGAAAGCGACCTGTATGCCTTTAAAACTTTATTTGAAATCAGACAATGTATGTTCCCTCTAATCGCCAAGGTACAATAACTGATGATACTTTTTTTTTTTCTTACCATATACACAGAGAGAGAAAAAGAAAAAAAGGAGAAAAAAAAGTCATCTCTGAGTTTACTTGATAACTAAGCTTGTAAAATGAGAACATAAACAATAGATGTACAAGCTGCACGTTTAGGGTTCCCCACTGGATGTGAGGAAATTCAAATCTTGTCTAAGCAAAGCTAGCTGGAAATGGCATAGTGTCTTTACACGAAAACACTTCTCCATCAGAGGAGAAAAGAGACAAGAGACATGACATCATTACCCTTTAATAGGACACTGCTTTTGTGTCCACTAGTTGTCTTTCACTTACAGTTAAAAATGAACAGAGAACTAAGATGCTGTCCTTGCGCAAACTCATGCTGAGGGCATGAGCACCTTCCGCTTAACGCTTTTTCTCACTTTCTGCATCTCAGCCGTGCCACTCACATCTAACCTATATCGTCACCTTTACCCCACTGTCCTTTAGCTTCCCATAAAGACATTGTTTCCCTTCCCACTGAGGATCTTCTACTTCCTTGCCAACTCTTCATTTTTCTCTGCCTTTCTACTCAAAATAATGAAATAAAACTCATTAGCTCACAATACTCTGCATTAGTAAACAAAGACTAATCTCTAGCCATTGTCATCTTTCTCAATACATTTATGTAGGTGTTACATGAGGAATGATACCAGAAAGTTACTTTTTCTAGCCTGTGTTAGAAACCTTCTGAAAGAGGGACCAGCAGTTGGTGTAAGGGCTACGTTGCTGGACTCCCATGTAGTTGACCATGGCTGAGTCTCAGACCCAATGGCTTAAACTCACGCTGAGCATGTGGGTGTGCCTGTGTGTCCAAGATCCCAAGAGGAGAATGAAGGAGAAGAGATTGTGGCATGGCCGTCCCCCCTGGGGAGTGATTTCTCACTTTCTGTCTGTCTTTCTGGCGAGTGCATGTGCCCTATAGCAAAAACTTCCCCAAACAAACAAAAAAGAAACCTTCTGAAAGAATGAATTTTTTTTATGAATAAACATAAATGAGACTAAGCTGTCCTCATATCTTCCAACCATGAGAAGCCAGGATTCCAGAGCAAGAGAAACCATACTGTAATTATGAGGAAGGACATCCTTCTTATCAAACTACAGCATTCAGCACACGAGGCAAAGGAAGTGAAGATATGGCCACTCCAGATGTTTCCATGTGCCTTTTGTCAGTAAAAGCAGCAAGGAGTATATACTCCTCAGTGGAGATGAAGTACTGTGAGTATAAAAACCAAAGATGTGACATAGATTCTGCCACCCAGGAGTCTGCAATTCAACAGGAGATAAAATACAAAATCAATACAGAGAAAATCATTTTGAAAAGAGACCGAGAATGAGAGATAACAAAGTGGAGATAGAGAGCATGCAAAGCTGCACTGCGATTACGCTGAAGGTGAAACGAAGAGGAAAATATACCAAACCTCCCTCTGTCTCCCACTGAGGAAAGGGCGTCAGGCAGGACTGGAGCCCTAGTAACGCAGGAAACTGAAAACCTCATCAACGTTTTTCCTGTTGGAGTTCAATAAAGCACTGTAATGCATATTTATTGGCTTATTCATTAATTTCACATGAGTCTGTACCTTTGACACAAGTACTGACTTGCAAAGTCACTTACCTTGACAAATGCAACATACACACTTACGTAGATGCGGAAATTTTGTGGGAATATAAGAAGGCCCTCTAAGGCCCAGCCATGGTGGCACAAGTGATGGAGTGCCACTATGGGATGCTAGAGCCATATGAGAAGGTCTGGGTTTTGGTGCCCAGGTTGACCTGAACATACTGGGTACACCTGCAAGCACACTATGCTCCTGGCTGGCTGGATGACTGGGAGGGAGGGACGATAGTGGTGTGAAAAACTCTGTTGGGGGTTTCTCTCTCTCTCTCTGTCCCCCTCCCATCTGTTCAAACCCCATCCCCTCCTCTCATTCCATGTATCCATGTTCTACTTACAAATCATTAACCTAAGTGACAGGGCTCCCAGATTAGGCCTTAACTCTGTCCTCTAGTGATGCTCAACTGTGTCTTGGCAGGTGTGAGCAGCTTGTTGGGGCACCTGCCAAGAGAAGATTGACATGAATGTTTTGGAAGAAATGGAGGAAACGTTGAGACAAGACAGAGTCATGTGTGATGTAGTTATCAGTTACTGCGTCAAGCTTCAAAGACTCCTATCTGACCTCAAAGGATGAAAAGGCTATAATTCAATGGGACCAGCAGTTAGCATAATGGCTATGTCCCTGAATTCCCATGTAGTTTACCGCGGTTCAAGTCCCGCACCCGGTGGTTTAAACTCATGCCAGGCACATGTGTGTGTGTGCCCAAGATCCTGAGGGGAGAATGAAGGAGAAAGGACTACAGTATGGCCATCCCCCTAGTGGATGATTTCTCGCTTTCTGTCTCCCTCTGTCCTTCTGGCGAGTACACACACCCTATAGCAAAAACCTCCCCTCCAAATAAATAAATAAATAAATAAGGCTATAATTCAAAACTCAAAACTCAAGGAGTGCTTTCCTGAAAATTGCTGACACCTGGAATCATACAAGTAGCACACCAGTGTCTAGCTAACAAGAAGAAGGCACTTTGACTACTCAAGAGCAAGGACCTAATAGATAGAATCTAATGCCTTCAAAAAAAAAAAAAAAGGATAATTCTCTTAAAAGGATTATTTATATTATTATATTTGAACAAAATATTGCAAAACAACAGCTTTTCCCACCTGATAGACGTTCTCTCCCTTGATATTTCCCCAGCAGGCTTTCTCAAACAGCTTTACTTTTACTCAGTATTATGTTTTACTCAGCATTATTCAGCTCTTCTGGGGGCTGTGCCATGGATCATAGCATGCTACTGAACACCCTACAATGGCTGCCCCCTCTAGATGCCAACAGTACCTCCCCGTTAGTTGGGATGATCAAAAATGTCTCCAACATTGCCAAATGCCACTCAGATGAAAAACCACCCATTGAGAACCACTGCTCTGCAGTAATGTGTGGTCATCTGGTATCTTTACATCTGTTGTCCTGTGCAACTGTCCAGTTATGTGTGTTCCCATCTCCATAATAAGCTCCTGTCCAGTGATGATCACATAGTATCAACTCAATAAATACCCACTGACTGAAATGAATAAATCACAGCAATGCATGTTTTTACTTTCTCTAAATTCTTGAAAGTTGAGGCAACTGTGTGTTTTCCCATGTGGACCTCCCTCTGTGAGCAAACAGAACAGGCCAACAACCAAAGGCAGAATTTGGCTCAAAGAAAGAAAATGTGTAGAACAGAATTATTTATTAAGAACAATCCAATCTGAGAAACATCTTTAAAGATAATTTATCTTCCCTTCAGTTGCATCCATTTTCCTCCAGGGAAGCTTTATAACAGTGTATAAATGTTTGTAAACTCTTGCTTTCTCCATGGTTACAAACTATGAGATCTTATTTATTTATACTGAGAGGTCAAGACTGAGTTTATTACCGACCACAGACACACTAGGCTAATGATACGCCACTGATATTGGGGGGGGGGGGGCAAATATTTGTCAAAATATAAATTGAAGTCCCTCCTAAATGAGTCAGACTTCATATTTCTTTCCCATAACTCTAAATTCCAAAAATAATGTTTTAATGTGAGAGAAAAACCACAGGCATAATAGCGATGACGATAAGAAGCAGGGCAGAATAGGAAGTGAATCATGGCAAAAAGGAGCACAAACATCAGGGAATGAGACACTGAATGGCATGCACCATCTGAGAGGAAAAGTCAAGCTTTGAAACTTTGTACTCTACACATCAGGCTCTGACAAATGGCAAAACCAAAGAGGTTGGCATCCTGTCCCTCCACTAAGTCCACTGCCCAAATGTTTTGCATTTGAAGGCTCTGAGGCATTTATGAGAAGTTGAATGAACTTTCGTGGTCGGCTCAGAAATGTCGATGTCTTGAGGCCAGAATGCTTTCAACCTCATCATTTCCTAACTTGAAGACAGGAAACTGGAAGAGCTTCATGAAGTATAAGGGAGACAGATTTTTATGTTTAAATGTAACAGTATGTTTCTCAAAACATTAAGCGAGCTAGGGAATAAATCTCTTAACTAGAAAGTTAACAAACCAAATGCATACATTGTATCCATCTCAGAATCTAGTGTTTTCCTTACATATTTTATGCCTTTGAAAAGGGAGAAAATAACCAAAAACAATTTTTTGAATTGTTTTCTTTTTTTTTTTTTAATTTTCTTTCACTCCCATGGTAGAAGTTTCCAGAGTGAGAGAGGAAAGAAAGCAGACCTCACAGTTTCTGAACATTTCCTACATGACACTGATGGGGTGCTTTAAAAAATACTATTTCACTTAATGATAACAGTTCTGTGAAATAAGTACAGATAACTGCATTATACAGAAGAACAATATGCCCAGCACATAGAGCTAGCAAGTACCAGAATTTGACACCAGCAAGTCAAAGCTTATTTTCTCATACTAGGATGTCTCAGTCACCGAAGAGATGCCAAAAAAAAAAAAGTATTTTCTTGATTTTTTTTTCCCCTTTCAATGTTGTTCTTTGGATAAGTCCAAATTAAAAAATACTATGTTGGATATTAAATTAATATTAAATATTGTTATTATGGGATGGAGGACAGGAAAGGGAATTCTGATGTGATCAGATCCTATGGATGGTGCTCATCTGTCTCTTTCTTGCATATGTGTACGCATACACATGCATACACAGACTCATATACACATACATACATACATACACACATTACAAATATAGAAAAACAAAAAACTAAGAGAAACAAAAAAGCTACAACTTCTTCTTTTTAAGTACAGGCTACAAAAAATAAACTTTTTAAAAATATATTTACATTTGTTCAAACACACAAACACAAACACAAACACACACACACATATTTAGCTAGCTATAGGGTATGTGCACTCACTGGAGACAGAGAGAGAGAGAGGGAGAAAGTAAGAAAGCACACCACAGGGGGAATGTCCATGCCACAATACCATCTCCATTCTCCTCTAGGGATTTCAGATATGCACACACACGTGCCCAGCATGTTTTTAAAGCCACAAGGTCTGGGACTTGAACCACACTGTTGGCCATGTGGGTCCAGCACTTTAACCACCATACCACCTGCTGGCCCCAGTCATTCTTACATTCTACTCAATTAAATTCAGGTTGTGGTAACAAAATATTTCACGTTAAACTAAAAAGATTTAACATGGAAATAGAAAATGAAACATCTTTCTCTTGAACCAAAAAATACATGTAAACAAATAGATTATAGAATAACGTACCAGGGAACCAGCAGTTAGCGTAATGGCTATGTCGCTGGACTCCCACGTAGTCAACCGCGGTTCGAATCCCGGACCCGGTGGCTTAAAACTCACGCCGGGCACTTGTGCGTGCGTGCCCAAGATCCCGAGAGGAGAATGGAGGAGAAGGGATTGCGGTGTAACCATCCCCCCTGGGGGGGGGTGATTTCTCGCTTTCTGTCTCTATGTCTCTCTCTGTCTGTCTGACGAGCACAAGCGCCCTATAGCAAAAAACCTATCCAAAAAAAAAAGAATAATGTACCATAGCAGATTAAAAACTGTTATTGATAATTCAGTATACACTTGGAAAAACAGAACTAGTAGAACAAGTACCATCGTTCACAATATAATGTAATAGTCAATTTTAAGAAGATGAATGCGTCAATATCCCTGATTTCATTATTACACACTGTATGTATGCTTTGAAATACCATTCAATACCCCCAGAAAGACGTGTAACAGTTACATGTAAACTCGAAATCATAATTTAAAAGATTTTTAAAAATTTTAAAGAGAAAATGCTTGATATTGCATATAACTAAATATAATACTTTCTGGCAAAAATATGCACATGTACTACAGTTTTGGAGGGCTTACATTTTTACTTTAATAGTCTTAGTTTAGGGAATGTTTCTGAAGTACAAATCATGATATATTCTTTCTCGGTTTTCCCTAATTATTTCTGACATTGAGGCTATCACGATGATACTAGCAAAGGAAAGAAGATCGTACAAACACTTCTGTGTTGAAAGTTAAAGTGGTTGTACACTATTTTTATATTAAATACCCCATGGCTATCCTTATTGATGGGTTGAAAGGTCTACCTAACTGATGTAAAATATACCTGACAAGTGGGGAGGGAAAAAATGGCAAGTCATTCTATTCTAGAAGGAATAGAAGGCAGCCAATATCATTACTACAAAAACACTGGCCCTACCATAAATCTCCATTGATATTTCAAGGTCTTCCTAAAAAATCTCAAAGATGATCTTTTCTGATTCATTGAGAGCCACCACAGGAGGCTCCATTCATTACTTCTCTGCAGTACTGAAGCTCTCATTTGCTTTGGAAAATATGGGAAGAAGTGAAACATTTGCTACTTAAAGATTACACTTAAAGCAAAATCATATGTTTCCCTCCATTGCTCACATTAATGTATGGTGCATTAAAATTTAGTCCCATAAGTCTTCATTATTCAGTCATTTAATGATATGGAAAATGTGGTAATTTAATTAAAACAGGCAACACAGGTTAGATATCCCTTAGGATACAAACCTAGGAAAAATGATCTAATTCATCAGGTTTCCATTGTGAAAATGTATTAATATTAGACCACAAACCACAGCAGGAAAAAATGTTCCTCATTTGCAAAGCAGTAATCTGATGCAGAAACAACTTGAGTTGAGGGAGCCAAAGTGTACACTGTCCTTTCTGGAATGAGTACAGAATTTGTAAGAGACTCTGCTTACCTTTGCTTTCACAGTAGCTACGAAAATGCTGCAAGAGATATATTTTCAGAAAAAAGAATTCTGTGTTTAGAATGTAATTGCTAATGGTTCACATTACAATAGATCGATTAAATGAACTACCAAGACCTGCAGCCATCTCTTCAATGCATGATAGCTATCTTTTAAAACATACTATCTTCTGTTAGGAGAATCAATATTTACCTCTGTTATACTATAGCAAACTTAATCGCATTTGCATTTGCATTTGCGTGTCTAATTGCCGAGACTATTGCTGCTAATGTACTGGTCTCCTTCTTCAATTCTAAAGTCACATTTATTTTCAAATGACCAGCCTTGTCACAGTGAATGAAGCCAAGACATCATTTACTTCTTACTGCTAAGACCTGAAGGCATATGAAAAAATTCACTTAACATTATTACCTGGTTGACTGAGTTAATGTTACCATGCTTAACCATAACTGAGTTGGCAATATGTTAGCTTGAACTTCCCCTCTGATTCTATAGTCCTCATAGCTTGCAATAGTGATGATAAGCTTTTATGGGTAAGAAGAAAAATTTTGCCTGGCATATAGGACAATAACTTGCAAAAAGAAGAGTACAATAAAAATGAAAGGTCCAGGATCAGCAGGCGGTATGGTGATTAAGGCACTGGATCGCTCATAGCCAATTCCACCATTCAAATCCTAGACCTGTTGTCTTAAAAACATGCCAGGCACATGCCTAAGATCCCCAGAGGAGAATGGAGGAGGGAATGTAGTATAGTCATCCCCCTTGGAGGATGATTTTTCACTTTTTCTCTCTCTCTGCTCCTATCTTTCTCCAGCAAATGTGAGCTGTCCTATGGCAAAAATCTCAACAACAACAACAACAAAAACTGTAAGGTACATTTCCTGGACTAATTCTATCCATCATAGACAGTTCTGGATCAGGAATTAGTAAATCAACCAAACCAAGATTCCTAATGATTCTTGATCTCAATAGATATTGTACTATTTCTACCCTAACTAATATAAACCAAATCAAGATGGATGAAATAAAACATTCATGATATCAAAAAAAAACACTTACGACTTCACTTACTTTTATGCCTTTTCTCACCCAATACCACTTTACTCCATCAAAGTAATGCCTCCAGTACTAAAAAAGAAGAGTTTACCATGTCCCAGATAGAACCACTCTCAGAATCTTCTGCACTGAGCTCCCTAGAGGCTCTGAAGAGGATGGGGGATTAAATTTTAGAAGGGTGGCCAAGAAGATAGGTAGAAACTAGAAGAAACAGCATCTCATAAGTGAAAGAAAGAGTTTCAAGAAGGATGGCTTGAGAAAGAGCATCAAAGTGCTCAGTCAGGGTAGCAAACTCGGCTAAGGTGCTGTGATCTACATAGTGGAATATATGGGAGTCCTGGGTTGGATCCTGGCCCAACCTAGAGGCTAGGTGTGGGGGCCTGGGCCTGCAATCCCAGTGGCTTTGGAGGCTAGCATGTGCACGTGTGTACACACACATGCACACATACAAGAGTGTATCAAAGTTCAGGAAGAATTAACATAAAGATATAATCATGACCTTGATGTGTCTGAGGAGCAAAGAGTAGTTCAGGAGCCAAGGATGGAAATGAAAGAGTAATAGCATTATCTCTAAGAAGTGGGAAAAGGGAAATTACCTAAAATTATGTGCATTCACATAGCAAGCATGCTAGAAATCCACTGAAGAATTAAATACAAGAATGACACGAATGACTGTACATTTTTGAAAGTGCATTTCTATGGCTTGGTGGAGAAAAGACTGTGGGCAAGAATAGAAGTAGGACAATATTTTAGGAGGCTATTTCATGGGGCTAGCTGAAAGGGGGCACTGGTTTTTACTGGAGTGGTAAAAGGTAATAAGAAATGATCAGGTTAAGAGAAGTAATTGTAAAATAGAGTTGGCAGGATTGGATTTGGAAGGTCAGGGTACAAACTAAAAATTACTTTGATTTTTGGTCTTAACTACTGGACAAATAAGACTACCCTTTAATTAACAGAGACCATCTGGGGAGTAACAGATTTAAGAAGGTGGGAAATAATTCTTTGTTATACGTGGTAAATTGGAGATGTCTAGTAGACACCAAGGTAAGATTATGAAGTAGGAAAGTATATAAACGAGTCGAGAGTAGGGGAGAGACTAAAGCTAAAATATAAATGGGGTGTCGCAGTAAGTACATGATTACTTCAACTACATGAATTGGTGAGATGGCTTAAAAGAGTGATACGAGGTGGGGGTAAAAGATGGAAGGTAAGGATTAAACAAGCTCTTGGGAACTCTAACATAGAGAAGTCAGGAAGAGAAAGAGGAGCTTGCAACCAAGAATGAAGAGAACTGGCCCATGAGAGGAAAAACTATAGACGGCTGTACATTTTGATACAAAGGGGTGAGGAGGAATGATTTCAACCACTGCATCAAGTGCAGCTGAAAGGTGAATTAATATAATCCCTGAGGAATTATCATTGAATTCTGTGGCATGGATTCACAAGTAATCTTTGTAAGAATTGACCTAATGACCTGATGGGGTAAAATCTTGATGTAAATGAATTAAAGCAACCTGGAAGAGTGGGCAAGTTGCCACAGTGAATATCATGGTACTTCTGTATTGTGACCATTTGAGTCAACTAGAACCATGTTTTATAAAAACCCTTATCTGCTAGATTGTAGATTACAGCTGTACAAAAGATAAACATGTACGCAGAACTGAAGCAGTGCCATTACTCTTTAAAGGTAATCCGAGTTGGTGTCAGAAGGTGTCAGCTTGGACCAACTTACCCTCACTCTTATTCCACATGCAGTTCTTCCTGACTGCCAGCACTGCTGACTAACAGAAGCCCACGTCCCCAGGCCCAGAGACAACAGCCTTCCAGAAACTTCTCCTTTAGCACTTTTTTATGATCCACCTGGTAGCTGGACTGCCTGCCTTCCATATCCCCTGGAACCCTCTGACTTGTTCACCCACACCAGTGTTTCTGGCAAGTAACTAGTGACTTTCCTCTCATCGTCTAACTCCCCTTTTGAGGTCTTATTTCCCAGATTCTCCACCCCCTCCCCAATTCCTATAATTCATCCCTTATTCCATAATGCTTATTCTGCTTTCTAGAGTATAAAACTGGTACAAGTGTAAAATTTTTCAAGCTTTATTCTAAACAGAAGAAAATATGAAACAGCTGGATGGAGCTGAAGAGTCAAGGATAGATTCTTTTATTTTTATTTTTTTCAGTGTTCAAGATCAAAATTGTTGTGGCCTATTGGTATGCTAATAGGACTGCTTCAAGAAACAAGAAATTGGCAACATAGGATGAGAAGAGCTAAATCAGAAGTAAAATCTTTGAGTTAGCAGTTGAGGAAATCCAACAAGTAGTTGGTCTTAAATAAATTCAGAGGTAGTTCACGAGTTGTAATGGAAGACAGAATGAGAGCAAAAATATAGGGGGACTGATAAATTAAGATGAAGATTTTGTCTTGAGATTGCTGTATTAACCGAGAGTAAAGAATGATAGATGTTGAACTATTTTTTCTTTTTTTTCTTTTTTTGAGATGTTTTTTTCTATAGGACACGAGCGCTCACCAGAAAGACAGAAAGAAACATAGAGACAGAAAGTGAGAAATCACCCCCCAGGGGGGATGGCCACACCGCAATCCCTTCTCCTTCTTTCTCCTCTCGGGATCTTGGGCACGCGTTAAGCCACCAGGTCTGGGACTCAAACAATGGTCGACTACATGCGAGTCCAGTGACGTAGCCTTACGCTAACTGTTGGTCCTGATGTTGAACGTTTGAGAAGATGCTAAACTTATAAAACAGTTGTCTCAAAACAGAAGACAAAATTTGTCTAAGGAAATGTAGTAGAAAAATTGGACAGGGCTGAGCTGAAACCCTTTAATCCATGAAAAAGGAGACAAGCCAACTGTGTTTTCTGTTTCATGGTTGGTCAGTTTTTTCAATGCATCCCTGTGTTAGTTATGGGTATGGAACAGAAGAATCCAGATTTAACCAGCATTGGAATTTTGGTAAATTTAGATGACAGAGAAAAGTAGATGCATGCAAGGACATGATTTTAGTGATGGGAGCCAAGGATGCAAAAGATGCATGTAAGAGGGAGCATGACATGGACAGTAACATCATTTCTCAGCTGGGCATGAGAACTGCTCAAGCGAGGACACTGGAGAAGATAAATAATAAAGCCAGCAAGATATCAAAAAGTGGGATGCTTGCCATCCATGTTAGGGAAATGGTGTTTCTGAAAGTAACAAGGTCTATGGTGCCACTGAAGGGAAGTTTACTGGAAAAGTGTCAACTCCAGGAAATGAGATGTGTCAGTACAGGTTTAACCATCCTTGAGGACACTGATCCTCCCAAGCAGGGTGACAGCATCATAATGGACAGGAAACAGCGGGGCTAGGACTTGAGATGAACGAGCCTACAGGGTGCAGAGTCTAAGGAGCACTCACGCTTAGGTGTTGGCCCCGCATTTGCATTACCTCAGTATTGTTAACCTGGATATTAAGAAGCATAAAGATGGTTCATGTACCTACTCTAAGTTTTAAGCAATATTCCTTAGCATTTCTTTGATTTATTAAAGTTAAAATTGCTTTTTTTGAAATTACCAGCAGAACTTGCTATTGAAAGTAGTTAGATTATTTAAGAAACTGTATGATCAATAAAATTTGGGGAGAAAAGGAATGAAAGACAACTGTAGACAGCAGAGATAGTGTGAGAAGAGGGTGGGAAAGGGCAGAGGGTCAGAAATAGGTGTAAAATACACATACACACACACACACACACACACACACACACACACATATATATATATATAAAACTAGAAATTGAAAATTATTGATGATAACATGCATGATTAAACCACTATGCAGTATATTCTGGATGGGGAATCACATTTTATATGCTGTGACAATGCTTAAGGAATGAATGTAAATTAATTAGTTTAAAAAATTGTTTCAGGAAAAAAAAACCTAAAACTGTTTTTCTTAAAATTAAAAAAATGCATTAAAAATGCCTATTTGATGACTACAGTAAGTTATATAGCCCCAGTTAGGTGCTACTTTATTGTATGTTCATTCTACTTACTGAGGTTTATGTTTAAAGTCAGACTTGTGTTCAAGGGTGTGTACATATCAGCTGCACTTGCTACTGAAAATATTTAGATTAATCAATAAAATGTGTGTGTGGGGGGGAAGGCATAGAAAGCAACCATGGCTACCAGGGACAGTGTGGGAGGACAGTGGGAGATAGCAGAAGGGGAGAGATAGGGAATCAAGGAGGGGAAAAAAAGCAAAATATACAGGATACAAGAAATGGAAAATTATTTGTTGATGATAACACGTGTGTTGATGTGCTCAGTTGAGCCAATATACAGTGTATTCTGGATGGAAAATCTCGTTTTGTATGCTATAATGATGTACAGTGAATGAATGTAAACAAATAAATTTAAATAAAATAAAAAAGAAAAAAAAGAAGCATGAAGAGCAACAGAAAATGGGCACCACCCATTGAAATAACAGGATACATAATTTATAACTAAAATTTATATTTGCTGAGGGATATAATTTTATAAGATCAGTTAGGAGTCTGCTTATAACAATCAATATGTGATTAATATGAAGAATACTGAATAAATTAGAGTTACCAGGGCCAGCAGGTGGCATGGTGGTTAAGGGGGCTGGACTCTCACATGGCCAACTGCAATGTGAATCCCAGACCTGGTGGCTTGTTTCCTCCCCACCCCCCACTCTCTCTCTCTCTCTCTCTCTCTCTGTCCCTCTCTGGTCAAATTAAAAATAAGTAAGTAAATAAAGTTAAATAAAATGATTCTTAAAAAAAATCAAAGCTACCTCAGCATAATATAAATGCATGTTTTTTTGTGTTGTTGTTGCTATTTTATTTTATTTTATTTTATTTTATTTTTCAGAGGTTTTTGCTATAGGGCGCGTGCGCTCACCAGACAGACAGAGAGAGACATAGAGATAGAAAGTGAGACATCACCCCCCAGGGGGGATGGTCATGCCGCAATCCCTTCTCCTCCATTCTCCTCTCGGGATCTTGGGCACGCATGCACACGCGCCCGGCGTGAGTTTTAAGCCACCGGGTCCAGGATGCGAACCGCGGTCGACTACATGGGAGTCCAGTGACATTGCCATTACACTAACTGCTGGTTCCCTATAAATGCGTGTTTGACACATGGGTGGAACACTGTCTCACCCCCCTTACCTCTCATTGCTTTGGAAGGTAAAGGGGTAACAGCTAACTACTAAGAAGTAAAGCCACCTTCTCTTCTAATACATGGTAGACCTCTCATTGTGCTGTTCCTGTTCCCTGACAATTTTTAACATTATCGACATCAATTTGGTAAAGATTTAGGATTGGATTCTAAATAACTACAAAACTATAATTAACTTTATAAAGTCTTTCTCATCGATGTCATTCTCTTCCTTGAATCTCATGAATCTCTAAGGATTTTCCTAGCTTTATATACCCTCCAATGCTCATTTACCCTCTTATTTAGAAGAGGGCTTCAAAAAAGTTCATGGAAAATCTGTACTATGAAAAACATATGCCTGGATTTAAAAAAATGTAGCAAAATAAACTTATATTTTAGTTCTACTTTTCTAAAAACTTGAAATCCTTCATTTATTAAAAAGAACAGAGAAGAAATGGGGTAAAATGGGATAGGAGAATATCCCATTGACTCTGAGGAAAATGTAGCATCATCATAGGAAAAAATGTTTTCTTTTTTTTTTTTTGGAGAGGTTTTTGCTATGCCCTATAGCATATAGTACGTGCTCACCAGACAGACAGAGAGAGACAGAGAGATGGAAAGTGAAAAATCACCCCCCAGGGGAGATGGCCACGCCGCAATCCCTTCTCCTCCATTCTCCTCTCGGGATCCTGGGCATGCATGCACACGCGCCCAGCATGAGTTTAAGCCACCGGGTCCAGGACTCGAACCGCGGTCGACTACGTGGGAGTCCAGTGACATAGCCATTACGCTAACTACTGGTCCCAGAAAAAAATGTTTTAAAGATTAGATTAGGGAACTTCATTTCTTCAGTGTGTTTAAAATACTTCTGAGGAATCTAGAAACACTAATACAAATGAAAATTGTTTTAATTTTCCAATTGAAAAAAATTTTTCTTTTATTTGCAAATAAGTCTACTTCATTCAGGTTTCTGCTTCTAATTAAAGCCACACTGATGACTCCAGTTACCGTATCCAACCCAGCTTTGAAAATAATAATGAAGTCTTGGGACCAGCAGTTAGCGTAATGGCTATGTCACTGGACTCCCAGGTAGTTGACTGTGGTTCGAGTCCCGGACCCGGCGGCCTAAACCCACACCGGGCACGTGTGCGTGCGTGCCCAAGATCCCAAGAAGAGAATGGAGGAGAAGGGATTGCTGCATGGCCATCCCCCTTGGGGGGTGATTTCTCGCTTTCTTTCTCTCTGTCTCCCTCTCTGTCTTTCTAGCAAGCGCATGCACCCTATAGCAAAAACCTCCCCCAAAATAAAAAGAATAATGAAGTCTTAAAGTTAAATTTCCATTTCAGAGCAATTGTTTTAGAAAATCTCCTAATACTCTCAATGTAACTAAAAACTATGTACACTACAGTATATGTAATGAATGGTCATAATGCCTTTAGTAGTTAACAGAAAAAGACATTGCCCCCGACTTTGAGAAAAGACCTAAAGATAGAATCTACACACTGAGCCAAAACATTAATCATGAGTGATATTTGCCATCCCAAGGATGTAATTAGATTCCTTTAGAGAATGAGCAAAGAAATAATTACTGAAATAATTACAGTAAAGGTCAAAGAAATTTAAAATACTAAAAAATTCTATTTATGTTAGGCCTTTATGAGATGATTGTACTCTGTAGTTTCTTTGAAATGAAGGAAATATTAATCTAGATCTTCCTAGAAAAAGATCTGAGAAGGGATTAAACATAGGAGGATTTTATTAAGGAAAATGGCTGTGTGAGGAAATGGGGAGGAAGTGAGGGGAAGCTGGGAGAAACGCCAAGAGCTGGTGCCAGATTGACTTCAGGTAAAGGAAAGACAGAAGACAGGGAAGAAGCATCCCAGACTTCCATGCAGTTCCAGAAAGCTTCAGCAAAACTGTCAGAAAATGCTTGAGCAAAGGCACTCATCAAAAGAGTTGTTTCTGCCAGAAAAATATCCTTCTTATTATTACTTCATCCATTTTTAATAGCTCACAATATGGTTTTTTCAAAGTATACAAGCAGTGTGAGACAATCAAAACAAGGATATTACCAGATACATCATTTTTTAATAGAGAACTTTAGAGCCTGTCTTAATGTTGCTGGATGCTCAGCTACAGTCTAGAAATAGCCCATGCATAGCACGGCCTCTGGGAAAATGCCTTGTCAGATTTCAGAGCATGGTAGCTGGGGCCCTCTGCATATCACACTCCCTGTAGTCGGAGGTCTATGAGGTCTATATTCTCATGGTTGCTGGGAGGAAAATGACCAATTCTGTACAATGCATATTTGGCACACATAATAATGATTGTGGCCCAGCCGTCGTGGGGCGGTAGTAGCACAATGTTCTCAACATCTTGTAGTGCTGGAGGCCACATGAAAGATTGGGAGTTGGCTCCCAGGGACATGTATACATACACGTGCACATTCATGCCCATGATCCTGGCTGCCTAGGAAAAACGGTAAGGATGGCAGCCTGAGACCCTGTTGAGGGCCTTTATCTTTCTCATTCTCAAGAAATTAAGTTCGAAAAAGTTATTTTAGGACCAGCCCCGCCATGGTCTAGTAGTTAAGAGAGCTGAATCTCACATGGTTGACTACTGGGTTCATATCCAGACTGCAGAAGCTTAAAAAATATGGTGAGTGTGTGTGCATGCCCCAAATCACAGTGTAATTCCACTGAGGGCTTTTCCCCTCCCTCCCCCTTTCTGTCTCTCTCTCTGGTGAGTATATGTGATAACAATTTTAAAAAGAAAGAAAAATAAAACAATACAAAGCAAACTTTTGTAATAAATCAGCAGTAATAAGTAAATTCTCTTTCTGGATTGTGTAAGGCACCTAGCAAATTATCAAACCCCAAAAAGAGAGTTAATAAGAACTTCTGATCTGTAGCCATGTGTTAATTATATTTTCATTAAATATTAAAATTTGAATTTGTGAGTTCTCCCACACTGAACAATTACTTATTTGCTTCCCTGTCAATACATTTTTCTCTAAGAAAGTAATGCAACAATCATGATAAGTTAGTGTTATAGAAGCAAAATGTTGACAATTTTGGAGCTATTTCACTCATCAGAAGGTTAAAGGGAAGTTCTTGGAATGTCTGAAAAATCCATCAGGAGTACAAGCAGTATACGTCTTACAGGATAGCTCAAAAAAATCGAAAAACTATGTCATTGAGACAGTACTGGGAGAAATTAACCTTCCCATTAAACTACAGGAATCCAAAAACAATAATTTTTTATTTCGCTTGTTAGTAGTGTTTGAGTAACATTATCAAGATGGTGTCAAATTTTGAATTTCAGCTATGAGATGAGCTGCATCCAAGTGAATGTTTGTCCTGGTCATGAAGCTTTACTGTTAGCACATAAAAGACAATAAAAATAGAGAAAATGTCACTTTCACAATTACTGATGATTACTATAAAGGGCTATTAATACATAAAATATGTAAAAATTATTTCACAAAATAAATATATTTTCCCCTAAAGCCATTGCTTACACCAGAGGGATAAAGCAAGCTATGATTAGTAACCATGGAAGTTTTTAATCCATTATTAAAATAAAGTAGCACCTGGGGCCAGATGATGCTGAGTGTTGGCACAGCTGGACATGCATAGGAAAGGTCCCGCATTTGTGTCCTGGGACCTCTCGGAGCACGATGGGTGTGTGTGAGCCTGTGATCTAGGCTAACACTTGGGTGGATTGACACAGGAGGAACTGTTGAGGGTGCCTGTGTTTCTTTCTGTCTCTCTCACACACTCATGAAAAATAAATTAATAAGCTTAAAAAATAAAAAGGAGCAGCGCATGTTTTAGGAACGCATTGCTTTGTATTTTGACAGCACTGAATCTAAGGAAGCTGAGTAAAAGACTCGACAAGTCAATGTCTGTCTGAAGTCCCTTTAGAAAACGTCTGATTAACTCCTCGAAAGCTCGTGTTGGACACTGTGCGATGACTGTTTCATTCTGCGACAGTAGGTGCTCTGCGAAATAAACTGTTCACCATTTTCTAGTTTTGACACTATTTTATATTTTTTACTCAGTTGTTTAAAAATGAGTATAACTGGTATTATTAAAATTGTGAAAATTAAGATGACAGTTTCTGAGAGTATTTTAAAAACTGCAAAGGAAATGAGATTAATTCCATTAAGTGAGAGAAGTTTTAAGCTTATATTATGCAAGCAAACTTGCTTACCAAGACTCGCCCATGTTTATATTTGTAGCAGTAAGATAAAAGATAGATTTAAAGACAATGATCTGCGAATACATATATTGCTTTCACTTGGCTGTTCTTTAAAAGGCAGTCATGGTCAAATTTCCATAGCTCCATCTGGGCAGTTTCCAAAACAGCTGGCTATAACTCTATCCTTGTAGTTGCTCAAGCCAAAAACTGTGGAGTTATTCTTGACCCCTCTCTTCCTAATCTCACATTTGATACTTAGGAAATCTCACCAACCCTCCATACAGAATCTGACCACTTTCCACAGCCACCACCACCTCCACTTTGTCCTGGATCATTCAGAATATTACAGCAGGCTCCTAGCTGGTCTCCCTGGTTTTACTCGCATTATCAACTCTTCCCTACA
>NW_006159859.1:8093493-8115986 GCF_000334495.1 Tupaia belangeri chinensis
CCCTACACACAAATTACTATAGATTAGTTACTTATAGTAAGTCACACAAATCGAATCCTATCTTCCTATCATCAGATCTCTGGAATGGCTTTCAGATTGACCCAGAGAGAAAAAATAAAAACACCTCAGGTTCTTACAACCCTATCGGACCGTGGCATGGTGGGATATGGCCCCTCAGTGTCAATTCTCTGACCTTCAGCCTTTGACCTCCCCTGGCTCACCCCAGTGCAGCCAGATAAGCCTTATGCTGTGTCTGTAGGTGTCCTGATACCCCCTTATCTTGGATGGAGCCTTTGCTCTGTTCTCTTTGCCTGGGAAAAAGTCTTCCTTCATATAAAGTGTTAGCTTAATCCCCTATCTCCATCAAGCCTTTGGACTGTCAATAAGGCCTATCCAGACCACCTCATTCATTACAGCAATCTCTCCTTCCCCTGGTTTAATTGCATACTATATATTTATTGTTTATTATTTACTTTATGTCTCTCTAGTTTAGAATCTAAGATCTACAGAATAAGGGACCTTTTCCTGTTCTGTTTGCTGTAGCTCCTTCAAAACAATGACTGTAAATATGTATTTAAATCCTTTTTAAAAAAGGATTCAAATAATTTATTAATAAATTTTTAGAGAGAGTTCTGGTATAGGGCATGTGCATCTGCCAGAGAGACAGAGAGCGAGAAATCACTCCCTGAGGGGGATGGCCACGCCACAAACACTTCTCCTCCATTCTCCTCTCAGGATTTTGTACACGCATGCACACATACCTAGTATGAGTTTTAAGCCGCTGGGTCTAGTACTTGAACTGCGGTCAACTCATGGGAGTCCAGTGACGTAATCATTACGCCATCTGCTGGTCCTTCAGCTAATATATTATTTAGTGGAGATACAGAGGTCTCACTACACTTGACTGGTAAATGTGTTATTTTTAAAGTATTTAATATTATTTTCAGCTTAAAATACGTAACTCTTCATAGCACAATAAGGAATTCCTGCTATGAATATGAGATACAGGAATAGTTTATTTAATAATAACTTGCCTATTATTTAATCTTATGCTGATATGTCCTTAGAGGCTAACCTAGAATCCTTTATTTATTTGATTTCCCTAATCCTTCTTCTATTTATCTTTCATCTATTAGGTAGCTGGGAAAGGTCATAATGTATTTTTCTATGTTTTCATGACTTCCCTGACTACCCAGTGTCAAAGGATGCATTCTCAAGGTCTTTTCAAGTGTTATATTCTGAATATATGTGGTTAAATTTCAAGACAAGTATCTGTTTTATGTGATTCTTTCTTCTTTTTTTAAATTGCCAAGTAGTGGATGTGGTTGCCAGAGATAGAGAAACAGAGAGAAGGAGAGAGACCAAAAGAGAAAGAGAGGAAGCACCCCCCCAATGGGGCATGGGCACACTGCCATCCCATCTCTTCTTTGCTCCATCTGTTGGGTGTGTAGAGGCACCCCCAGCCAATGGGGCATGGACACACTGCCATCCCATCTCTCCTGTTGGGATTTGGGGCACATGTGAACAGATGCCTAGCATGTTTTTCAAGCCACTGGGACTGAGACTTGAACTGTGAGATTGGCCATATGGGATCCTGCTCCTTTAGCCACTAGACAACATGGCAAGCCCTATTACTGGGCGTCTTAATTGCTACCCTGTCTCATGTACTTGTTTTCCTTTAACTTCATGATAAAGTTAGTAGCTTAAACCAACACATTTATTGTCTGTTTGCATGGGTCAGGTGTTCAGACACAGCTTAGCTGAGGCCTCTACTTAACATTTCAGACTACAATCAAAGTGTTGGTGAGGGATGTGGTTTTATCTGAGGTTTTTGGGTCCTCTTCAGGTTCATGTTGGTCTTCAAATTAATTTTACAGGTTGTAAAATTCATAGAGTCTTTGCTTATTCAAGGTGAGCAGAAAAGTCTTTCTGATCTCTGCTATTTTAGGAGAACTCACCCAATTAGGTCAGGCTCACCTAGGATAATTCTCTTTTTTTATTAACTCAGCTGACTGAGAATCCCAATTACATTGGAAAAATTCCTTCTATCATGTAACATGACATGAAAATTATATCCCATTATCTTTCCCACAAGCTACTGGTTACACATCCCACTTATACTCACAAGAAAGATATACGGGGTATGGGTCATTGTAGAATTTAGAATTATATTTATTACATATGTCATCAAATAGGGAAGTATTTGGATGCAAAACTCATAGATGGGTCCCAGAAGATTTGCAATAATTTTACATTTCCTTATTTCAATAATTTTCGTGTAATGTTTTTAGTTTATTTCCCCTCTTTAACATATACAAATAAATAGGCCCATTAATTTCATTCTTACATTAATTTATTCCACTATTCATTTATAACAGTGGTCTTTAATTTCCCTATGCTTTTGGTACAAAAATTTTTTTGGGTTTTCTTTCTCATGTATTAATTCTAAAATTATTCACTTTAAGTAGGTGAAACCACAACTTTTTTTTTTTTTTTTTGGAGAGGTGAGGTTTTTGCTATAGGGCACGTGCGCTCACCAGACAGACAGAGAGAGAGACAGAGAGGCAGAAAGTGGGAAATCACACCCCCAGGGGAGATGGCCACACCGCAATCCCTTCTCCTCCATTCTCCTCTCGGGATCTTGGGCACGCACGCACACACGCCCGGTGTGAATTTTAAGCCACTGGTTCCGGGACGTGAACCGCAGCTGACTACGTGGGAGTCCAGCGACATGGCCATTACACTTACTGCTGGTCCCAAACCACGAACTATTTTATGAACCTGTTTAGTATTACTCATCCTCAAACCTTCTCATATCAATTTACTAAAGTTATTTTTGAAATATCTCCTTTTTATTTCCCATTACACTGTAGTTTAAAATTACATATGTAGGGACCAGCAGTTAGCATAATGGCTATGTCGCTGGACTTACACGTAGTCAACCATGGTTCAAGTCCCAGACCTGGTGGCTTAAACTCACATCGGGTGCATGTGTGTGCGTACCTAAGATCCTGAGAGGAGAATGTAGAAGAAGAGATTACAGCATGGCCATCTCCCCTGGGGGGTGATTTCTCACTTTTTGTCTCACTGTCTCTCTCTGTCTTCTGGCGAGCGCACATGCCCTATAGCCAAAAAAAACACAAAAAAACAAAAAAACAAAAAAACAAAAAAAAAAAAACCTCTCCCCAACAAAATAATATAAATAAATAAATAAAATTATATATGTAAGTTGTCGGTATTATCTATTACTTTAATCTCAAAAGGGCAAAACATTCATCCAATTTAATTTCAGGATGGTGAAGAATGTATTCTTTGTAATTACAAGTGGGACTCAAGTTTTTGAAGTTTTAAATTATTTAGGTGGAAATGTAAATAAGACATGTTAACAAAATGGAACCAGGGACTCAACTATACTAAACCACAATACAAGCCGAGTATCCCTTATCTGAAATGCTTGAAATCATACGTGTTTCAAATTTTGGATTTTTTGCAGATTTTGAAATATTTACATATATGTAATAAGATATCTTGAGAATCACATCAAATCTAAATGTAAGACTTACTAAAAAAGAAAAAGAAAAAAAGAATTTGGAAAGTCAGTTACCAGATGAAAACAATAAGATAGCACTACACACCTTTTTGGAATGGCTAAAATGTGGAATACTGAGAATACCAAATAGCTAGTAAAGATGTGGAACTCTCATTTATTCCGAGTGGAAATGCAAAATGGCATAACTACTTTGGAAGACATTTTGGCAGGGTCTTACAAAAGGAGTTGAAAACATACGTCCCCAGAAAAACCTGCACACAGATGTTCACAGCAGCTTCATTTCTCATTTGCCTAAATTCAGAATTAACCAAGATTTTACTTACTAGATGAATAAACTGTGATACAGACAGACAGTGGAATATTATTTGATGCTAAGAAGAACTGAGCTATGAAGGCAATGGACCTGATTATTTCTGGTCAGAAACATCCCCAGGCCCAGCTATGACAGCAGGAAACACTGTAGTGGGCACAGGACATACGCTGTATTCCCAACTACTCAGGAGGTTGAGACGGGAGGACTGCAACATAGCAAGACCCTGTCTAAAAGACACTGCATGTGTGAGGCCAGTGGGTGGTGCTATGGGTAAGGTACTGGACTCCCACATGGCTAAGTGAAGTTTGAGTCCTGGTCCCGGCAGCTTGAAACTCTATCTGGGCATGTGTGTGTGCGTGCCCAAAATCCAAAAAGGAAAATGGAGCAGAAGAGATTGTGGTGTGGCCACCCCTCTGGGGAGGGTGATTTCTCACCTTCTCTCTCTTGTTTCTATCACTCCAGCAAGTGCACACACTTTATAGAAAAACAAAAATCTATTTAAAAAAAAAATACTACCTGTGTACACATACACAAACTCTCAAACCAGAGTGGTCAGAAAAAATACCTGGTATGATTTTCAATCTTCTTAAATTTGTAGACTTATTTTGTGACCTAACATGATCCCTGCTGAAGCATCTTCTGCAGTACTTGCGAAGAATGCATATTCTATAGCTGCTGAATGGTTGCTCTGTCCCTCTCTGTTAAGTTCATTTGGTCAGCAGCATAGTCTAAGTCCAGTGTTTTCTCAGACTTCTGTCTGGAGTATCTAACCATTGCTGAGAGTGGGTGTTGACGTTCCCTGCTATTACTGCATTACAGTCTGCCCTCCCTTCACATCTATTAATACTTGCTTTATGCATTTCAGTGTGCCAATGTGGCTAAATTTATGATTGTATCTTAACTAATACCTTTCTTATTATATAATGTCCATCTAATTTATAGACTTTTTGAGTTTTCATTTTGCTTTATTTTAGTTGCCAGAGGGTGTATGCACTTTTCAGAGACAGAGAGAAAGAGAGAGAGAGAGAGAGAGAGAGCACTCCCCAATGGGGCATGATCACGCTGCAAGCCCTTTGTCTCCATTCACTTTTCCATCCTGTCAGGATTCGGGACATGCATTGTGCCTGGCATGCATCCCAAGCCAGTAGGACTAGGATTCTAACAACATGGTTGGCCACAGGGGATCTAGCTCCCTTTACCAGCAGCCCAGGGCCAGCCCTTATTTTAAGTTTTAAGTTAGTCTTTTTCATTGAATTTCAGTTTTTTATTCAGTTTTTGGCCACAAAATAAGCTTGTGTTTTAATTCTGAGGCTGAGAGCACATGAGACACCCTAGTATGATAGCCAGTCCACCTTAAAAAGCTGGGTACAGTTGTATATTAACCTTATTTGGATTAAATCTGATTGGGATCTTTGATATTCCCATATCTGAATATTTATATCTTTCTCCAAATTTGGAAATTACTATTTCTTTAAATAAAAGTTTATCCCAGTGTCTTTCTCTTGTCTTTCACCAACACTCATAACTTGAATGTTTACTTTTTTTTTTTTTTAATTTGCTAGAGGTTGCATGTGCTCACTAGAGTTGGGGGAGAGAAAGCACCCCCAAGGGGAATAGTCAGACCTTAAGCCCTTATCTCTCTCTTTTCCTCCTGCTTAGATTTGGGGCATGCATGCACATACTCCTAGCATGTTAATCAAGCTGCCAGGTCCAAGACTCAAAGCATGCCATGTGGAATCTGGCTGCTTCAACCACCAGGTTATAGAGCTGGCCAAATGTCTATTTTTTTGATAATGTCCCATAATCCCCTAAGTTCTCTTCATTCTTTTTCTTTTTTCTCCTATGACTACATATTTTTAAGTAATCTTCTTTGAGTTCATAGATTCTTTACAATGCTCGATCAAATCTTCTGTTGATGCTCTCTATTGCATTTTTCTCTTAGTTCATAGTATTTTCAGCTCCAGAATTTTTGTTTGTAAAAAAAAAATTAGTTAATATAACTAGTAAATTTCTCACTTTGGTCATTTATTGTTTTCCTGTTTTCACTGAATTATTCCTCTATATCTTCTTATAATTCTCTGAGCTTCCTTAAAACAATTATTTTGATTTCTTTGATAATTTTTGGATCTCCACTTCTTTGGGGTCAGCTACTGAGAGATAACTGTGTTTTTTGATGTTAATGTCTCTTTGGCTTCTCATATTTCTTGAAAGCTATATTTCAAAACATAAAGGCACTTTTTAAGGCACTTTTTTTTATTTGTTTAGAACGGGCAAATGAATATATCCACTCCATCTATATAGCAATATTCTGGACAAGGAATATTTGAAGGGTTTAGAGGAGTTGTAATGTCAGCTTAAAAAACAAAGCAAGTGACTCATTTTTTGCAAGGAAATAGTCAAGAATTGAGGGTAGAGGGAAAACATAATATTAACAAATGTATTTTATCAAAAAAAAAAACTAAGAAAAAGTCATCATTAGTAAATGAGCTATCTAACACCAATGTAGTGAGCAAGTCCTTCTAGGTTTCAGCAACATGTCCATTCATACCCTAAGCACACATGTAATTGGCATTTGTTGATCTGAGAAGAAGGTTGAAGGCAGCAGAAATAAAAATATTTTTCTTCTTGTTCAAAATAGACAAAATCAAGTTAACAAACTTTGTTTGAGCATTAAAGGATTTATGAGTCAGGTGGCTTACAAAACCTGAGAAAGTAAAAAAAAAATTTTTTTAATTAAAAATAAAAAAAAACTCAACTGTATGAGCAGTGATTTTATAGGCCAAACCTGAAACTAAAGAAATTATAGCTATGAACTGGCCATATTTAGGTATAGTGTGATGAGAGGTCCTTACATAATCTTAACTGGCTGGCTGTTGGCGATTGATGACATTTATGCTTTTGTTTTGTTTTGTTTTTAATCTGTTACAGGAAATTCACTGAGCATCATCACAGAATACAAAATGTGATTTCCCATCCAGAATACACTGCATAGTGGCTTAATCATACATGTTATCATCGACAAATACTTTTCCATTTCTTGTTTCATGTATCCCCCCGCCCCCATTTCTCAACCTCTGCCATTTCTCACCCTCCTCCCACACTATCTCTGGTGTCTACAGTTGCTTTGCATTCCTTAATTGTCCCCACATTTTATTGATTCACAAAATATCTTAATTAATCTAACTACTTTCAATAGCAAGTTCAGCTGATATATACATGTCTGATTTTAGGCGTGAAGCTCTGAGTAGAATGACTCTACTACAAAGTAGCACCTAGCTGATGCTATATAGCTTACAGTGGTCATTAAATAGGTAATTTTTAAATTTTTTTTTTATTTCAAGAAAAGCAGTTTTAGCTTTAATAAGTCAAAATTTTAAAAAAAAATGCTAAGAGAGCTTTGCTTAAGCCTTAAAGCCAGGAAACAGGTTAAGATTCTTTTTCAAATAGTAAATACATGAACCTATCAGCAGCTCAAGACAAGACAAAAATCCTTAAATCTGAAAAACAAAGCATAAAAGAAAATCAGTCATGTTTTAGTCACAAGTCATATGATTGTATTTCATCAGTTCAGTTTCATGTACTTAATCTATCTTCTGTTGTGGTCCAATCTTCCTGTTTAAATTCTGGAATATAACATTCAAGTCCAGACTTGTCCCTACCATTAATTTGGCCATTTTCTTAGTTGTTATTGAACTCTTATGTCTGTGTGTCTATATTTAGTTCTCCTGGTATAGCACTCCCTTCAAAGCTTTTTGGTGTTGATAAATTCTTTCAAGTTTTGTTAATCTGAGAATGTTCTTGTCTTTCTTCCCATATGAAGGATACTCTTGCCAAACAGTATTCTTGGTTGAAATTGTTTTTCCCTTAACATTTTGAATATGTTTTCCCATTCTTTCCTTGCTCACATTGTTTCTGATGAGAGGTCTGCTGTTATCCTGATGGGTTATCCTTTGTAGGTAACTTGACATTTCTCTCTTGCCAATCTTAGTATCTCGTCTTTGTGGTTTTAGTCAATCTGGCTATAATGTGTCTTGGAGAAGATCTTCTTGGGTTGATTCTATTGGGGTCCTTTGTATTTCTTGGGACTGGATCTTTGAATGCCTCTCTAGTTTTGGAAAGTTTTCATCCAGGATTTTATGCAACAGATTATCAATCCCCTTATTAGTCTCTTCACTTTCTAGGATTTCAACTATCCCAATGTTTGGACATTTAATGGTATTGAGTACTTTTTGTATATTATTTTCAATGGGGGAGCTATTTTCTCAGTCTTTGTGGTGGATTTTTCTAAGCCAGTGATTCTCTCTTCTACATCTGAGATTTGATCCTTTGTATGATCTAGTCTACTTTTAATACTTTCAAGGGAGGTTTTGATTTCCTGTATTAAAGACTTCATCTCTAACAGCTTTGTTTGATTCTTTTTTATTGTGTGTATTTCCTCTTTTAGATTGGGCAAGAACCTCCTCGCCTCCTGGAAATTGTCAGCTCTTTTCGCCTGTGACTTTGGGAGTTCATAGACTCTCTTCTCTTGCATCTCTGCTAGCTTTGTCACTATGAATATTCTAGATTCTTTATCTGACATTTCTATGAGTTCAATTATACTGTCTGTGGATGAAATTTAGTACCCATCTCAGAATGGGCCTGGGTTTATGCCTTTCCTAAGCTGTTTTAGTTTTCTTACATAAAGGGCTTTGGGTAAAGAGACAACCTTGGACTAAAAGTCTCCTGTTCATTTTATTTTCATATATATTTTTTCCTTAGAGATTCTTGCTAAAGGGTGTGAGCGTGTGTGCTCACTAAAGTGCACATGTGTTCACCAGAGAGAGAGAGAGAGAAAGAGACAGAAAGTGAGAAATCACCCCCAAGGGGGGATGGCCACACTACAATCCCTTCCCCACTCTCCCCTCAAGATTTTGGGCATGCACACACACATACCCAGTGTGAATTTTAAGTCACAGTGTCCAGAACTCAAACCGCAGTCAATTGGACATGCCGCAATTCCTTCTCCTCCATTCTCCTCCTGGGATCTTGGGCACGCATGCACATGTGCCCGGCATGAGTTTAAGTCACCGGGTCCAGGACTCGAACCACAGTCGACTACATGGGAGTCCAGCGACATAGCCATTATGCTAACTGCTGGTCTCAGATAAAATTGGTTTTTGAAATGCCAATTTATTGGTCTAATTTCTCTATGCCAACACAGAGCAATTACCCAAATTCTAAATAAATAATTTAAAATATAAGCCTACTAGTCAAATATTTATAATAATCTCTGATCATATGCATAACTACTGTTTTCAGATTTAATAGAAGCTCCAACCTCATATGAAAGCACAAAATTGAAGAAAATATAAAACTGTCCCAAATTATTACATATAATTTGTAACATAATTTAGTTAAATATTACATTTTTTAAATTTTTCAGTCTTTCTACGGCATACATTTGAACTTAAGTCCCTATAGAGACTTAAAGGCAACTATAATAAAAATAGTGTTATATTTTTGTCTTGTCTGAAAAATAAGCTTCTCAATTCTGTGACTGTGTGTGTACAAGTGTGTTTGTCTTTGAGTAACTCAAACTAATAGATTATGGCAATTTGAAAGAAAATTTGGGTTGATGAAAGAGGAAGAACAGAATTTGAAGTCTCTGTGATCTCAACTGGCAACTAAAGGACAAAATAAAGATTTATATGAGGGCAATTAATATTTCAAAATCCTCAGTATGAAAGTGTTCTGGTAACACAATTTCAGAATTGTAGAAGTCTATAGTATTAAATCAGTAAAATTAAATTCATGATGTAGATACACATGCGTACATGCACATACGCACGCACACACACATTCTGTGTCTGTAAGTTCTAGTTGGCTACAATGCAGTTATTGTGGATTTCACAGGTTAAGGGGAGAGTCCTCCACAAGTCTCCCTCACTTTCCAGATACCTGAACTTCTAACCAACTGGTTAGAGATCCAAAGAGTCCATCTTTCTCCTTAGGCTCAATAACTTACCGAAATCAATTTCAAAACTTACGAATATTCGAAGGATACAAATTAGGACCAGTAAAATAAAGTGATACACACATAAGGTAAGATTAGAAAGGGTACCAGATGCAAAGCTTCAGTGTCTTCTGGATGCATTATCCTCCAAGACCATCAATATGTGTCACGAACCAGAAAGCAGAACCCAGGTTCAGATGTTGAGGGTTTTACTGGAGTTTCATTGTACAGACATGATTACTTGAATTATTGGTCATGCGACTGAGCTCAGTGTCCAGCTCTCCTACCCTCCCTTCCTCTGAGGTAAGGAAATGAGGCCTAGAGCACATGGTTCAAAGTCAAAACCCTCTACTCAGATGGCTGGTCTTTCCAGCATGCCAGCTGCCACCCTGAAAGTATGTAGGGCCCACCATGAATCACCTCATTCGCATAAACTCAGATGTAGTCCCAGGAGTCCACTATTAATAACAAAGCCACTCCTTTTGTGGATAAATTCCAGAATCCAGTGAAAAGGTAAACCAAATACTTATTATATAAAGCTGGCATTAGCAAAAATTGTTGAAGGTATTTTTGAAAGGTATTCAAATAAAGCAAATTATGTGCATGTTACATCGTGGAATTGCCTAGCCATTAACAAATACAGGTCGTTGTTTACATGCAATGTCATATGCCTGTGAGCCAATTCTTTTTGAGATTTAATCTATAAGTTGTAAATCCATTCATTAACACGTGAGTAAAGAATCTGTTATTTTTAAGTTCTCTCATGTCAGATATAAAAGGAAAGTGAGTGGCTCATTTGACTAAAATTTAGGTTCAGTTTTGAAAGTGGTACAGGATATACCTTGAAGACAAAAAGTTACAATTGCAAAGTACCACTGGGTGTTTAACCTTAAGTCTAACGACGCCCTTTGGTGTGACTCCTAGAAGAAAACGAAGCAGCCATGGCGAAGGGCTGGTAACCGGAGGACATAGTGTGTGATGCTGGCCTGTTCTCCAGCTGTGCCAGGCTACTCACCCTCTTGCTTGAATCTGAGTAAGGTCCTTGTTCATCAGATACAGACTTTGGTAACGTTCATGTGACAATGTTCCCAGGAATCTTTCCAAGAAATCAACTCTGCCTGGTCTTAATAAAACTGCTTTCAGCATGACTGCTGAGAGGAACCCAGGAAACAAAGGAGGGAAGCTATTGTAACCCCAGTGGAATCGGGAGGTCACCACCACAGTCCTTTAGCTGTCATGAAAATAGCAGTGAACCTAAATAATCCCAAATAAAGCAAATTTAAGTGTGTGAACAAAAACAAAGAAAAAGAAAACAATGTAGGTCTTGAAAACCAGTTTGTCAATGAACAAGATCAAAGCATGAAGACTTTCTTACAGACTAGCCTTCGCTTGCTTTGAAAATAAACATGCAAATGAATGTTTCTACCACCTGATGTCCACAGAAAGAAAATCCCAACATTATCTAAAATATGAATAGCATTTTTCCCGTTTTACAGATTAAAAAAAAAATCTCTAAGGCACAACCATGAGCTGATAGAAAAAAGTAAAATCTTTAATGCTTATTTAATAAACCAGGCCATGCTACTTCTAAAGGAAATGTTAAGGAGATTACAACAAAAACAGGTGCTAATCTCCAGTGGTGGATAAAAATCTGTCATGTGTATGATGCACACTGATCTGAAGGACTTTCTAAAAGAGTAAGAAAAATGTGGGTCCTACAGGAATAAAATAATCCATATGTGCCCTTTTTCTTATGAACTTTTTATTAACAAGATCATTTATTCCTAAGGCATAGAAATCTTTATTAACTCTTTAGAAAAAAAAATTAAATTGTAGCCAGTACTTAATTTTAAATTGAATTTCAAACTGTATTTTGGTTAATGGAGCCTGTAGCGCGAGAATTCTATCACTTAAAAATGACTGCGTTAGCAGTGGAGCAAATGCATCTCGTGACATGCCATTTGAAACCTGCAATGACTTCCTTTGGTTCAACTTCAATGTGCTGGCTGTCACAGCAAAACATGATGTTTTATTTTAATTACCTTCCATGTTTTTCCCTCAATTTTCTTAACTCTCAGTCTAACCAATCTTTATGATACACTACAGACTACAGTTTTGTTTTGTTTTTTCGTAGCCTTATAGTTTCTAAATAATCATGGAGGCTTTTATTCTTTTTTATTGCCAAAAGGTACATAATACTCACCAGAGAGAGAGGGGGAAAAAAAAAATCAACTTCTAATGGGTTCACTTCTCCATCCTGCCAGGACCTTGGGTACACATGCACATGCACCTGGCATGTCCTTTAAGCCACTGGGGCTGGGATCTGAACCAAATCGCACTTGGCTAAGTGGAATCCAGCGCTCTGAGCATGGGACTTTACCAGTGCACTTCGGTCTGGCCAACATGTGGAGACTTTAAAATAAGCCAAAGCTTTCAAATTCTATTACAGCATGCTGAAGATGCAAAGTAAAACCAACAAAAACAAAACAGCACTACATATTTCAATATGTTTTTAAGCAGACTATTAATTAGTAATAAAAAAATGTAATTGGAGCGCTTGAGTCTTAATGGTAAAATGGAAGTTAGGTTAAGAAGCAGAAATGATTGCAATTTTTCAAACTATTATTGACTTGTTTTTTTTTTTTTGAGAGATTTTCACTGTAGGGCGCGTGCGCTCGCCAGACAGACAGAGAGAGACATAGAGACAGAAAGCGAGAAATCACCCCCCAGGGGGGATGGTCACGCTGCAATCCCTTCTCCTCCATTCTCCTCTCGGGATCTTGGGCACGCACGCACACGCGCCTGGCGTGAGTTTCAAGCCACCGGGTCCGGGACGCGAACCGCGGTCGATTACGTGGGAGTCCAGCGACACAGCCATTACGCTAACTGCTGGTTCCCTTGACTTGTTTTTTAAGAACTAACTCACACTTAACCATATTTTATGAAGAAATGGAGAGTAGCTGGATATGACTATCTAGGTTTGGCTGATTTGTGGCAGAATATTTGGTTTACCTTGAAAAAGTAGAAACAGAAACAAGATTTGACAAATTCGATCATGAATTTTAAGATGAGAGATGTCAGGATGCAGGAGCATCTTGTGAGGTAGATACTAACTTAAAAGGCACCTTTGTTTTTAAAAGTGAAACTTTCCCCCAAATGTTATCTAATGAAAGTTAAGTTCCAGCTGGATAGCTTTTTTTCTTTCCAATTGCCATTTGCGATTAGACTAGAAAGATGACTCAAAATAATTAAAAGTAGACTTGCTTTAGGAAAAAAGTACACATAGTAATAATGATGATGCTAACTCTGGTATATTCAAACCTGGCACTCCCATGAATACTTTTTAGGGAAAATTTTGTGCTATAGAAAATTGTTTTTTTCCTAACACAGTCAGGAACACCGAAGCCTTCTATAAATATCAACTTCCCCTTTCTTAGAATGAGAAATTGAGAAAGTAAGTTAAAAGAGAAACTTTAAAAGCATTTCAAATAAAAAAATATGAATTCAATTGTGAAAGTAAAAAAGACTTAAAATGCAGAAACTATTTGAGGAGCTCATGATTAATTTCATCTTAAAGGATGAAATATCAGGTTACAATTTTATGCTATTTTTTCCCTAGGAAAAGTATCACTATTTTCTCTATTTAAAAAAATGCAGGGGCCAGCAGGTGGTGCAGAGGTTAAGAGGCTGGACTCCTATGTGTCCAACTGTGGTTCAAGTCCTAGACATGGCTGCTTGAAAATCTCCTGGGCACGTGTGTGGTTGTGCCCAAAATTCTAAGAGAATGAAAGAGAAGAGACTGTGGTGTGGCCATCTCTCTTGGGGACAGGGATTTCTCACTTTCCCTCTCCGTCTCTCTCTTTTTCTCTCTGGAACGCTCACATGCCCTAACGCAAAAGCCTAAAAACATAAAAATTTTTAAAAGAGAAAGAAAAAAGTCACTACACTTCAAATGTAAATATTGAGGTCTTTTTCAAAATACTTCAAATAAGTTATGAATCAAAACTTCACGATAAAATTATTAGAAAGGGAAGACTTTTAAAAATTTTCATTTTGGGGAACCAGCACTTAGCGTAATGGCTATGTCGCTGGACTCCCACGTAGTTGACCGCAGTTTGCATCCCGGACGCAGTGGCTTAAAACACGCCGGGACGCGTGCGTGCCCAAGATCCCGAGAGGAGAATGGAGGAGAAAAGGATTGCGGCGTGGCCATCCTCCCTGGGGGGTGATTTCTCGCTTTCTGTCTCTAATGTCTCTCTCTGTCTGTCTGGAGAGCGTATGCGCCCTATAGCGAAAATCTCTCCAAAAAAAAAAAAAAAAGTTCTCATTTTTTATTTATAAATAAAAATCATTATTTTCCAGAGTAACTGAACATAAAATATATTTTAATTTTAATTTAGGAAATGTTTCAGTATCTACACATATCTACGACTGAGTGGCACACAGCAGGCACACAAAAGATTTTACGTTACTAAATAAATTGGGAAAATATTCATTAGTGTGCATAAAATTTCGTTAACCCAAGTTCTATAAAACTTGAAATAGGATTAATCTTTTGAAAATTTCATACTAGCACTCAAAAATGTAGTGCATCCTTCCCTTCACTACGGTGATGGAATTTGAAGTTGAAATCGCTGCTTCTGCAAAGCAGATTCGCAATTTGATAAAACATCATTAAAAGCATTTTTTGATGCCAATGAGGCGGAAATGCCACTAGTATTTCTGAACTAAATTTTGTCTTGCACATCTGCATTAAATTACATTTTTCTTGGTTTCAGATGAATAAACATATTTCCACCAGGGCACTGTGCCAGTAGAATAATGCACCTGGAATATGTTAATTTCCTTAATGACCTCACAGTTGTGGCCTAATAGGCTAATCATATCCAGACATCAACATTAGCATGATTCCTACATTTAGAAGAAAGTACTTCATGCCAGCTTGTTACTGACCTTCATATTCTGATTTATTCATTTAAGTTCCAAACTTAGTATGGCCATGCCTCCTCCCCAATTTCTAATTGTTATTTTATTTTCTGATATTATTTTGTCAGCAGGCTGGTTTGACATACATTCTTATAAGAACCTTTAAAACAGTATACCCTTATTTAAAATGCTGGAGAAAAGGGCCAATGTACAGGTTCGGTAATTTAAGTCAAGCTAATGCCACCACATATGTTTTTTGTTATGTATGATTACCATTTTAGATGTAGACTTTGCGATATGTATTTTTTCAACTATTTATCCATGTCCTTTAAAATTTATATCTGTTCACCTCCAACAACGCAATTTCACACTTGGTACTACCTAAAGAATTATGCCAGAACAATCAGCTCTCTTAATTTTATCCCATCCTAATCACGAGATTTCCCTTGGCAATAGGACCCATAAATAGATTAAGATTTGTAATACCCATATAAAGCAGAAATCAACAAACTACCTGGTTTATTTACAACTATGTGCTTTACATTATTATAAACAAGAAATTTATAATTTGGGTTTTTGTTTTTGTTTTAAAGAGAATTTTGCTATAGGGCATGAGCGCTCACTGGAGAGACAGAAAGCAAGAAATCACCCCCTAGCGGGGATGACCACAGTGTAATCCCTTCTCCTCCATTCCCTTCTTGAGATTTGGAGCATGCGCATACATGCACTCAGCATGCATTTTAAGCCTCAGAGTCTAGGACTTGAACTGCCATCGACTATGGGGGAGTCCAGTGACGTAACCATTACACCATCTGTTGGTCCCAGAAATTTATCATTTTCTTCCCAAATTATTATGTGGATAAAATTTGACATATATGAGCAGAAATGAAAGAAATTTATCATAATAGTTCAGGGGTTGGGCCAGCCAATGGCATGGTGGTTAAGGCAACTGGATCCCACATGACCAACAGCATAGTTTGAGTCCAGGAAAAACACATTGGGCATGTGTGCCCAAAATCACAAAGAGGAAAATGAAGAAGGGATGGCAATGTGGCCATTGTCCCAGAGGGTGCATTTGTCAGAGACAGAAAAAGAGAGGAATAAAGTGAGAAATCACCCTACCTCCCCAGGAGAGATGGCCATGTTGCAATCCCTTCTCCTCTATTCTTCACTTAGGAATTTGGGAATACATACACATGCACCCAACGTGTTTCTCAAGCCACAGAGTCTGCGACTGATACGCTCAATCAGCCATGAGGGTTCCAGTTGCCTTGACCTTGTTACCACCTGTTGGTCATTATATATTCATTTTTTTTAATTTTACATTATTCACTGAACATCATCACAGCATACAAAATGTGATTTCCCATCCAGCATACACTGTATAGTGGCTTAGTCATACATGTTATCATCAACAAATAATTTTCCATTTCTTGTTTCATATGTATGTGTGTGTGTGTGTGTGTGTGTGTATACATAATTTTTCCCTTATTTCTCACCCTCTGCAATTTCCCACCATCCTCCCACATACGTTCATTTTGAAACCTAAGTTGTGCATACCTGCAAGCTGAATTTTTTTCAAATACAGTTTATCACTGCTTCAAGATATAAATCAGTCAAATTAAAGCCATGTTACTTAGAAGTTAAAATGATAAAAGTGACAATCTACAGATATGTCATTCCCCCCAAATTTTGCAATTCTTAGAGAAGTTTATTTCATTTTCAGTTTGTCAAACAAATTAATGACTTGTCTCAAAAGTACTAAAGCATTACTAATTCTACAAATCTGGAGTTCTTGTGTTGCTAATATATTTTCTACAAATGTAGTGTCAAAAAGTGAAATACCTGGAATGACTTTATCAAGAGTTTGCCGTCACAAGGTACCCAAGGGAACCGGCATGGAAGAAAGGCCATAGACATGGCTGCTTGAAAATCTCCTGGGCACGTGTGTGGTTGTGCCCAAAATTCTAAGAGAATGAAAGAGAAGAGACTGTGGTGTGGCCATCTCTCTTGGGGACAGGGATTTCTCACTTTCCCTCTCCGTCTCTCTCTTTTTCTCTCTGGAACGCTCACATGCCCTAACGCAAAAGCCTAAAAACATAAAAATTTTTAAAAGAGAAAGAAAAAAGTCACTACACTTCAAATGTAAATATTGAGGTCTTTTTCAAAATACTTCAAATAAGTTATGAATCAAAACTTCACGATAAAATTATTAGAAAGGGAAGACTTTTAAAAATTTTCATTTTGGGGAACCAGCACTTAGCGTAATGGCTATGTCGCTGGACTCCCACGTAGTTGACCGCAGTTTGCATCCCGGACGCAGTGGCTTAAAACACGCCGGGACGCGTGCGTGCCCAAGATCCCGAGAGGAGAATGGAGGAGAAAAGGATTGCGGCGTGGCCATCCTCCCTGGGGGGTGATTTCTCGCTTTCTGTCTCTAATGTCTCTCTCTGTCTGTCTGGAGAGCGTATGCGCCCTATAGCGAAAATCTCTCCAAAAAAAAAAAAAAAAGTTCTCATTTTTTATTTATAAATAAAAATCATTATTTTCCAGAGTAACTGAACATAAAATATATTTTAATTTTAATTTAGGAAATGTTTCAGTATCTACACATATCTACGACTGAGTGGCACACAGCAGGCACACAAAAGATTTTACGTTACTAAATAAATTGGGAAAATATTCATTAGTGTGCATAAAATTTCGTTAACCCAAGTTCTATAAAACTTGAAATAGGATTAATCTTTTGAAAATTTCATACTAGCACTCAAAAATGTAGTGCATCCTTCCCTTCACTACGGTGATGGAATTTGAAGTTGAAATCGCTGCTTCTGCAAAGCAGATTCGCAATTTGATAAAACATCATTAAAAGCATTTTTTGATGCCAATGAGGCGGAAATGCCACTAGTATTTCTGAACTAAATTTTGTCTTGCACATCTGCATTAAATTACATTTTTCTTGGTTTCAGATGAATAAACATATTTCCACCAGGGCACTGTGCCAGTAGAATAATGCACCTGGAATATGTTAATTTCCTTAATGACCTCACAGTTGTGGCCTAATAGGCTAATCATATCCAGACATCAACATTAGCATGATTCCTACATTTAGAAGAAAGTACTTCATGCCAGCTTGTTACTGACCTTCATATTCTGATTTATTCATTTAAGTTCCAAACTTAGTATGGCCATGCCTCCTCCCCAATTTCTAATTGTTATTTTATTTTCTGATATTATTTTGTCAGCAGGCTGGTTTGACATACATTCTTATAAGAACCTTTAAAACAGTATACCCTTATTTAAAATGCTGGAGAAAAGGGCCAATGTACAGGTTCGGTAATTTAAGTCAAGCTAATGCCACCACATATGTTTTTTGTTATGTATGATTACCATTTTAGATGTAGACTTTGCGATATGTATTTTTTCAACTATTTATCCATGTCCTTTAAAATTTATATCTGTTCACCTCCAACAACGCAATTTCACACTTGGTACTACCTAAAGAATTATGCCAGAACAATCAGCTCTCTTAATTTTATCCCATCCTAATCACGAGATTTCCCTTGGCAATAGGACCCATAAATAGATTAAGATTTGTAATACCCATATAAAGCAGAAATCAACAAACTACCTGGTTTATTTACAACTATGTGCTTTACATTATTATAAACAAGAAATTTATAATTTGGGTTTTTGTTTTTGTTTTAAAGAGAATTTTGCTATAGGGCATGAGCGCTCACTGGAGAGACAGAAAGCAAGAAATCACCCCCTAGCGGGGATGACCACAGTGTAATCCCTTCTCCTCCATTCCCTTCTTGAGATTTGGAGCATGCGCATACATGCACTCAGCATGCATTTTAAGCCTCAGAGTCTAGGACTTGAACTGCCATCGACTATGGGGGAGTCCAGTGACGTAACCATTACACCATCTGTTGGTCCCAGAAATTTATCATTTTCTTCCCAAATTATTATGTGGATAAAATTTGACATATATGAGCAGAAATGAAAGAAATTTATCATAATAGTTCAGGGGTTGGGCCAGCCAATGGCATGGTGGTTAAGGCAACTGGATCCCACATGACCAACAGCATAGTTTGAGTCCAGGAAAAACACATTGGGCATGTGTGCCCAAAATCACAAAGAGGAAAATGAAGAAGGGATGGCAATGTGGCCATTGTCCCAGAGGGTGCATTTGTCAGAGACAGAAAAAGAGAGGAATAAAGTGAGAAATCACCCTACCTCCCCAGGAGAGATGGCCATGTTGCAATCCCTTCTCCTCTATTCTTCACTTAGGAATTTGGGAATACATACACATGCACCCAACGTGTTTCTCAAGCCACAGAGTCTGCGACTGATACGCTCAATCAGCCATGAGGGTTCCAGTTGCCTTGACCTTGTTACCACCTGTTGGTCATTATATATTCATTTTTTTTAATTTTACATTATTCACTGAACATCATCACAGCATACAAAATGTGATTTCCCATCCAGCATACACTGTATAGTGGCTTAGTCATACATGTTATCATCAACAAATAATTTTCCATTTCTTGTTTCATATGTATGTGTGTGTGTGTGTGTGTGTGTGTATACATAATTTTTCCCTTATTTCTCACCCTCTGCAATTTCCCACCATCCTCCCACATACGTTCATTTTGAAACCTAAGTTGTGCATACCTGCAAGCTGAATTTTTTTCAAATACAGTTTATCACTGCTTCAAGATATAAATCAGTCAAATTAAAGCCATGTTACTTAGAAGTTAAAATGATAAAAGTGACAATCTACAGATATGTCATTCCCCCCAAATTTTGCAATTCTTAGAGAAGTTTATTTCATTTTCAGTTTGTCAAACAAATTAATGACTTGTCTCAAAAGTACTAAAGCATTACTAATTCTACAAATCTGGAGTTCTTGTGTTGCTAATATATTTTCTACAAATGTAGTGTCAAAAAGTGAAATACCTGGAATGACTTTATCAAGAGTTTGCCGTCACAAGGTACCCAAGGGAACCGGCATGGAAGAAAGGCCACGGCAGGCTCAGGGATCATTTCGCCTCATCTGTCCCGGAGTCTATAAACTCTAAAACATGTTGGCTGACCAACTGGGTTACTATCATACCCTGCTTTCAGGTTAGTTTCCATTGACTTTGTCATGTAATAATATCATCCTTTTTTAAAAAGAGTGGCCTAAAAAAAAGATTTTAAGGAGGCAAAAACACATTTTCCCATAATTGCTACAAGAAATATAAGGCATGGAAGACATAATTGAGAGTGTTTGAGTGTTTTTAGCCCCAGACAGTCCTTTTCTGTTAAATTTCCTTGGTTTCTTGAAGAGCAATGATTTTGGTATTTCACTTTCCCTTTGTACAAATGGGATTATAGTAGATTTGCTCAATGCCTTTCTCCCTAGTCAATGAAGGTGCTGCAAGTAGGTGGTAACTTTTGAGAAAGATCTCTATACTGCTGTTTTGCAATTGCTTTTGTTTTTTAATGCCCACAAACCTCATGTAGATTTTTTTGAAGACACTATCTACTTTAGTGAAGCACACTAGGCAAGATGGTTAGAGTGGCCTTTGGAACTGCATGGATATAAATTCTAATCATATTCTATGACCAAATGCCAGCTCTGCCATGGGTACCAATAACTAATTTCAGCATGCTACTTAACTACACTGAATTTATTTTATTCCATTGGTAAAATAAAAATTGAGTAAAAAAAAATTTATTTATTAAAAGAACATAGCACAGCGTTTTTCTCTGTGTTGCAAATACACCATTTTCTGGAATTTTACTGTCCCTCCTGGATATGAGAGCCTCACGTAGTGACTAGATCACAGGAGGGTCTCAAGTTATTTTTACTACACCTCCTTTAGAAGTCCTTACAGTTAATGACTTAACTATATTATTATGTCATTACCTACTGTGAGTATCAAAATACTAAATCAGTCAAAATTTAGGCAACTTGTCACAGCAGGCTATCATAAGTTTGAGATAGATTCATTTAGGTGAAATCAGTGACTGTAAATGACATAAGGTTTTCTTATGTCCTAATTTGCTCAAGAGAATTAAATGGTCTACCGTGTTACAAGAGAACGAAAATGAACTCTGCCTTCACCATTGCTCTGGGAAGCTGCAAAGTGATAAGCTGAGCCTTTCTTAAACCAGGGAATCAAAAAACATTTTCTGTAAGGACCAGATGATTATTTTATGCTTTACGTGATCTTTGTAAAGCTACTTTATTCTGCCATCATAGTGCAAATTACGCAGAGAGGCTAGATAACAAAGGGATGTGAAGGTGTTACAATAAAATCCTAGTTATAGAATTGACTGAGAAACTATAGTTTCTAACTTCCACTCATTTCCACCCTAATGATCTCTCAATACTCGACCAATTGTCACTCACATGATTTCTACATTCCTGATATTTCCTGTCAGTTAACAAGATGATCAGGACTATTCATAGAGGTATAAAGAACATATTAAAAGAATAATTACATAGGGAAGATTGGATATAAATTCCAATCATATTCTTAAAATGCAAAGTAGAAAAATACAGAAAAGAGGACTACAAAAGGAAAATGATTACATTTACAACAAGTAGTATTCCTCATTAACATAAAAACCCAATATAATAAATCTTCTAGCCCCAAAAGTCACGGTTTAATGCTCCAGTCAAACAAGAAGGCATTTCAAATAATTGCTATGTATGTCATTAACTGGAATATCAGTTACATGTTATACTAATAATTAGTCAAGAACAACACAGAGTTGTCAGTAGGTAACTACAGTAGCTGGAGACAACATGCAAAATTAAAACAAAATGTTCTAAATGTATGTGCCCACTTGAAATAAGATTAAGCCCAAGATTATAATCACTAGTTCTAAACACGCAAGAGAATTTTTAGATGCTTGAACAAATTAAGAGAAAGCAAGGACACTGTAAAACATTTGGTAAACCTCCTCCACAGAGCATGCTAGGAACTACAGAATTCGAAAACAAAGCTTAAAAAATAAAAAAAGAAAAGAAAGGGGCTGTTACACATAAAGAGTATTTAAGCTTTCTTCCTTTGTTTTATAGGTTTTCCTAAAGATCAACTTTAAAACAACTCATTTTTCCCAACTGGTCAATAGGTTCTTTCTTATTCTCTCATTAGACTGGAAGTCAGAGGCATGACCACACACTGTTCATCTTTGTAAATACAAGATATGAATAATATGTGCATATTGGCCAAAAATGGTGATGTCGGTGGCAATGTTGGTGCATGTTGGCCGAAAATGCCATATTGGTGACAATCATTGTTACTACAATGGTCTGCTAGCCCCAGTGGATTCTACAAATCACAAAGTTATTCATGGTGTTATCACAAAACCTGTTCATCCAAATGGCAAGCTATTCCCTGAAAAGTGTAAAACTTAATCTTTTATCCCTAAATGATGTCCTGCAAAGACCAGAGTGCTCATGAGAAGACTGAAGAATTCAGAGCTGCACCCTGTAGGCAATTAAAGCAGGCTCCTCTCTTTCTTAATTAAATAAACCCCTCTGTCTTATATTGTTTTATCAAAATAAAATACTGTATGCTATCCAAAAAAAAAAAAACCAACAAAAATGAATTTCAAAAGGTTGCTCTCCAGGTGGAGAGAACATCACATGGATGTTTTCAACAGAATTTCTGAAAGGTTTATCTTAGTGGGAAAGTGTGATTCTACTCAAA
>NW_006159859.1:8116059-8147671 GCF_000334495.1 Tupaia belangeri chinensis
AGAGTGATTCTACTCAAAGTAAGAATCTTACCAATCCTGTAAGGATGAACAAGGACAGTTGGAATTTGCCTCTTTGTAAAGGAATATACACAAGCTACAACCAGACACGTATTCGGAATGTCCAGATGTCTTCCCGGTGTAGAGAATGATCTTGAAAGCTCTACAGAAATAAGAAAACACACTGAGAGAATGCTGAGAAGGTGTTGCAAATCTGAGAAGTGAGAATACACAGACCCCTCTTGGACCGCCAACTTGATTAGCCCTTCTTTACAGAAAGAAACTTTAGCATTGACACGCCAAAAGAAGGACCAGAAACTATGCCTGATTTCAGGTCAAAGGTGAAAGAAAGAAATGCCAAAAAGACAAATGCTTATAGAAGAGACTGAAAAACAAGGCAGCAGCACCAGGTTTTACAGATCTGCAATACAGAAGAAAAAATATGGAACAGAGCAGGTCTGCTTTTGAATTTTAATGCAGATGATGGAACAAGAGGACATACATAAAAATTAGGGAAAATCTGATTTGAAACAGATGTCAGGCAGCCCTTCATTGCAGAATGAATGTACGGAGTATCAGACAGAACACAAGAAAGTACTCAGGTGAATACAGAACCTGTTAAAAACAACTGCGTATCATTCCTCATTAGAGATTATAGAAAGCTGTGAGGCTTTATTAGATGCCTACCAAAAAAGTCTTCAATTTTGAATGTTAATTTTTATTGTTATGATTTCATAACAGCAATAATAATACTGGGTTGTTGGAAAAGTCATGACATCTTTTTCTGCGCTTTTCTATGCAAAAATTCATCATAACTTTTCCAATGATCTAATAAATGATGGGAAGAAAACCAAGAATTAATGTGTGCAGTTTGATTTGCGGCGTTTGATTTGGAGTTCTCTGTCAGTTGGATATCTTGGCATCATGGTCTGACATGTTGAATGTGATGCCTTCCAAGGGTCAAGAAATTAACTTATTTTAAAGACTAGAATTCTATAAGATCCTGTCTTTTATTTTTTTAAAAAGTAAGAATAGTATCTCTATTGATGTTGTAAGTCCAATATTATAATTCTCCTGAGCATTTTGTTTCTTTAATTTAATGGACACTTAAAATCGAGTAACTAAACGGCTCACTTGGCTACTAGATATTTTAGAGCCACATTTAACACTCAGCCAAAAGAGCTGAATAACTTCTGACAGTAATATTTCTGCCCCATGCCCATTCTCCATCTTATGTCATTTCCCTGCGTTTGTTTTACTTGTTTCTTTCACAAACATTTCTTATACTCTTATTTGCCTAATTTTACATACTTTTTTTTAATCAGCATAATGATTTGGAACAAAAAGAAGTATAAGTGATTACTTATATCCTTCCAGTAGAATTGCACCATGTAACACGCTCTGATCACTAATTCATCTCAGTACAATTAGTATTGGCCTCAGGCGAGACATCCAGAAATATAATTTAGGTTTCAAGTAAGACTTTATGGAAAGGTTGAGTTAAACACCAAAGAAAGAAAACCCAACAAAAGCATAATTCTTTGGAAAATTCCATTTTATACACTGTCCATCCATGCACGCATGGCTCACAAGGATTTAGAAAACATACCTACCCCTGCAGCTCTCAGCTCAATGTCTCATCCATGAGTCTTGCTTTTATCATCATGGTGCTGGTGGTCCCTTCTCCCCAGTCCTTATCAGAATTCACATTTCAGACATAAGCCCAATCCCTGAAATTGGCATAGACCTCCCTTGTTGTAGGAGATGTACTCTAAGATGCCCAATGGAGCCCTGAAACTGACCCTATATTTTTTCCTGTACCTATGTACTTACGATGAAATTTAATTTATGGAAATGAACAATAATAATGAATAACAAAATGGGACAATTATAACAAAATGCCAGCACCACTACTGTTTTGCTTTGAGGCCATAATCAAAAGGTAAAAAAGAGTTACTTGAACCCAAATATTGTGATACTGAGACAGTTGGTGAGATAGTCAAAACAGCTACTAAGTGAATCATGGGCACCCGCATACCCTGAAAAAGGGATGATTCGTATCCTGGACTGGGTAGCATTTTATGCACTACTCAGAAGGGTGCACAACTTACAACTTATGAATTGCTTGTATCTGGAATTATTCAATTAATATTTCCAGGTTTTCACTGATCACAGGTAACTGAAACCACAGAAGGAGAACTCAGAGTTAAGTGGGGACTACATAGTCATCCCCTGACATCTGCAGAGGACTGGATTCGGGATTTCTCAGATACCAAAATCTGAAGATGCTCAAATCCTTTCCATTTAGGGACCAGCAGTTAGCGTAATGGCTATGTCGCTGAACTCCCATGCAGTCGACTGTGGTTTGAGTCTCAGACCTGGTGGCTTAAACTCACACCGGGCATGTGTGCGTGCGTGCCCAAGATCCCCAGAGGAGAATGGAGAAGGGATTGCAGCGTGGCCATCCCCCCTAGGGGTGATTTATCGCTTTCTATCTCTCTGTCTCTCTGGCGAGTGAGTGCACGCACCCTATAGCAAAAATCTCTCAAAAAAAAAAAAAAATCCTTTCCATTTAGACCTCGGTTGCCCAAAAAAACAAATCTACTTTATACATCTGCAGAGGACTGGATTCGGGATTTCTCAGATACCAAAATCTGAAGATGCTCAAATCCTTTCCATTTAGGGACCAGCAGTTAGCGTAATGGCTATGTCGCTGAACTCCCATGCAGTCGACTGTGGTTTGAGTCTCAGACCTGGTGGCTTAAACTCACACCGGGCATGTGTGCGTGCGTGCCCAAGATCCCCAGAGGAGAATGGAGAAGGGATTGCAGCGTGGCCATCCCCCCTAGGGGTGATTTATCGCTTTCTATCTCTCTGTCTCTCTGGCGAGTGAGTGCACGCACCCTATAGCAAAAATCTCTCAAAAAAAAAAAAAATCCTTTCCATTTAGACCTCGGTAGCCAAAGAAAACAAATCTACTGTATAAGAGGATGGAAGGAAATAAGAAAGGGATGATGGGACTTCAAGGATTCTGAAGCTGTCAGACACAATATCCTGATAAAATTTCTGCTAGGTTTTTGTTTAATAAGCATTTTAAATTGCTCAGACAATAATGTTTCTTATATTTGCTCTCAAAACAAAAACTACACTACAGTTTAATAGAAGAAGCATATCTACCTGCTACATATCTCTGTATTAACCTAAGTTTTTAGGAACAGCCTAGGACACGATCTTTAGCATACTGGACTGTAGAGCTGGAGGCCACATGGCTGACCAAGGGTTCAGATCCCTGGCCTGGCGGACTTGAAACACACCAGGCAAGTGTACGATACTCTGATGAATTCTGAGGAAGGAGATCACAATGGGACCACTCACTGTCAAGGATGCTTATCTCACACATTTCTCTTTCTTGTACATGCACACGTGTATGTACTTTCATGAATTTTTAAAAAATTTAATCACACTAAGTTTTCAACATTTTTCAGATTAGTAAATGCTTGTCAAGTTTCTCCTTTGTTTCTCGAGAGAATGCCATCCTCTAACACTACAAATTATTGCTGAAAATAAACTAAAACTTGCTGGAAACCAGTAAACTTTCAGACTTAACTTTCAGTTCATGCCATTCTTAATCTAACAGGTAAGAATTCAAACCAAGAACAATAACCATATATATTTTGTAGCATTTCACACAGTTCATAATACACTTTAACATAGATTATCTTTTGAACCTCACAAAAATTCGGTCTTATTATCTCAAGTTACAGACAGGAAATATGAAATCCAGGGGGGTTAAGTGACTTTCCCTAGGTCATTCAATGACCCTGGCAGGTCTCTGTTTCCCAGTCTTGTACCCTCATGCTGGAGGTTAATGCTAATTTCATTAAGACAATAAGGTTTCAACAAGGTGATCCTGGCAATAAGAAGCTGCTTCTCGATAGCCAAAGTTTTCTTCATCTAAATATCATCTTCCTCTAGGTATCTTTCTGACAATAAATTACTAAAACCACTTCATAATTAGGCTGTAATTAAAGCTTGCAGGAGGGATGTGGGTGTCACAAAGTCGGCTCTGAGCATGGTGTGTGTTGGCTCCTGAATATCAGAAAGAAATGCTGAGACTCTTACGAAGAAAGAATAATTGACAGATGCTCTTGTGGTTCGCATCTAAGTTGGCTCAACTTGTGTCTGTGCTGCCAAAGTAAAATTAGTTATAATCTTTTAACATGGTACACAATTAAGTATTTTCTAAATCGTGTTAAGGAGCTAAAACAAAACAAAAGAAAGTGGCCAATATTGTGGTAGTGTAACAAACACACTCATCAGTATGGGGGATCAGATGCGAGTTATGGAGTTTGTCAGAGCCCTGAAAGACTCTATTCTCCTCATGAGCATCAATGATTTATTTTTAAGAGCAGCAATGTATCAGATCAGAAATCATTAAAAACCAATGTAATGCTCCGGAAAGGGGGTTCTCTGGCATGTGCTAGATTCTCCCTCAGAAATGGTCACATAAACAAACCTCTGAAATGCAATTTCAAAAGAAATTACTTCAAGCTAGTGTAGTCTCTCCGAGAAGGATGTTTGTGCTTACCCATCAATACTTGGAAATAAGCTAAGCTTTGGAAGGGATTCCATCTTTCCATGTACTCTGAGCTGCATAGCCAGTATCGTCTTCCTCTTAATAAAATGGAAAAATTAGTCATTAAGAAATTAAAATAGCTGCTCAAAATTACGCTAGTCAAGAATAGGGTCAAAAATGGAGCAAGGACTTCACTGCTTTACACCACTACAAAATTTAACAAAACTGCACCTTAAATGTATACACTCTAAAGAAGAAAATAACGAGGGAGGGCGAGAAGGGAGGAGGAGCAGGGGAAGAAGGTAGGAAGGCAGAGAGGGAGGAAGGAATCTGAGACCACAGACTTGATGACCTACGTCTCTTCTAAATATTTACTAAATAAGTATTCAAAGAATGAAAGGGAGCTTTCGGGGAAAATAAAAATAGTTCTTCAACCACAAAACAACAATATATGTTTCCAGACTGTTTATTCATAATTCAGTGATAATCACCAAATTTGCTTAATGATCTTGAGTATGTAACTCAGGCAATGCCATTTCAATTCATTCTTTAGAGTGTCGTCTTGGCAGTCAGTGGGGAGAATTACAGGATTAAGCCGTCTGGCTATACATAAAACGAAGACAGAAACAAAAATCTCTTCTTCTAATGCTTGACTGATGTAATGATTTTAATGACTTGCATATTAACTGTTCTTCATTCTTAGGAATGGATTATATCTGTGGAAAGTGGCCTGACTGACGAGGTTTTACCCAGTCTCATTCTGGATTCCGCTCTGAGTGTGATCATTTCTACCCCATAAACAGCAGAAGCCAAGCATCCGCCCCTTTATTGTAGCTTCCATGGTATTATTGCTGCATGTGTGAGCCAGGGGGAGCCTTGCTGATGAAGTCCACAATTCAAATCATAACACTTTTCATACTCCACAGAATGCTTTGGAGGCAGCCCTAAGGTCAAATACACTTTCTATCCCAGTGAGCTGTTTGCTACAGACCCATAATGCACAACTGAAGTAATACCTTAAGCGCGGTATTTCTCACGGTGAAGATCATGTACCAACTACCTCAGAACTACCTGCAGTGAGGAATAAAAGATGATGACTCCTGAGCACCTCTTGAGATTTACACAGTCGTAATTCCTAAGGGCATCTCTGCAAGCTCACCTGCTGATTTTATATACCCTAAAATTTTGAAAGCTACTATTATTTTCTTCTTGCTGGTTTAAAATCTTGATTTTAAAACCTTCAGATGCCAATGAAGGTGACTTAACTAAACACTATTTTGAAACAGAATAGTTTCTTATTATAAGCTATCATGGAACCCAAATGGAGAGGATAGGGGATGGGCAGAAGCTAGAGAAATGTTTCACCAGGTTATCAAGCACCGAACTTGAATGAAATAGTTCAATTCTTATTGCATCAAAAGAAATCATGGAATTGGGACCAGAAGTTAGTATAATGGCTATGTCACTGAACTCCCATGTAGTTAACCGTGGTTCAAGTCCCGGACCCGGTGGCTTAAACTCATGCCAGGCACATGTGCATGCGTGCCCAAGGTCCCAAGAGGAGAATGGAGGAGAAGGGACTGTGGCGTGGCCATCGCCGCCCCCCCGGGGGGGTGATTTCTCACTTTCTGTCTCTCTGTCTCTGTCTTTCTGGATAGTGCACACGACCTATAGCAAAAATGTCTAAAGAAAAAAAAAGAAATCATAGAATAGAGTTTTTCAAATGTCACAAAATACAAATTTAGCTTCAGATTTATTATGGACACTTCTTTTCCAAAAGATGATGACACAGTATTGAGATACATACATGCAACACAAGGATAGAGGCTCACAGCAGAGAAACAGCTTCTTCCTCCACCATACCCATAGTGGCGACATGTGCTGGAACTTATTAAAATTCTGTTGAAGCGGTCAGACTGCTCTTAGTGGGCTTGTTTTTTCTTGGGGAAATCCATTGCCTTCTCAATGAGGAAACATTAAGTTACCAAGTTATTCCTAGTTTAAAAATAATTCTCAAGCTCTGTCTTGTAAACACTTATAGATACTCCACAGACATCCCTAGAGCAAATTTGGAAGTAGCCCAAATGTATCTCAAATATATCGTGCACATGTAAATCACTGAACTCCCATGTAGTTAACCGTGGTTCAAGTCCCGGACCCGGTGGCTTAAACTCATGCCAGGCACATGTGCATGCGTGCCCAAGGTCCCAAGAGGAGAATGGAGGAGAAGGGACTGTGGCGTGGCCATCGCCGCCCCCCCGGGGGGGTGATTTCTCACTTTCTGTCTCTCTGTCTCTGTCTTTCTGGATAGTGCACACGACCTATAGCAAAAATGTCTAAAGAAAAAAAAAGAAATCATAGAATAGAGTTTTTCAAATGTCACAAAATACAAATTTAGCTTCAGATTTATTATGGACACTTCTTTTCCAAAAGATGATGACACAGTATTGAGATACATACATGCAACACAAGGATAGAGGCTCACAGCAGAGAAACAGCTTCTTCCTCCACCATACCCATAGTGGCGACATGTGCTGGAACTTATTAAAATTCTGTTGAAGCGGTCAGACTGCTCTTAGTGGGCTTGTTTTTTCTTGGGGAAATCCATTGCCTTCTCAATGAGGAAACATTAAGTTACCAAGTTATTCCTAGTTTAAAAATAATTCTCAAGCTCTGTCTTGTAAACACTTATAGATACTCCACAGACATCCCTAGAGCAAATTTGGAAGTAGCCCAAATGTATCTCAAATATATCGTGCACATGTAAAATAAATATTGAAACTATCATTCCAGAGACATTCTTTTTTCTAAACGGGTACTTTTCAAGCTGAAAAGTCAAAGGCATTGCCCTGGAGGTTGGAAATGCAAAGGCATGTTTGGCAAGATTGCCAAACATAGGAATTACAAGCTGGGCATCATGGCCACAGTGGCCTTCCTTCCTTCCCACTTGCATAGGCTCTGCTGCTCACCCTCACCTACCCATTATTGAAGGAAAAACTAAAAATAAAAAAGTGACTGGACATGCAGCCTACTCTCATAGACTCTCCATGACCCTTCAATATTTCTTCTAAGCTGTTTGTTGGGCAACTGTGGCCCATGGGCTGATGTATCCTGTAGCTACTTTTTCTAGACAAACTTCTAAGGGAACACAGCCACATCCACTGGCTGGCGCAGCATCTATGGCCACTTTCCCTCTGCTGAGTCAGAGCTGAGTAGTGGCAAAGAGACCCTAGAATCTGAAAGCTAAGCATATTTATCATCTGACCCTTTACAGACAAAGATTGCCTACCACTGATCTAGGGAATATTAACTGTTGTCTCAGTAGTAATTTGTATCAAAACATTAGGTAGAAGTAGATGGTCCAGCAGGATAAAGGAAGAAATTTTACATGAATATTGGTACAGGGAAAAAAAAAAAAAAAGACCAGCTCAAACATCAAAAACAAAAATTATCTCTAAATCTTCTTTGTATTCTGTTTTATTTTCAGTTTTTTCTAGAGGGTGTGTGTGCTCGCTATAGAGAGACAAAGGAGAGAAAGAGAAAATGAGAAGCGCCCCCAAGGAGTGATGGCCACACTAATCCATTCTCCTCTCAGGATTTTGCTCATGCGTGCACCTGTATCAGGTGTTTTTATAAGCCCCAGGTATGGCATTTGAACTGGAAAGTTGGCCATAGGGGATCCAACCACCTTAACCACCATGCCATCAGCTGCCCTTCTATTCTTCTGAAACAAAGTGATTTCCTTAAAAAGCATTTGAATTAATTGCTGTTTGAAAAGGAAGTGCTTTGTGGAAATCTTTCCAGCTAAAGTGATATCAGCAGTCAGACCTGATAGATACAATGGAAAATTTTTAAAAGCAGGAAATGAAGAGAGTAGACAATGGTAGATCATTCATGGCTATGCTGATCATATAAAGAAGCTTGTTTTCCATTTCCATTTTTTTAGATTGACATAAATAGAAAATAATTTGAGGTTTTAAATAAGAAGCAGGATGATCGTGTTTATCTTCTTGTAGATTATCCTGGCTGCACAGAACAAATGTGGACTGGAGAAAAACGAAGACTAAAGGAACACCAAAAAGCACTGAAATGTACATTCTCTCAAATTGATTTATGGATTAAGCATAATTCAGGTAAAAACTAGAATTCTGTCGTCATTTTGTTTTTAGAGAGATTCTTGTTATAGGGCACATGTGCTCACTGGAAAGACAGAGAGAGAAAGTGAGGAATTACTCCCCAGGAGGGATGGCCATGTCTCAATCCCTTCTCCTCTCGGGATCTTGGACATGCATGCAAATGTACCTGACGTGAGTTTAAGCCACCAGGTCTGGGACTCAAATCACAATCGACTACATGGAAGTCCAGCGACATAGCCATTACGCCAACTGCTGGTCCCGAGAAACAGTATTTTTACCTCACTTTCTATACAAATTTTAAGTACTTCCTTTTTATAAAGTAAAAATCTATAAGCCTTTAAATTAATGATTAAAAAGGATTTTAATGAGCCTTAGATACGAAAAGAATCACTAACAAGACCTAAAAGATACAACCATAAAGACAAAAAAAACCCTAATAGATTCAGCTACATTAAAAAGAAGAATTTCTGTTCCTTCAAATACACCAGGAACAGAGTAAAAATGCAAGCAAGCACATGGAAGAAAACATTTACAGTATGTGTAAATGACAAGGATTAGTATTTGGAATACATAAAAGTTCTTATTAGTCGATAAGAAAGAGAAAATAGTCCGATATAAAATTGCTATAGACATAAACAAGTATTTAACAAAAGAGGCAAGACAAATGGCCCATAAACATGTTAAATCATACATCCTCATTAGCAATCATGAAATGTGATTTTAAACCACAACGAGATACAATTTCACACAAAAATTCAGAAGTGAGTCAACGTCAATTCTGGCAAGAATGTGGGACAGGAACTCTTAGTCACTGCTGGTCTATCTGCAAATTGGTACAAGACCTTTGGAAAAAGTTGAACATGTACAAATGCCTTGACTCTGTAATTCTACTCCAAAGAGAAAACCTCCGTCTAGCACACTGGGAAACTTACATAAGAACATGTGTAGTGGCGTTCTTCCTAAAAAACAAAAAAAAAAATCACTAATGTTTATAAAAACAAATGCTCAACCAAGTGTGCTATGATATTCTTTGCATGTGCTTATGTGTGATATGTGAAGTGGGGAAATAAATTATGGTAAATTACTATCTTGACACTCTATCAATTAAAACACATCTCAAATAACATTCGGTAGAAGATGCAAGGCGTAGAACACATATTCTACAGCATAATTCCATCATCCTAAAGGTCAATACCAATAAACTAAACTTACTGGCGGGGGGCATACACGTAGCTGGACACAAAATACAGAAGAGTAAAGGAATGTGACATAGGAGGAATACACTGCCACGATGTCTTAGTTCTTCACTGGGCTGGTGGGCACATGAGTGTTGATTTTATTTCTTATAATTTTATAATACATATGTATTTTATATACTATTTTGTGTATAATATATAATGGACTATATGTAATAGATATCATGTATTTTCTAAATGTAAGAGAAATGTCCTATACCTTAAAAGAAAGAAATCTTGGGACCAGCAGTAGGCGTAATGGCTATTTTGCTGGACTCCCATGTAGTTGACTGTGGTTCAAGTCCCAAACCTGGTGGCTTAAACTCATGCCAGGCACGTGAGCATGCATGCTCAAGATCCCAAGAGGAGAATGGAGGAGAAGGGATTGTGATGTGGCCATCCCCCCTGGAGGGGGTGATTTTCTGCTTTCTGTCTCTCTGTCTCTCTCTTTCTGGTGAGCGCACGCACCCTAGAGATAAAACCTCTCCAAAAAAAAAAAAAAAAGAAGAAAGAAAAATCTTTAATGAGAAAAGATTATTAACCGCTAGGAATAGATAATGACTTTATCTATTCTTTTGGGCATTCTGAAATTGATTACATTAAATTCCTCAACACAGCACAGGGAAGCAGTAAATAATCAGTGAGCTAGGAAGATAACAAAACATTCTAACAAAATAGTTATGAGGGAAAAATTACCAAAGTAATTCTAAGTGGATTAAAAGTAGACGATGGGATAGAATGAGATTAGAAAACAGTGAATAAAGTGTTAAAGGAAGTTAGCACACTGCTCTCTGCATGCCACTTTATGTCACCTCTAAAATAAAATAAACTAAAGACTCGAAAAATACCACTTTTTCTAGGAAAAGCAGAAGAAAATTACTAGCTTTACTTTTGTAAGTATTCATAAGGGAAACGTTTATCCTGTTTTCATAAGTCATATTTCATTAATGTAAATTACAGGCAAGAAGAAAAGAATATTTCAACATGAATGCACTTAAAAATGGACTCATCGTGTCACTATGTCACATAACAGACACATACACGGAGGTGTGCCATAATACATAGAGTGACTTTATGTGGCTATGTAAAATAATGAACCCACAAAAGACCCAAAAATCCCAAAAGGCTAAGCATTATTTTTAGGTGGCATTATATATTCATTCAGAAGAGGTAGCTGGACACATGAAGGAACCAGACATGGGTTATAAGGTCTTTTGCCCTTGAGTTTTCCCACTTTGAAACTTGTCCAAGTGGTGAATGAGTCATGACCAAATATTTTCACAACCTACTAGACATTCGATGATCTTTAAGCCATGAGCTGATGGTCTTCCATCATCCTTTGGTGGGCAGATGTCACCACCACTAATTAGGCTTGGGCTTAAAATCTTTTAGAAAGCCCGAAAGCAAGGAGGTCTGGAGACTGAACAGCCCCGTCTGGGCCTGTGCTGGATCACTCCAGGTTACCATGTGGGCTCTGGGCCAAGACCAGCATCATAAAGAAGGATTTTACCTTGAAAGTTGTCAGGCTGACTCCTCTATAAGCATTCAGCTGACAGATCAAATTTCAAAAATGTAGGTGCTTTGACAAACCAACCTATATATGAATCAGTCATTTTGAAAATTGCAGTCCCATAAACTTTACAACTGAGATTTCACATGATAGAGTTACATATTCTAATTTAAAATCTACCAACCACAGATCAGAAGAATAATAATCTTTTCTTCCTATTATTTCTTTCCTCCTTCCATGAGCAAGACAGACAGAGACAAACAGAGGGACAACAACCCAAAGAGGGTCTCAATGCCACAATCTATCCCCAGCCTCAGCCAGCCCTGGAAAACAGACATGTGCATGCCTGGAGTACTCGGGGGGGTCTCTAGACACAAACCTTGGACCTCCCCATATGGATCAGCCACACAGAGAATAGTGTTTTATTTTTCTGCCACCATCTGATCCCATCATCAGAAGAATCTTATGTAGGCCCTCAGGTACATGAGCTCCACAAGCAGCTGGTTTATACTACAGATGTTGCCATAGAACTGAACCAGAAAAAAACATTCTCAAAATAATACTATTCTCTATTTATACAGAATTTTGCAATTTTCCAATGACTTCATATACCTGTAAAGGCAGGAAAGTTTAATTTCAAAAGTAAAACATCTTCTCAAGCTAACACAGACACTGCAGGACTGAGCCAAGACATACTCTGGATACAAGTTAAAGTTTAGTACTGAATCCACTGTATCCCAGACACCTAACAACAGTAACAAGAACAGTGATGGAAGCTGTAATTTTCCCCACTGTAGGACATATGCACTTGCTGGAGAGAGACAAGAAAAAATTATCGCCCAAGGGGAATGGCCATGTCACAATACCTTTTCTTTCACTCTTGGGATTTGGGGCATGCACACAGAATGATTTGGAAGTCCAACATGTACATCACTGCGCTACCTGCTGGCCCCAGAAACTGCAAGTTTTTTAGTTTTGTTTTTTTTTTAAAGAAAGATTTTTGTTGTAGGGCATGTACGCTCACCAGAGAGACAGAAAGCAAGAAATCACCCCCCAAGGGGGAAGACCATGCCACATCCCTTCTCCTCCATTCTCCTCTCAGGATCTTAGACACAACACACACATGGCTGGCGTGAGTTTCAAGCCTCTAGGTCCAGGACTGGAACTGCGGTAGATTACATGAGAGTCCAGCAACATAATCATTACGCCATCTGCTGATGGTCCCCTGAAACTGCAATGTTGAATATGTAGGTAAGTGTGAGACATTGTGTTCTGCACTTTATACTTGTGCGGCTACCTTTAAAATCCTGAATTATACTTAAAGGCATAGCAAGTGTTGAGTCTTAACTACAATAAAGATTTCTTATCATTTTTATAAGTTTAAATTCCCATGTTTTGCATGGGCACAACTTTAACTGGCACACAATTGTACCAATTTTATATTCGGGACAGATACTATGTGTGTGGGTATATATGTGTGTGTGTGTATATATATATACACACACACACACACATACATATATACCCATATATATAATATTAAGCAGTAATGTATATATAATGTTAAATATTTTATATAAGAAATTAGGTATAAGAATAGTATCACAAGTTAAAGATTAGTCATTTTTCTAGCCTTTAAAAGAAATTTTTGCAAGGTCAATGTTTAAAACTAAAATATTCCAAAGATATATGAAATTACCTATAAGAACATTACTATAGTTTGAGTTGATCATCTCACTAAACCAGAAGAAATTTTTGCAAGAATCAATACTTAAAACTAAAATTTTCTTACATCTTACTTCTATTCTTTACCTTTAACTCCAGGGGAATAAAAATAAATTTGGCTTAAAACCAGAAGTAGACAAAACTCTTCCAAAATTAAAAGCATTATCTGCGTATTGCTGATAAGTGACTTTACAAAAAGCATCATAATTACACTAAATGCTCTATTTAATAGGTTTTATTGAAAGTGCACTCTGCTAAGAAATGGGAGATTGGCAGAAGAGATCAGACAGTCCCCCTTAAGGACTTCCAATCTACTAAGAATAAGAAACACACGAGAAGAAGATAATGTGAATTAACCAGAATCAAATGTTTTTCTTTGAGTTCTTCTAAATAAAAAAGAGTAATTTAAAGTATAAAATATACTTATACTACTATTTTAACAATATTAATCCAAATCTTCTAAATGTCTCTAAAGAGTTGGCTCAAAATTAATTCAGAGTGGTTTGAAATTACTGAGTTACAAAACTGACCTCTGAGCAGAAAGAGGGATGGGGTACAGGGGGTATCCCTTCATCCTCATTGACTAATTTCAGCATAACTAATCATACTGATTTTTCTCTTTCAGTGGCAGAAAATTTTCATTCAATCAAAAGCCTGAAAAAAAATGCATTGAAAGGCAGTTAATGAACTACAATTTCCACTGTAGCTACAAGTACAGTACCTAAGAAGGAAAATCTCAAATCATTTACCCAAGAAGCTATTCTTCCTCATTTCCCATAATAATCTCCCTCCTGCCTCCTGTCAATGCACACACACAGAGACACATACACACACTGCACACCCGAATCATTATCACATACAACAGCCTGATTCTACATCCAGTAACACCTGGACCAGTTACTAAGACATACAACCTGACTCTACATCCAGTCCTTTAAGTCCACTTTTTGTTTAACCTAATCCAGAACGTTATTACTGATAAACAGAATGTAGCTCATGGCAATTTAGTATAAATCCTTTTTATATAGCCCCATATGTCAGAGAGGCAGAGAAAATAATATGATGCAGATTTCTAAATCTCCTTTTAGCTCAAAAATCTTATCGTGCAATAATTAGAGGGATACTAAAAATCCAAATAAAGAGACCATTGGCTGCATAGATCTATAAACTGGATATTGGTGTTACAGATGCCAAAATACAGCCAGAAAGATTAGCTTTCAGCCTAGGCCCTGCTGAGGAAGTTCCCTGAAGGATGAAAGAGCCCTCGAACAAAGTGAGATGCTTTAGCTGATCAAGCCCTATTTGGTCACTTTCATCTTTGCGATGCATGGAAAAGGAGCCCCTTTCCTGCCAGCTCTTGGCACTGTGACCAGAGGGAGACATAAAGAGAGGCAAGGCAAGGCCAGCACAAAAGGGGAAGTGGTTAAAGGCAGCGGCCAGTTCCAAAGAAACAAAGGTGCTGGCAAGAGATGTTAACAAGGAAGACGCCTGAGCCTCTGTGGTAAGAGAATGGCAATGGCCTAATAATGAACCTGAAAGACGCAAGTGAGGATGGCTGCATGCAAAGTGGGGGAAACCTTCCAATTACAGTCCTAGACAGCCCTATTAATCCTCAGGAGCACTCCCGACGAAAAGTCCATTCAATTCTCCCTCGATGTGTTCCGTCTAATGGGAGCAGTATTATGTCTGACACTGAGGGTAATTACCTCATGAGAATTTCACATCCAGAGATGTGAAGTCTTTCATTTTCTGCAGGTGCCTTGGACACATTCTGCATAATGCCTTGCCCCAAAATGAGGTGCACATTCCTCTTCGGGAGGGCTGTTTTCAGATTGGGATGGTGTGTGTGCATTTGAGGACGAACTACGGAGAACAACGACAGTATACTCTCCCGGCTTCACACAAGTGTCATTAAGACCTGCAGCAAAGCTGGAACACAATGTGTGTGTGTGTGTACCTGTGTGCGTGTGTATCTTGTTACAACACTTCTCTGGATCACAACCATCAGCAGCAAAGAAGTAGCTAGGAGTCTCTTTCTACACACTGGTTGGGAGAGTTCCAACAAGACGATAACCCTGCAGGGAGGCACTTAACTGTTTACTCCCACCAGTTTGTCAAACGTAGAAACAACTGAAATAGTACAGGAAAGAGAATAAAAAGAGAGGATAATACTTAACACTTAATATACTGTATTTCCTGAAATAATTACACTCATAGCACATCTTGTTGATTTATTCTACAGTAAAGACTCTTCAGACAAAGATAAAGTACTTATTATTTTTTTCTAAATTACATGAAACAGCATAACATCCCTTTTGGATAACCGAACATCACCTGAAAGAAGATACATGATGAAGATGATGCTTGATATGGTTAGTAAAGTATGAGCAGAGGGAGAAGACTTTTTGAAAAACATGTTTATCAGTGGTGGAGAATTCAAGAATGTAGAAATAAGACAGTGATGTGGCAAGCATCACCCAGATGAGTGATTAAACATTGGAGTTGATGATTTTACTACTGAGATGATCTTACATAATGCAAGGACGAAGATGAGCTTGTCTTCCCTACGAGGGAGAGAGTAGACTATGGACAAGACCCTACCATACGACATCATAAATGCTCTTTATGATCCAGAGTTTTCTCTTAAAGTCCACAAAATAAGGACACAATAGTACCAAAGCTATCACAGTATATTACAGTTCTTGGAAACAGAGGTGGCCAATCCCCTTTATTTCTAAGCTGGCTCTACCTCTACAACGCAATGATTTTATGTTACAGAAGTTATGTGTGCACGGGACAATCAGATTCGTGCTCAAAATGCTCCTTGCACCAGCACACCCGGCTGTTTGGGGGCTCACAAAAGGCCACAAGATTTCATTCTTATTCAAGTGTTGTAAACATTGTGGGGCATTTTGATTGTATTATGGGAGTTGTAGAAAATCTGATTATGTCTTATGTATATATGTATATTTTCCCCACGGTTCAATTTTAGCACAAATTAACATGTCCTTGACAACAATTTTCTGTTTGCACATAGGATATAAAACCTTAATAAATTATTCTGAGGATGTTTTCTTTGCAAAAGCCCGAGGCATCCTTTCAGAGAGAGAAGACTCAGGTTGGGCTCCTGTTCTTCCCCCTCCTCTCCACTCCCCAAAATCCCAGGAAGGGGCAGCACTCAGCACTTGTGGTTGCAAAGGACATGCTAGCCTCAGTCACTACTTCCCGCTTTACGTAGGCAGCCCAAGGCATCCACCAAGGCATCGAGCCAGAAACTCACTGGCACCCCAGACATCCTATAAACTTCCGCGAAAGTCTCCTGAGCCTTCCAGACTGGAAAGCTGACCTGGAAATGGACATAACTAAAGTGCTACCCTACAGTTCAGTAAGTGAAGACTCAGTAATGCCCTGCTATCTTGCATGCTCAGGGCTAATCACAAAGGTTGATCTCATTTCCTGATGCAAATGCTGGATGCAAAGCTACATTTTCTATCATCCTCTCACAAGAAGATACTAGCAATTCACTGTGCTTCTCTTTCACAGGGGAAATAAACTGGTTATCAGCTTATGTTTCAGTTAACAGAAAATGCTTCTTTATGAAACTTTTGTGTAGTGTCAAATTTCTATGAACTTCCCATTTTCATCAAATATTAATATAATTATCCTATATATTTTTCTTAAAAAAAAAAAGTATGCCAAAGGGTGCATGTACTTGCAGAGATGGACAGACAAAGAGAAAATATCCCTCCATGGGGTATGGTCATGAGGCAATCCCTTTTCTCTATTTCTTCATCCCATTAGGATTTGGGGTATGAGCCCAGTGTGTTTCTCAAGCTGCAGATGCTGGGATTCCGACTTTGGCCGGCCATGTGGAATCCAGCTGACTATACAACACTTACCCACTGCATTAGTGAACAGGCCAATCTCTTTGTATATTCTTAAAGAGACATTGGCTTCCAAATTAGATTTATGTTAGCAAACGCTAAGACCAGTTGAACCTAAATCCTAAAAAAGTAGAATAATTTTCACTAATATTCATAATGCTGTTTTCTTCATTTTTGTTTTATCTTGTTTTGCATAAGAGGTTTTACAAATACCCAAACCTCTGGCAATTCAGAACAGACTCAGGAAAGAACATTATTTCTTACTCAAGAATTAGTTCCAAGCTAATACAGATGATGAAACAAGAAAGCATACATGGGAAATAAAATTTGAAACAGATGGCAGGAAGCCCTATATGAAGAATTATTCATGCATAGATGATCCAGTCAAAGAAAATTATGCTGGTATGAACACTGGGTCCATTCAAGAAATGTTTAAGATGGATGAAATGAAATAGTCTGACCAATAAGTCATCATCATAGGACAAAAAGTGTCTTTAAAATGTACTGTGTGTGATGTACACATTAAGTTCATATTAAGGTATTTTAGCCTCACAGGTCCTTAGTAAGCAATGAACACAAAATAGGCATTATTCACCCTCATTTGCATGAAGTAATTTCTATAAAAACGTACCATGTAGGACATGCACTCAAAGGCTGCAAGGACCCAATATGTTAAAAGAAAAAGTGTTATGGTAAAGCTATGCTGTTCAGGAGTTTATGACAACGGTGTGAAAGGATGAATGACGGTTCCGAACCTGCTGTGTGCTATGTGTACACAGAGGAACATATTAACACCTAGGTGACGTTTCTTCTACCTCTGAATAAATCATTTTTAATGTCCGAGTTCTAATGCCTTCTGAGAACTGTAGTCAATCTCTTATTTTTACTTCAGTCTTCCTGGTGGCAGCTTTGCATTTCATAAGCAATGAAAAGAACATGAATTAGGGATCCATACCTAAAATGATAAAATGTAAAGGGTTCTCAAAAATCAGACTAAGGAGGCCAGCAGATTGCATAATGGTTACATCACTGGACTTCCATGTAGCCAGCCATGGTTCAAGTCCTGGACCCAATGGCTTAAAACAGACCAGCACGAGAATGTGTGTGCCCAAAATCCCAAAAGGAGATTAGAGAAGAAGGGATTGCGGCGTGGTCATCCTCCCTGGGGGAATGATTTTTTGCTTTCTTACTTTCTGTCTCTCTCTTTCTCTCCAGTGAGCACCCGTGCAAAATTCTCTAAAAAAAAAATCAGACTTAAGAACTAGTAGACATAGATTTTTGTAACACATTTGTGACACTTGTGTGTCTCAATTCTAGCTAACCTAACACAGAGATGACTTTCACAGAGCATATCAGGACTGTCAGCTTTTGCCACACATTCCTAGAATATTTAGACCAAATTAAAATAATTCCCTTTCAGACTTTTAATTTTTTTATATTATGTTAAAAATTCCATGAAGGTGAAAGAATCATCATTAAGTTTTTGATCACTTACTATGTACTAACCACTATTCCAGGGGTCCCCAACTCCCAGAATTAATACTACATGCCTTTACAAATAGTATGTATATTCCATATGTAAACAGTGTGTGTGTGTGTGTGTGTGTGTGTGTGTAATATAACTATGAAAAAGTCAGCAACTTTGTAGGCAATGTACATAATATAGAATAAGACTGCCTCACCCTGCCTTACTTTGCTTGTGGAATCCTTTGTTATTCACTATATTAGTCAAGATTCCACTTCTCTGGAGATATTACATATATACATATATATGTATATAGACACACATACACAGACACATTATATATATAATAGAAAACATGAGAAAGAGATATTATTTTAAGCAATTGAATTAACTAATTTAGTTCTAGCAAGTTTGAAATCTATAGATCAGGCCAGTGCTGGAGACCCATGGAAAACCTGATGTTGCAATCTCAAGTCCCAGGACAGTCTGAAGAAATAATTCCATTCTTCTCAGGGCATCTGGTTTTTCCTCTAAGGGCCTTCAGCTGATTTGATGAGGACCACCCACATTATAGAGGTACTCTGCTTTACTTATTTCTACTAATTTGAATGTTAGGCACAATTAAAAACTACCTTCAAAGCAACAGTTACACGGGTATTTGAGCAAACAACTGGGTAAAATAACCTAGCCAAGTTAATATATACAATTAATCATCATAGCTACTCATATGTAAATTTCAAATTTTGGAAATCTTGAACATGATAAATGACGAACATTAGTGTACTCGTTTTGCTATCTTAAATCCTTTTTTAAATTTTATTTATTTTTTTCTTCTGAGAAAGAAAGAAAAACAGACACTCTCAATAGGTCTTCATGCCACAATCCACCCCAGCCTCAGCCAACCCGATAACAAGTGCGCGCACACACACACACACACACACACACACAGTAAGTAAGTACAAGGAGGCCTAAAATTGCAAACCCAGGATCTTTGAATGTGGGTCTACTTGTATTACTGCTACATTATAGATAAAATATTTTAAAGCTTCAATGATTCTGTAAATCTGAGCATATCAGATCTTTAACAATTGTAAACCAGAACACTTTCTACACAACGAACAGAACTGTACTTAGGAAAAACACCTCTTAAGTCAAATAAAAATAAATAAATAAATATAGTTTGAATGTGGATTTGTCACCCACCCAAAATACTGCAATGTCCTACACCAAATACCACTTGAACCACTGGAAAGAGAGCTTTGGCCCAACATCATGGTGCTGTGCTGGCTTCCTTCCAACAGACCAAGGAACAGGAGACCTGAGAAAGTCACTACTGTACCCAGAAGCAACATATTAATGTCAAGTATAAATCTGATAGTACTGCATCCATTACTTCAGTCATCACATTCACACCTAATTTCATTACAAAATTAAGACTGGAAACTTCTAGCATTCTGGCAGTTAGTTTCAGGGCACACTCAAAACCTCATGTCACCTAAGGCACTCTGGGCAAAGCTCCAGACTGCCAAGAACACCACCTAATTTACTTATATGGTTTCATATTTTAGTGAAAAGATAAAGAGTACAGCAGAGACATTTGCTTGCATTTGCATATTACCTAATAAGGGGTGCCAAGGACTGGTTCTTTTCCATCCTCGAGCAGTAAAATTCTGAGATCATTAGCGAATGATTCGGAGATCATTTGCTTTCTAGTTAGAGACAGCAGCACATCTTGGGTTGAATTTGGTTGCTCTGCCCACAGCGTGTACGGAGTGTTTGTACTATACAGAGTTTTCTTAAAATACTTCCTGTGGCATATTAATCCAAAACATTACCACCAGAATATAAGACAACTGCAATATAATCCTGATTGCTGTATTTCTGCTGCTTAGTGGCTTAAAGGCAGAAAGATTTATGATGAAGTGTTTCAGCAGTTACAGATTCAACAACATCCAATTTAATAACTATCCTTTACTTTTCTTCTATATTCTTGGTCTTTTCTCATGTATGTACGTATGCATTCAGTCACCCATGCCTTCGTTCTATAAGAATTAGTAAGCATTGCTTTGTTCTGAGCATGTACACAGAAGACATATGTGGAAAAACCAGGTGAGGCCCCTCAAAAAGCTTACAGTCTTCTAAAAAGTAATCAATTTTAAATATAGCACAGTAAAAACAAGCACTGAGTACCACAGGAGTTTGGGGAACTACAGATCTTGTAGTATGGCCAGGGGAGAGGGCTTAACATGAGTTAAAATTAGAGTTGTCCATAAACCAGGATGAGGATTAAGAGGCATTATTGAAAGTCCAGTTCTAAAGCATGATTTTGAAATGATGCAAATCTATAAAGTCAGTATAGGCTGTCGTTTCTTTTCACCGTGACTGGACTGTTCTGATTGTAACAGATGATGTAACAGGAATCCCAGACATCTCTGGAGCCCACTTCGCTGAGCACTGTAGTAGACTGAATCACTCCTCCCTAAATACATTGACACCATAAACCTTGGAACCTGCGAATATGTCATCTCACATGGCAAAAGGGGCTTTGAAGATGTGGTTGAGTAAAGAGCTAGAGGTGGGGAGATTATCCAGGTGGGCCCAAAAAAAGAGGCAGAGTCAAAGAAGGAACAGCAAGAAAAGTAGTCCCATGTTGCTAGGGATGTGGGCAACCTTTGGAAGCTGGGAGAGGCAGGGAACAAATTCCTTTCCTGAATCAGAAGGAAGATAGCCCTGTGGATACCTTGACACCTGCACTATAACAAATAAGCATTATCTTAAGCAATGAAAGTACCCAGCATTATTATAAGGTCTCTGCAAGAAGGAAAAAAGGTTAGCTTCACTTGCTGAGTCAGGTGCTGCCTTAATCTTTATATTTCGTCCTCACAACAACCCTTAGAATACAGGGACTGGCTTTATTCCCATTTCAGAAGTGTGGAAACCAAGGCACAAAGAGTTAATGTGCCTAAGGTAATGCACTCAATTACTAAAAAAAAATCTGAGACTAAGCTCAGGCAATTTAAGGTTTTTCTTTATATGATTTTTCATATTCACACAATTACTAAATGTCAATAACTGTATTTTTCTGTGTTTCCTCCCAAAAAGTGGACCCTAAGAAAAAAAGTTTGTGTGTAGTAGTTTATTATGAATATTGATCCTAAGAAACAAGAATAGAAGATGTGGAATAACAAGAGGGAAGAAGGGAACGTGAATCCAAAGATTTGTTAACAAGCTGGTCTCACTGACAAATAGGGTTTCATCCTCTAAAGAATGTGAATATACCTCCAAAAATTCTACTCAAGGTGCAAAAGAGAGAAATGCTAGTCCCTATGGATCAAAGGTTCTTCATTCAGTTTTAACTTTCCACCCTTTCAGGGTGCATCCTTCAGAATAACTAAGTTCCTACAGGTCTCTCACTTGGAGGCAGCTGGTAAACTTTATGGGGACAGACACTCAGTTCAGCCAGGGTGAGGTTCTATCCGGTTACACCTGCCCAGTTGGTTGCTGTAGCAACAACTGGAGGAAAAACAATGTGGGCTGAAAGAAAGGTGAGACATAAAAGGAGTTAGACACAACTGGGTTTTTTATTCCAAATTCCAGATTCTTTCCATGACAACATGATGAATATCATTAAGAATCTAAACGTGTAATCTCTAATTACATGCTTCTGCATTGATAAGATGTGATGTTTTAAAGATTAGCTTTCTATGTAAACTGTTGACCAATACAATGTATTCTTATTCCCATGAAAGGGGGTTATGCTGCTTTATATAAATTTTGTCCCACCAAGTGAATATTACATTCTAAGAAAGTGAATGTCTGACAACTACCACTTTTTTATCACAACATCCAATTCAGCAAGGAACTAAAAGTAGGAACTCAAAAACATATGTACTGATTAATGCTCATTTAAATTTCAACCTCTCAGATATTAGCTTAATTAGTAATTATTACATAAAATAAATAGGTCTAGGACAGGGTTTTGAACTTTACATGCATTTAATAGAAAAGTTTCCTAGAGCACAAAAAAATAGTCCTATCAATAAAATAAACAAAATGTCTTCTTCATATTTCTATACCCCTTTCAAATCTGTTGTCATTCTTTCTCCTAATTTTAATGGATATTATTTTTCATCCAAAGATAGCATATAATTTTCTATCCGTAATTAGACAGTAGAGTAATCAAAAATCAAGCCTACAAACCTTAAAAATTGTTTCTCTCCAGATGGATCATAATTCAAATGAAAAAGATAGAGGTTAAAAAAAAATCCTGACCCTATTTCTATTTTAATATATTGTCATTTCAATGAAAAACGTTTCTCCATCAGACAACACGTACACTGCAACAGAGCATGCAAACAATAACAGCATTAGAATGTAGTTTAAATTGACCATGAATATCAGTTATTAATTTGAGGCCAATCATAGTATAATGGAAACTAAATATTAGGTCATTGGGAAAGTCTTATCCTATGTTTTTCTATGCAGAGATGCATCATGACTTTCCCAACAACCCAGTAAGTTGTGAGATACGATTATATAATATATCCAGTCAATAAGTAAAAGACATCCAAATATTTTTATATTAGCATCATTAAAAAAATTCCTCTGGATATAGTATTATTTTCCTCATTTTTTAAAAAAGAATTACTTAAGTTTATTATGATTATTATTTTTAATTTGCTATAGGTCATGTGCACTCACCAGAGACAGAGAGACAGAGCAATAGAGAGGAAAAGTGAGAAAGCAAGTCAGGTCTGGCTATGTGGGAGTCTAGCACCTTAACCACCATACACCTCCCTGGCCCATTTCTTTTTAAGGTTTTTGCCACTGGACATGTGCACTCCCTAGAGAGAGACAGAGATAGACAGTGAGAGGGAAAGTGAAAAATTATCCCCTGGTAGGGGATGACTATGCCACAATCCCGTCGCTATTATTTTCCTCTTGGGATTTTGAGCATTCATACATATGTGCCTGGCATATTTTTCAAGCCACCAGGTACAGGATTCAAACCACAGTCAGACAAATGGGAGTCCAGCACTTTGACCTCATGTCACCTACTGGCCCCTTTTTTCCTCATTTATAAAACAAAAAGTATTCTTAGAAGAAATATCTATATTAACATAATCAGAGAAAACTAATCTTCTTACAAATATTTGAATTTGTTTGAAATTTTTCAATCTTTCCTTGGCTATTACACCTGTGAAAAGTGTTTCTGTTTAAGGATAAAATAAGGCAGAGGGGGACCAGCAGTTGGCGTAATGGCTGTTGCTGGACTCCCATGTAGTCAACTGGGTTTGAGTCTCGAACCTGGTGACTTAAACTCACACCAGGTGTGTGTGCACGTGCGTGTCCAAGATCCCAAGAGGAGAAGGAATTATGGCATGGTCATTCCCCCTAGGGGGTGATTTCTTGCTTTCTGTCTCTCTGTCCCTCTCTGTCTTTCTGGCGAGCACATGTGCACTATAGCAAAAATCTCTCCAAAATAAAATAAAATAAAATAAAATAAAATAAAATAAAATAAAATAAAATAAAATAAAATAAAATAAAATAAAATAAAATAAAATAAAATAAAATAAAATAAAATAAAATAAAATAAAATAAAATAAAATAAAATAAAATAAAATAAAATAAAATAAAATAAAATAAAATAAAATAAAATAAAATAAAATAAAATAAAATAAAATAAAACAAGGCAGACAATGTTATACTGGGAATTCTTATCATGTGACCACAAAATTAAAATGAAGGATGAATATGGAAGATTTACTGCTGAGTGAAGCAAGCCAGGCTATGAAGGAGAGGCACTGTATGTCCCCACTTAGTATATACCAAGTGTCCGCACTCTATGACTGAAACTAATTGACCAAAGGATATAGAAACACAGTATATAGATGTAAATACCAGATATACTGTGTGTGAAAAAGGACGGTCTGAGGAAGGACATTTGGGGGAGGGACAGGGAGGCAAAGCATTAATGGCACAAAGAGGTGTGGTATTATCTGTTGAAGATATTTTGTCGTTTTATCAACTGTACTAGGGAGTAATGTTCACCTGCTGAAATATCCACTTTGTAAGACAAATAATAATGTGATTGAATGTATGGAAGAAAATGAAATGAAAAAAAAAAGTTTGATCATTTTTAAATCACTACTTTACATAATTGACTAAAGTCGCTTGAAAAATCTGTTCTTGAGTATGGTTCCGTTTAAGGAATAATTGCATATAAATAATTTTCTATACACATGTATCATACATGAGTTATTTTTAATAATCACTACTATTTTTAAATTATTCAAAGTTATTGACATAACAAAGATATCCTCTGGAACTTTGTATGCATTTAATAGAAGTATTTTTCTAGAGAATAATTCAGAAAAGCATCAAAAATTAAAGTTTATTAAGTTTTTATATAATTAACACTTGGTGAGGATGTCACATACTTAGGATTTGAGAGTCTAGGATTTTGAAAGACTCATTAATCATGATCAAGCACACCTTGAAAAATATTCTAAGCCAATGAAAAGAGCTATTCACCTATAGTAATAAGTCATGAATACACAAAGAGTGAGGATCCTAAGTGTTTATGGGCCCATTGGAAAGACCTGCATACCATAAACACATATATTTAGTATTTAGTGTAACTGATTTTAAAATATGGGGAAAAGACACACACACACACACACACACACACACACACACACACACATACACACACACATCCTGCCTGCCAAATCAAAAGACTAAGCCAAGCCAAGATTTCAAATTTTCTAAATAATAGATTGATACATTCCTTAGAGCAGGTATAGATCTTTAAGAAAGGCCCTTTGGAGGCTTGATACAATTGCTCATATGATAGAAAATAGGGGCCAGAGGTAGCTTGGTGGCTAAGGTGTTGGACTCCCACATGACCAACTTCAGTTCAAGTCCCGGACCCTGAGACTTGAAAATCAGGTCAGGTGCATGTACGTGCATGCCCAAAATCCCAGAAGGAAAATGATGGAGAAGGGATTATGATGTGGGCATCCCCCTGGGAGGTGATTTCTTTCTTTCCCTCTGTCTCTGTCTCTCTCTGGCAAATACACATACTCTATCGCAAAAATTTTTAAAAATTAAAATATGATTCAGAACAGAAATTTAAAACATATTTTTCAAAGTTAACAACCTGGTCTTCTAATAACAATATATTTAAAAATCAAAATACTTTCAAGTTTCATTGGGGAAAAAAAGGCTACCACATTGCAGTACCAAGATGCAATATTATATGCAGAAGTTCTCTATTAATACAATGCTGTTTTTCTTCAGCCATTTTTTAATGTTTACCATAGTTTTGAATATATCCTCTAAAACTTGTGTGTGGAAAATTTAACCTCCCATGTGAACGTGTTGATATGTAGTGCATAATGAGAGGTGATTAGGTCATGAAGGCCTATGAATGGACTATTGCTATCAATATTATCAAAGGAGTGGATTCATTATAAAAGAGCAAATTTAATTATTTTTTCTCTCTCTCCCCCTACCTCTTGCCCTTTCTTTTATCCTTCTGCCCTCCATTACAGTGTGGCACACCAAGAAAACTTTCATTAGATGCTGGTCCCTTGATTTTGAACATCCCATCATCGAAAACTGTGAGCTGATTTATTTATGTTATAAATGATCCAGTCTCTGGTATTCTGGTATAGCAACACTAAACAGAGTAAACAGTGCTATGCTCTGAGTGTTTCTCCAAATTCTTGTGTTAAGATTTGGCTGTGATGGGATTAAGAAAACTTAATCCAATAATAGTGTGATAAGGTGGGGACTTTAGGAGACAATTAGGATGAATATCATCAGGTTAAGGATCCCTTACCTGAGAGGGAATAAGACAGACATGTGAACACAGAAGCATGCTTTTCTGCTCCCTGCCATGTTGTGATTCAGCCAGAAGCCCCTAGACACTGGACCTATATACTTGAACTAATAAACCCATATTCTTATAAATTACCTAGTTGCAGGCATTTTCTGCTATTAGAGATAGAATAACTAAAGCAGACAGTATTCTGTATTTCCATGTTTCTACAGGGGAATTCTAGGTAATGTCCTCCTAATTTGAACACCAATAAGCATGTTGAGTTTTTGGGATGCTGAGAACATCAGGTAAAATGTGTGAAGCACAGCCTAGGACGACCTACCCTGTACTTCCCATCTCTGCTGGTGGGAATTACATGTAATGTATCTTGCAGGAATAGTGTTTTTACCACCTCTGTCAAATAATCCAAGTGTCTAACAGCAGTAAAAGGAATGAGATTAGACTATGAAGAACCTGAAGTCTGTTGTACTGGGAGACTAAACCGAGAGAGAATATCAAAACCCAAAGAAATATAAAAGAGAAACTTACACACAACAGAAAGACTTAGCCATACAATATTCCATCCAATAATTAGAACAAATAACGCACCATTTATCATGTTATAGTGTCTTGAACTCTCACTGGAATAGTTTCTGTTGGTGCTCTGAGAAACTTGCCTTGTTCACTCACACTAAATAATCTCAAACCAGATGTACTATAATCAGCCAGGACTAGGTGAAGAACTTTCTCATTAACCTGTTTACAGATAGATATTATCAGTAATGCCATATAGTAAGCCATTTGACTCAAGGGAATAAAAGAGTATATGCATATTCCTGCCGTTTTAATCATTCTTTAACACATTATTTAGCTTAAAACTTTTCATTTCAATACAGATAAGTATTTTTCTTCTAGAATGTACCTGAATGTCTTTATTTACCAAATATCCCATTATAATTACATTGCATTCTCACTGAGTATTACGCTGAAACCCTAAAAAAGAAAAAAAGGGGAAAATAGGAACAGAGCCAAGTGTTAGAGATAAACCCTGCTTTATTTATTATATCTTTCTTTCTTGATGATAAATCATGTGTGTGTGTGAGAGTCAGAGAGTACCTTCTTCAGGGTCCAGTCTTGCCACAATCTCCTTCCCTCAATCCCCAACCTGTAGTATCTTGAGCACTCACACGTGTGCGGCCTGCAAGGCCGACCCAGCCAGGCCCCTGTGGCACTAAGGGTGCCACAGGGGATCCAGCATCTCTTGAGCAGCACCCTTTGCCACAGAGCCAGCTATCTTTTATTACATTTTTTAAGACAAAGTTCCACAATGTGGTGAACCTCCTGCCTCAGCCGCTCGGATGGGTCCACAGGTGTGCTCCACTGTCCTCGCTGATTGGGGAAATACCGAATTACCCTCTATTTCCTCTGTGACAAATATTATACCATTGTTTTCATGTGAAGCATATAAGGTAAAAAGTGTAAAAAACAGGAAACAGGTATATTGACTAATACATTGATAAAAACATGATAATTAGCAGTTTTGTGATGATTGTATAATTTGTCATTTATGAATTTTTTAAATTCCAAATAATCATTTTATGCCTGTTTTTAAAGTTGTAATCTAGTGGGGTTTTGTTTTCTGGGTTTGACAGAGAAACCTATTTAAATTGTATAATATTTAGACTCCATAGAATCTGGAATCAACCCCATTTTGAAATGTAACATCAAGAACTTGGGGGCGGGGGGAAATGGCACGCTAGGAAGATGCAGTTGGCAAAAGATAAGAGTTACTGGGCTTCAGACAATGACTGATGCTTAAAATACAGAAAGTTGGAATGTGATTCAAAACTAGGATGGCTTCCCTAGTTCTCAGACTGTCCTTTACTGCAGAGAGAAGGCTGGCTGCTGTTGGACAAAGGTGTCTAAGTCACTTCCAGTTAAAGTTATCCCATTTTTAGAGCAGAAAGATTTATTCAAAATCCCACAAGTGAGTTAGAAATAAGACTATTAACTGTCAACAAGGTTTTAAATAGCAGTTGGTTGGTTAATAAGAAAAAAAAAAGTGGTAACCTATAATATAACACCTTTTCAACACTGTAAATTGAAATGCCTAATTATACATTCCTTTACTAGTTCTTTGATGTAAGGTCAAAGGATTTCCTCTGACTATACATCGCTGATTAGTAACCAAATTTTAAAAATAAGTCATAACACCAGATCCATAATTTCCACTTTCATTTTCTGGGAAGTAAAGTCAAAGTTTAGGGACTATTACAAAACAACTTGCATGAAGACTCCTATATTTTTCTATTGTCCAATAATTTTTATGTGTTTCACATGAAACTGCCAATTTTCAACCTTTTATGACCTAGAAAGATGGCAACTTCATAAAGTTCACTTGTGACCTACAAAACAAATTTTTATATAACTTGCATCTAATTTTAGCATCTTGACTTATAATCTTTAAACCACAATAAATTTACTTTTATCACAAAAAGCTGATCGCTTTCTAAATGTGCTATGTAGTTTTTAATAATGTTTAATGAAATAAACAGTACGTACAACTTCTATAAATAGGTTTAGTGGAATCTGTGATGTGCTGCTCAGATCCCCTTTCAAGACTAAAAGACTTACTCCCTCAGTTGCTGGGACTGTTGTGTAGGTGGCCCTCAGCCACCAGTCCTCTTTGGGGATTGTCTTTGCCAAAGAAAAGCCATTTCTTGGGGCAGTCCACAACCAATGACATCACAGAGTAAAGGTCCAGTCCTTAAGTGTCATCCTAGGTTCAGAGCTTTTAGTGGAGGTGAATGAGGCTATTTTGTTATTCTTGTTTTATTTTTACCATGAGCAAGAAAGAAAAGAGAGAGAGCACATTTCTAATATCCCAACATGGTCTTGACACTGCAATTCATTCCCAGCCAGCTATGGGTCATGGGCACACACCTCTCTATGGATTTGAACCTGGATCCCTCCCACATGGCCAGCCTTGAAGAACATCCCATTTTGCTGCCACCATCCACCTGGGACTATAGGTGGCTCTTTTGACACTGTCTGGACAGTTCAGCCTCTCTTCTACCCAAGCCTGCTGCCTTTCCACATGTTATTTAGGTGTTGATTCAGAAATGATTACTAATAATCTTCCATAATGCCAATCTTCCTTCCAGAAACTGCTTCCCAAGGAAGCTTAGTGAATAAAACAACTCCTCAAGAGTACAGAACTTAACATTTTATAAGAGCAAAAAAGTTATCAAAGAAAACCCAGCTTATAGGAAGAATGCACATGTTCTGGGTCACAATTAGTATGTTTAGTAAAGAGCATTAATTCATTGACAGTTCAGTTAAGATATCAGAAAGAGTTCCACTACTGTTCCTGGTCTCTCTGCTGAGCTAAGTCAGGATTATCTTCAACAATGGAGAAGATAGAGTCTGGGTGGCAGATATTTCTCTTTTCACCTTGGGTAGAGAAGATAAGAATTAGCAGTTTCACAGGAAAATAAGAGGTCAAAGAATGGAACCAGTTCATTTGATTCCCACATTAAAGGAATCACATTATCCACGAGGTATTCTATAATAGCTTACCAGTGAGGTGTGTCCTTTATGTGAGAGGAAATTCCAAAGGGCCCAAGGACAGCCAATCTACTTGTGGTGTGAATCTTGCCATAAATTGTATACACAAACAGTATTTCCAATTTATCTTTCATTTTCACAGTGTTTCTCTTTATAAGTGAAGAACTGAAAAGCCCAAGTTGTTATGTTATGGTGGAAATCCATTAGGATTCCGAAAAAGTGAGGGAGTACAGGACATTTATGAGTGATAAAACATATTCAAGAAGTGTACATAATTTTCATGAGGAATTCATTTACATACGTGCATAGTAAGTCCTCTTAGAAGAAACCAAGGTCAAAGCAAGGCTTTGCTATTTATTTCCACTAGTCCTTCCATGCTCTTTGAAGAGATAACCTAACAACTCCGATAGAATATTTTTGGCTAGCTCCCTGAATAGAGAGGGGTCACTTAAGACTTGAACCCTACGACGGACACTGTGGAATGAACAAATCACTTCAATATTCATTCTGCCCTAGGGTCAAAGTTGGAAGTTGCTGCCATCTAAGTCCTCAAGTCAGTCTTTTCTGTTTTGTTTTTGTTTTTGTTTCATCAATAAACAGATAGATCTCTGGAGTCCAACCCCTCATAACTGAGTACATCATAATATAAACATCTGCCTATTTTTCTGAAAGACAATAAACCCCAGAAACCAAATAAATATCCTTATGTTATTACATCCTATCTTTGACGTTGGTACACCTGGTAGGCAGTGACAGCAGTCTCTATTTCTATCAAATTGAGAGTCTTAAAGAAACCAGATCATTACCACGTATTTTTACTTAGTTGAACAAGACAGCCTACATAAGCAAAATAATGAGACGCATAAGGACTAGCATGTATTTTGGAAGGAAATTCCCCTGGGGTTCAGCTAATTACTACTTTAAAACAACCGCCTATATTCAGATGTCAATCGAAAGATTAAACCAGTGGCTACGGCCATATTATTTTCCTCTTAACACTACAGACAACGTGTCTGTGGTTACTGTACGCACAGCAGGCTATGAGTGTCCTGTGGAGCATTCTGTAGAGGTCGATGCTTTGAGAGAATACAGCTGCTTTCAGAGGGAAAACTGCAGATTAAAATTTCAGAATGTTTCTCCTTTGGATCATTTTGCACTTGTGAATGGAAAAATGCACTCTCTTACATTCTGCTCTCTCCACACACACACACACACACACACACACACATTCTCTCTCTCTCTCTATCTCTCGCTCTCTCCCTATTGCAGCAATCATTACCAAACCACGGTGAGTGTGGGTTCTGCAAGTCAGATGTTTTTTTGACTCATCACTAATTTGGATGACTGAAATAAATTCAGACAACCACTTTACACTATAAAGGGAAAAAAAAAAAAAACTTTTATATCTGCTTCTCCACCATGCACGAAAAGGTGTATGTATAGAATATGCATAGGTCTGAAGAGTACCTTTTCCACGTAATAAATTTTTACTTTATCTCAAAATAATAATATGACTCACGGAGAGAAAGGAGAGAAGATATTGGAAGCAAACAGAACAGGGAAAATAATACATGGAAATGCAGAAAAGCAATACACATTTAGGGAACGGCACATTAGCTCCCCCAAAAGGCTCTCTCTCTGAGGCAGCAGTCAGTGCACTCTCCTTCATCTTATACAGGCCACAGGCATTCC
>NW_006159859.1:8147702-8151861 GCF_000334495.1 Tupaia belangeri chinensis
GCTTGGCATGTGCCCTTGGAAATAGCCTTGCCAACCTCTCACCAACATCAACCTATCATCTGTAAAGCTCAAAGCTGATGTGAACTTCAAAACACATTTTCAGGGCTGAGACCAGCAGTTAGCATAATGGCTATGTCGCCGGACTCCCACATAGTCGACCGTGGTTCGCGTCCCGGACCCAGTGGCTTAAAACTCACGCCAGGCACGTGTGCGTGCATGCTCAAGATCCCAAGAGGAGAATGGAGGAGAAGGGATTGTGGTATGGCCATCCCCCCCTGGGGGGTGATTTCTCGCTTTCTATCTCTCTGTCTCTCTTTGTCTGTCTGGCGAGCGCACACACCCTATAGCAAAAACCTCTTAAAAAAAAAAAAAAAGAAAGAAAGAAAAGAAAAGAAAAGATACATTTTCAGGACTGACAGGTGCTTAAGGCACTGGACTCCAATATGGCTGACCAAGGTTCAAGTCCTAGACTTGGTGGGTTGAAAGTCATGCCAGCACATGTACATGTGTGCCCAAAATCCCAGGAGAAGAAGGGAGGAGGAGGGATTGCCACATGGTGATCCCTCCCAAGGGATGATTTCTTATTTTTTCTCTCACTGTCTCTTTCTCCAGTGAGCACACAAGCCCTACACCAAAAACCTAAAAAAAAAAAAAAAAAAATTAATTAAAAAGAAAAATACATTCTCAGAAGTTTTAAAGATGAATTAAGTGACATATACCAAGAATTTTCAGTATAGGCCCTAACAAGATCTGGGCATTGGTGCAGTGGTAGAATTGCCATGCTCTCTAAGACTGGCCCACACGGGAAGGTTCCAAGTTCACCTCCAGGAGCACCCTGAACACACCGGATGTGCATGTGCCCAAGATCTGGGCTGGCGGAGGCAGGGGGTGGACTGTGGCACTGAGGTTCTGTAGGGGGTACTGTCTTGCTCCTCTCTCTCATCTTCGGCACTGGAGGAAATGGAATCTGGGAGGCAGATTCTCTCTTTCACTCATTCATGGAAGGGAGGGAGGAAGGAAGGGGAGAGGAGGGGAGGAAGAGAAGGAAAGAGGAGGGAGGGAGGGAGGTTGAAAAAAAATTAAACATAGACCATAACAAAAGAGAACAGTACTTCCACATTCTGTGTTTCCCTATTAGCAGCTCCCCCCAAGAAAATCTTGCTCTGTCATAGCCGATGCCTTTCCACACCTTGTTTCCAAAGGGGCAGTTCCTCCCCTCACTTCTACCCAGACAGGTCCTACCAAAATGTAGCTTGTTCTGTAGAATCTTTCTCTATCCCTGCTCTTTAATCCCTGATCAAACTAGACATCCCATATTAACCACACACCATGTTCATGTGGTAATGTCACTTCCTTTATTTATTTCTTCCATGAGTGAGCACGAGAGAGAGACAGCATCCCCAACAGGGTCCTGACACCGTGATCCACCCCCCGGCCTCAGCCAGGCCCAGATCATGGGCACACATGTGCCGGGGGTGTTTAGGGAAGCATCTGGACTTGAACTGGGAACGCTGTCATGTGAGATTGTCTCACAGAGTGTCATGCTTTACCACTGCATCATTGCCAGGTCTTGTCATTTCAAACACTGATTTTCAATCTTCCCCTCTTCCTGTTCTTCCATCATGCAAATTATAAGGTTTGAAAGGACAGAGAATCAGATTTATTCTTTTCTTCCCCCAGGGGTTAGTATAGTACCTGACAGACAAATTCCCAGTAGATGTACAATAGCTGAAGAATTTGTAGGATTGTGCTGGTTTTGTTTGTTTCTTTCTTTTCTTTTAATTTAGATAAATAGATATCTCGCTTGGTAGGAATGATGATACTTAGTGACATGTCATATTCCATCCTCTGTTATTGGTGCTCCGAGAATGGTTGATTTTTAAGTGACTGAATTCAAAACTCTGAAGTATGTCTGACAGAAGCCTCCAAAATTCCGCCACAAGGAGTGACCTTGAAATCACTTTTTTGCATCATGGACATGAAATCAAATTTTTTTTTTCTCAGTTCCAATTGCTTTTTTTTGGGGGGGGGTGAGAAGGGGAGATTTTTGCTATAGGGCACATGTGCTTGACGGAGAGTCAGAGAGAGAAAGTGAGAAATTACTTCCCAGGGTAGATTGACACACCATAATCTCTTCTCCTCCTTTCTCTCCTTTGGATCTTGGGCACACGCACACACATAGCACACACCTGCTGCGAGTTTCAAGCCTCCAGGTCCAGGACTCATAACCGCGGTCAGCCATGTGGGAGTCAGCGACGGAACCATTATGCCATCTGCTGATCCCCTCAGTTCTAATTCTTACCATCCTTCTGAATGGTAGAATGAATTTGTAGCCTTAATTTTACCATGTAGTACTTCAGGAAATATGTCTAATTGTTGGAATGGTTCCTATGTCTTTCTCAAAGGGACAAACCTATACATACACTAATACACAAAAATGCCTGCACACAAACACATATTTGTCCTCTTAGTTATAGAAGAACTGTCATAAATAGTAATTCAATCCCAAAATACAAGTACATAAATAAGTAGCAGAATGATAAAAAAAGTCGTTTTCTTCTCAATTGGGATATCTCTTCCCTGCAGGATAAAAAGAAGTTCAGGGATTGTTTTTGTTTCCTTTACCTTACATACATTATAAATAAATACATACTTTTGTTATGACAGAAGGAGGTTCTGTTGGAGGACTGCAATTGGGAAAACAGTTTTCTATGTTCCTTCTTTGAACTTTGTAATACTTTGTAATAATTTTACCTTTATTCATCCATGCAACGAATATAATTAACTACAAAAAAAAGTAATGACCAAAAAGTAATTCTAAGTAAAACACCTGACCTACTTACCTTCATTATACTTTCATGAATACTCCATTTATACTAGTTAGAAAAGTTTCCCTGCCACCTGATGTTGTAACTTTATCATATCCTATTATATTCACTTAAAGTGAACCTTTCTATCCAAATTGAACCCTTCCCTGAGTTTTGCATGGTGAGGAGTAAGATCTCAGAAACGTTCTAAGAGCATCTGGTTCCTGAATAATTAGGAGCACCATACACTAGAAAAGATAAAAATGCATGCGAGAACTGAGGGGCATGACAAGCATGACAGGATAGGGGTTAATGGCACAGACTCCCAAAGCCATATGGTCAATGTCCAAATCCTAGAACTATGGTAAGTTATAATACTCAGGGTGATAACAATAATATCTACTAGTAGAGCTATGAGAATTAAATAAGAACTTACTTACATAAAATGCTTAAATTAGGACTGGACACAAGGTAGGCACTAAGTTTTCGGTTATTACGAATAATATGAGGGGGTCTTCAAAAAGTCATGGAAACTGTGTGTTATGAAAATGCTGTGCATGAATTTCAAAATATGTATGCATCAAAATAAACTCATACTTTAATTCCATTTACCATGAACTTTTTGAAGTCCCCTAGTTTTCCCAGGCCCCCCCCCCAAAATGAGTGGATATCAAACCAGAATAAAAGTTACTCTAACTGAAACACATTAATTGACCATTCTATGATTGATGGCATTCCTCTGAATGGTCAATTAATCAAAAGCAGGCCATGAAGTCTGCAATATCTTTAAGGCAAGGTGCCATGAGTTTTAAATTTAGAAGGAAAACAATCACAGCTAGATGCATATCTAAAATAAATGCACCTTTTTTTTAGATTCATTATTCTTAAATTACAGCCAGTCCATCTAACAGATTATGTTGCTATTATGTCCAGAACTATAGATAAAGAGTGACATGGTCACTTGCCTCAACAAATTTCAAGGGAAACTCAGATCATCTGAAGAAACTGGTAATTAAGTGATAGGCCCTACCAAAATGCAATAGGAATTCTGAAACAAGATCAATGAGTCTGGAGGGAAAGACTCTAAAGATAATGGAATGGAGCCTGCATGAAGCCTTGAAAGAGAAAGTTTAAGGAAGGGAGAGGAGGAGGACTCCCAGGCAGAGTGCGTAGCTTGGGGAATAAACAAGCAGGCACCAATATGTTCTTATGCTGTGGGAATGAGTGACAAAGTTAAAGGAGACCTGGAGGGGACTGGTGGTGAACATACACCCAAGCCCCGTGATTGAGGGTACACTTTATGTCTCTCCATGTTTCTCTTCAAATTGGAAATGTGTTTTAACTTTATATAA
>NW_006159859.1:8152121-8169967 GCF_000334495.1 Tupaia belangeri chinensis
TTAAAGAGATGTCAAGGCTTCACAGAACAACCTCCAATACCATCCAGTCTCTTGATATCCTGGACCCAGCTTTCTTTTCTTCCTTCGTGTTAAATTACTATGGACATTTGCATGAAAAGGGGATCTTTGTTTCTCAGAGTTCATCTGCTCCAGTGGCCATTTACTCCTCACTTCATTGTCACTCATCTTCTCAGCAAAGAGTGGGTGACGACTGAAAGTGGAGAACAGGGGCAGGAGCAGACAAGCTCCCAAGGACCAGAGACTTTGTTGTCATGTAAATCAGCACAGAAATAAAAGGGAAAAGAAGTGCAGAGAATAGGTTTTAGAAGCAACTAAATAAAATGATTTCCATGGGGGCAACAGTGACTCTTTAATATTTATCAGTGCCATAGAGTCCTTTCTGCAACAGTAATTCATCATCGTAAAACCCATTTCCACATAGCTTCTTGGGCATCGCAGTCGCAGAGAAGGCACTCCCCTGAAAACACCACCACTAGTGGCTATCCAGGTGTCTAAATACTAGCCCGGTGCTAATGGAGAAGATGAGCAAAACAAAAGAGAACAAACAGAAACATCACATTGTTTCACAAAGAAACCAACTGAGGTGTGGGTCACTGTAAGCCTTTCAGCTTTTAAAATGGAAACTTACTATCACATGAACCCTATTTCGTGGATTAATAAGGAGCCATGAACAGCGGATAGATGGTAAAGAATGAAATCAGAAGCATTTTACCCAAATGCTCTTTGCACAACATGCATTCCATTATACTGGCATGTGCAGCAAGGAAACATGCAGAACAGACTGTGAGAAAACGTTTGCTTATCTGTTTCCAAAGTGTTTAATGTGTTATGGGTAAGAGAAAAGAGTCTTAAAACCTTGCTGTCAGCGACGACTCATTTGACTGACAGATTCCTTAGCAAACGCTAAAGGAGTGAGTAACCCTGGAAGCAATTCATGCATGCATGCGGCATCGGTTTTAAGTGAGCCCTGGGTAAATTTCACCCCATGAACTCCTTCTAGTGGTAAACAACTTCACCATTGTATAGTAGAAGAAATAGGAAGGGAAGCGCGAAACTATTGAAGGAACAAAAGAGGCACCGAGGACAAGTGTGGGAGCTGGGGAGTTTTAGAAGGCACCCTTTGCTTGGAGTCCAGCTCGACTTCTCCCTGGGACAAAGAATCTAGCTGAGATGGGAAACAAAGGCCATTATCTTACCTTTAGAGTCAGTGAGAAAGCAACAAGAAGAAATCAAAAGCAAAGAGAAGGTTTTATTTGCTGTTATTTAAGTTTGAGCCCCCTAGTCGCTCACTACCGTACAGCCTTACATGGTGTCTGATGGCATTCATTGGGGAAACCGGTGTGTTCCAACCAGCTGCTTTCTAGAAGAACCGCAAAAGCAGGGAAAGCAGAATCAGAAGAAATTCCTTACGGGACTCTCACCTATTATAAATGCAAACAGAGATAGTCCCATAATTAGAGAACTGTAGTTAAGGAAAAATAGAGCCATGTTTTCATTTGAAATCTAGAATAATTCGTTTCTGTATCATGCTGCTTTATATAGGGTCTTCTATCAGTTTAGGCCTCACCATAAAAAAGACAATCGCACATCTTTTTGCCTCCAATCCAAAAGAACTGGAACTAAATCTGTTATTATTCCTCTCAAATTTGTTTGGCTCCAAATGCTCTTTCGGTCAAGAACTGTTGGCTTCATCTGCCCGTTCACCCAGACCAAAAACCCTAGAAGTCATCCCTGAGGCTTCCCTCATACCCAGTCAGTTACCCAATCGTGTTTATCCACTGCCTTACAATCTCTTACGGGAGATGACCACCACTGCCTCTGCCCTCGTGACGGCCCTTCTAGCTCACCTGCACTATTCAAGAGACCCACTAACTGACCTTTTACCCTCCAGATTTAGCCCTACCTCATCAGTCCTCCACACTGCTGCCCATGCGTGTTCCCAAATTCCCACAGTGGTCCCTCTCTACCTATGACACAAAATGAAAAATCTTCATCATCGAGTCATTTTCCGACAGCCCTGCCCGCCCCCCATAATTTGTTTACAGCAGACACCCTAACCTCCAGCTTCTTCCCCAAACTTGACTATCCCAGCACTTACACAATCCCGGTCCTCTCTGGGGCCCACTCTATGTAGCCTTCCCTCACAGGTGAGGCAGGCTCTCCTCTGTGAGGCGAGGCTGGGACTTCCTCTTTCATCCTGTCATAGTACCTTTGTGTTCAGCACTTCACATTGCCCCAAACAGAAAACTCATTCAGGCTACATACAAATGGCATTAGTTATAAGGACAGAAGTATAAATGACATCCCAACGAGAATATCAGAATAGCCACCCGCCAGGTCCCAGGAAGACAGAACGTGGTTTGGGAAACAACAGCATTTAGCGCTCAGGACACTCTCAAGACTTGACTCACCATTCTCCTCAGGAGTGTCAACATGTTAAACCCTTTCTCACGCTTTGTCATGAAGACCCCACAGTATCTTCTAGCTTGTTTCCATCATCCATTGCCTGCCTTTCTCTATTGAGCTTAAACTATTTGGAAAAGACTTTATCAATACAATTAAGTATAATGATCTCTACTGGGGTATTCTTTCCTACTACCCCAGCCCAGAGGACACTATCTAGCTTGTAGATGTGTATGTGTGTGTATGTATGTGTGTGTGTGTGTGTGTGTGTGTGTGTGTGTGTGTGTGTGTGGAGGGGGAGTCGAATCAGCTGTGGCCAGAGTGACAGGTCCATGAGGCAGCATGGTAAAGCCTAGTGAAACCTGGTGACAGAATCCCACAGAGTAGCTATGAAGCAGTGGCATTCTGAGACTTGGCCTATTCAGTATAACCTTGTGCATAACTGCATTATACTCACATGCCTGATAGCATGACCACCTTTTTTTGCGGGGGGGGGGAGGTTTTTTTGCTATAGGGCGCCTGCGCTCACCAGACAGACAGAGAGACAGAAAGTGAGAAATCACCCCCCAGGGGGAATGGTCACGCCGCAATCCCTTCTCCTCCATTCTCCTCTCGGGATCTTGGGCACGCACGCACACACGCCCGGCGTGAGTTTTAAGCCACCAGGTCCAGGATGCAAACTGCGGTCGACTACATGGGAGTCCAGCAACATAGCCATTACGCTAACTGCTGGTTCCCAGCATGACCACCTTCTAAGAAGAATGTGAACTCTGTAAAAACTTATTCCCAGAGCTCCAGATCTTCTGTGCAAAACATGGCAGACATGCAATATTTGATGAATATATGAATGAATGTGTTCACACACATTTGTTAAATAATTTTATTTTGGCTTCAGATAATTTTTTTATTAGTGAAATTGTTCTGTCTTGTCTTTATTTCCTATTTGGCTGAAGTACATTATCTAAAAGTGTACTGTAATTCTCCCACAGAATTTCTAAGCAGAAACTTCTTCAAACCACATACACAGGAACGATAGTTCTGGAGTGCCTCAAAGATTATTAAATCATAGGATATTAGATCTGGAAGGGATCTGGAAACCATGTTCTTGACTCTCAATCCATTGAGACACACACACACAGCAGGTACTACTGACTAATAGCGAAAGTGGCCCAATACACTTCTCTCTAAGTAAAGGGGACAAGCTCTGTTCAGTCGAATGCATGATGGAATTCAGCTTTTCTTTCCCACAGATCCATTTCTCAGTTGTGCAATTTGATAACATGTTCAAATAAGGAAACCTAATCTTTAGAAGAGAGATTGCTTCTTCAAGGTCACATAGCTCCCCAATGACAAAGCCAGATTCCTGGACTCCTGGTCAGTCCAAGTTTCTGTTTAGCATTTCTAGTTTTCTGTTTAGCATTCCTAGTTCTAGTTTCCTGTTTAGCATTCCTCAGCATTGAAGGTCCAAACTAATGTTTTAATCTAATTATTTTAACTTTTTTTTTTTTAGTTTTTTAACTTAAGCATTCACCTTAATAATTTTTGCCACCAGAGACAAGCATGAACATGAGTCTACATAGATAAAGAAGTAGACAACTATATTTAAGGGAAAAACACCCATTTGCACATAATGTAGTAGAGGTAAGGACAGAAGCAGGCACACAGAAAAAACTACAAGACTAGGGAGCAGCAGTTGGTGTAATGGCTGTGTCGTTGAACTCCCATGTAGTCGATTGCATTTCAAGTCCCAGACCCTGTGGCTTTGACTTATGCCAGATGCATGTGTGTGCATGCCCAAGATCCAGGGAGGAGAATGGAGGAGAAGGGATTGTGGTATGGTCATCCCCCCTGGGGGGTGATTTCTCACTTTCTGTCTCTCAGTCTCTGTCTTTCTGGCAAGCACCCTATAGCAAAAATCTCTACCAAAAAAAAGAAAAAACAAAAACTACAAGTCTAAGAAATTCTGTAATTCACTGAACTGGTCATTTAGTAAGTTGAATTTCGGTTAAGTTAATTTTTGTGTGTGTGTTTTTTGTTTTGCAAATTGGCTTTGCCTATTGAATTATAATGTGTACCAAAATACATAACTGTCTAAACATACAGTGAGCTAATTCAGCAGTCTCATGTAAGTCATTATCTGTTCCTATAAAATACTGCATGATATAAGGCACAGTAATTGTTCTTTCCTAGCTTCGTTAATGTTCACTTGTTTTACAGTTTAAAAAATACCAGATATCCAATTAATCTAAGCTCATTGTTTTCCAGACTTTTGAGTTACAAATTAGTGAGTTTCTGCTATATGGACACTTAGCGTATCTGTGGTAATTGAGAACAGAATTTCAAGGCTTACTAACAGCAAGCACATGAAGGAGAATATGAAATGCTGATTGTCTCCATGGATTAAAACAAGCATCTACATGTGTGAAGTATTTGGCATTTAAACTAAGAGCTGATGAACATCAAAAGAAAATTAAAATTAATTACTCTGGATTATGTTTATAAAATCCACAGTAAGAGGATAAGGAAAGGCCAGTGAAAACTAAAACTGACAATGATATTGGCCTATACTCTATGTACATGCAGATTGCAATTTTTACTAAGCTTACAGTTATTACTTTCTTTTTTTAATATATATTTAAAAACAATTATTTATTTAATTCCATTTGTTATTTTTATTTAATTTGACCAGAGAGAAACAGAGAGAGAGAGAAAGGGAAAAGTGAGAAAGCAAGCCACCAGGTACGGGGTTCAAACCATAGTTGGCCGTGTGGGAATCCAGTGCCTTATAACCACCATGCCACCTGCTGACCCCAGATATTACTTTCTTAAATCACCAAGATAAAAGCCAAATATTTAACACTTATCACTATGGGAGTACACATATGTATCAGAGATAAACATGAATGCAAATAAAATATTTAAATATAGAAAAAGACACAAGAAACCTCATACTATTTCCCATTCACTCCTACTTGCAAAACCCAGGCCTGCCCAAATCTGTTTACCCTAGAAACCACATGGGATGAAGAAAGGAGAAAGGGCATCAGTGATGACCAACCTAGGCACTTCCCACTTCATTTTTTCGCTCCAGATTATCCCTCTCAAAAGACTCTGCCACGGTTGTTGCTCTTTTCCTTATAAAATTGATATTAAAAACCCAGCTTCTATTTTTCTATTCCCAAACCAACTGATTTATTTGCCCTTAAAGAGAATCCAGGGTATTTCCTTCACACTAGGAAAAACCAGGATGCTAGTCCTCCTCCACATCCTCATCCACACTTCTTCCCAGGTTGGAGATGTGATTTTTTTGAATTTATCCTAGAACTGTTGCACTGTTTTGTGATCCTGTACTAGACTTCTCAGAGGGAGCCACTTATACTGTGCTGCTCAAGAAGTGATCCAGAAAGCATGTGTATATATATATATATATATACACATATATATGTGTATATATTATATATACATATATAAATCAGCCCCTGGGGGGGGGGGGATGACTACACCACAATTCCTTCCCCATTCTCTTCCTGGGATTTTGGAGTTTGGGGATCTTGGGTACACAGGCATATGCACTGAGCATGATTTTCAGGCCACCAGGTCTGGGACTCAAACCATAGTTGGCCATGTGGGAGTCCAGCACCTTAACACACCACCTGCTGGCCTCTCTATATTCAAATTTAATCTATAAACCTATATTTTTATTTGGTATGTGTACCATTCCTAACTTGTACTTCTCCTTTCGAAAGTGTTTATTTCATTTTCTCTATTTTTCTCACTCTAAGTAGCACCTCAGTCGTATGTTCATTATTGTTTCATATTAGTTTTGGGGAGGAGGGGGTTCTATGCCAGATTCATATGTGTATGACTGAGTATGTATGGGCATGAACACATATTCAAAAGAGTTTAATGTCAGTAATCATAACATAAGGCTAAAGGGTAAGGCTGCTGGGCTTCTCTTCGAGATCATCTGATAATTTCTATGCTATCCTACGGAAATTCTTCCAAAACTGTCCTGTATTTTCTAATTTAAGCCAACTTGGAAAGATGGCGCTAGGAAGAAGGCCTTCTTTGGCAAGGCTAACTATGTATCCTGAATTGGTAGTTAGATCCGAACGTACAGTGTCATCTACTAACCAGGAACCATCCAAGATTTTGGCCTGGCATGAAAGATTCCCAAACTAAATACAAAGTCACAAACATTCTGACCTGTTTAAAAGTGTATACATTTTGTTAACACTAAGTGTTGGAAAGAAGAGAAGCCAGTAATTCCTGTTTCTCTCATCCATATTTTTCACTTCTATTTTCTGCACTTGTGCTAAAGTAAAACAAAACAAAAAAAAAAAAAGAAAAGAAAATCCAGGAAGAAAATGCTGTGTTAGGCTGCATTATGTGTGCACACACATGTGTGCGCATCATTTCAGCTATTAGGAAGAGAGAGAGAGAGAGAGAGGAAAGTATACATTGAAATGCAATCTCATCCAAAACAATTGATAAACCAAAGATTCTCTTAGTGCATGTTTGGATGTTAGCCTGATGACATACCCTAGAAGCCAGAAATCAAAGCAGCCTAGAAATAAGGACTGAATTTTTCTTACGTCACAAGACCCACAATGCTTCAAACAATGGCTTCCCCAATGGAAACTGCACTTATCCTTTGGTTTCCTATCACTAGAATTGTGAGGAAGTTACTTGATTCAAAAAGAAAAAAAGAAAGTAGGGAGTTGATTTTTTTTCTTCTCTTTTGTCCTAAGAAAAATTAATATATTTAAGTGCCCAATATGTAAAGAGGATATGCATCCAACTAAATCCCAGAGAGTGATGTCCTTCAAGAGTATAAGACTTCCATTTATTAAATTTAATATAATTCTTCTCGTGGGAGCAGTGACTTAAGAGAACACTATTCATATAGAGAGAATATAAATCTCAGGCCACAAACTCAAGCATGTGAGAAATAATCGACACTTCTTTAAAGCAACTGAATTTATATATCAAGCTGTCGTCCCCATGAGCCAGTGGGAAATTTTGCTCAGGCATTCTAAGAGTTCCCCATAGCCTATGCCAAAGTTTAGGGCTACTGTGGACAGCACCAACTGCCGTTACCTACCATATCTCATAGACAAGAGGAAGGGTTTCATAGGTGTGGTGCACACAGGGTATCGCTCAGGTGCCCACTGCGTATCTCAGTGCAGCCTCCACACACCCAGCAGCCATTGATGACTTCTGCCATGTGTGGAAACCTTTTGTGGGTTGCTTACAGTCCTGCCAACCTAGTTACCCCATGAAGTCACTACTCCTTATGAGATAATCAATATGGTTCCAAGAATCAGTGGCAGGTTTAGTGTGCTTTGAGGGCCGGATACTTCTCCCTCTCCCCTTCTCTAAGGAAATATTGAAGTTATGTCTCAGAGAAATCCTGTCAATCTCATCAGATTTCCAACTCCTTTTTTTTTTTAATAGATTTTTGCTACAGGGCACATGCGCTCATTGGAGAGACAGAGACAGAAAGCAAGAAATCATCCCCCTCCAGGGCGGGTGACCATGCTGCAATCCATTCTCCTCCGTTCTCTTCTCAGGATTTTGGGCACACACGTGCATGCAACCAGAGTGAGTTTCAAACTGCTGAGTCTAAGACTTGAACTGCAGTTGGCCATGTGGGAGTCCAGCACCTTAACCATTACACCAGATGCTGATCCTGCTTTTTCTTTTTTTTAGATTTCTGCCACAAGGCATGTACATTTGCCATAGGGCACGTACTTTTGACATAGAGAAACACAGAGAGAGGAAAAGTGAGAAATCACTCCCCCCTCAACCCTGCAAGAAGGGTTGGCCATAGTGCAATCCTCTCTTCCATTCTCCTCTTGGGATTTTGGACATGCATGCACACATGCATGCACACATGCCTGGCGTGATCATCAAGCTGCCAGATCTGGGATTGAATTTTAGTCAGTCATGTGGAAGTTCAGTGCCTTAACCATCATGCCACTTGCTAGTCCAATCTCATGATTCTTTAAAACATTTATTTTATAGATAGTAACTGCCATCTATTAAGCTTTTTAGGCACATAAACTTTCTATTTTTTGGTCCTGCCACAGGCCTCCCTTAGGTTAGGCATTACATAAATATTGCCTTCTGGAAGAAAGAGCTAATAGAGTGAAAGAAAAAGATACAAAGAAAAAATTCACAGACTAATATCTCAAAATATCACAAAAGTAGATTTCTAAGCTCAAACTCATTCACGAGTTCCTAGTTTTAAAAGAGTAAGCAGAGTAAACACCCATTAATGATCTAAAGTCAAAGCTTTAGATTTTATGCCTTTTAAAAAAGTTTGACTCTTCAACATTTAGGAGTCAAGACTTGGGCACCAATGCCAACTGGTTTGAATCCTGCCACTTCCCACATATATGGCTTGAATGAGTTACTTAACCCATATCTCTACCTCAGTTCCTGCATTTGTAAAATATAGAGATAATAATACATACCTAATAGAATGAATGAATAAGCATGGGACAACTGGAACATCCGTGAGATGTACTAAGCACTCAGAAATGACTGTCATGGCTATTATAAGTATCACTCTTATTTAGGTTGGGCATATTTATAATCATATGACAATTAATTAAAGAATAGTTTAAAAATAAAAAAATAAATAGAAGTCTGCCCTCAAAACCATCTACTGCAGATATTCTATCAGCATCTAAGAGAATATTTTCAGTGTCAGTGATTGACCAAAAGGTAAATTAGAGGAATGCATAAGATTAAGGAAGTTTCTGGGACCAGCAGTTAACGTAATAATGGCTATGTCACTGGACTCCCATGTAGTAGACCACAGTTTGAGTCCCGGATCCAGTGGCTTAAACTCACACCGGGTACGTGTGCATGCATGCCCAAGATCCTAAGAGGAGAATGGAGGAGAAGGGATTGTGGCGTGGCCATCCCTCCCAGGGGGTGATTTCTCACTTTCTCTCTGTCTCTCTCTGTCTTTCTGGTTAGTGCACGTGCCCTATAGCAAAAACCTCTCCCCCCAAAAAAAAGAAAGTTTATATTATTTTCATAGCTGATATTGACATGTAAAAGACTCATATGTAAAAATGTGGTCATAAGCAATTAGTCTAAATTAAAGATAGAACTGCCTGTTGTTACAGACACTGGTAAGCACTAGTAAGTAGAACTGGAATTTTCTGTTCAGTATGGTAATGGTGGTCAATAGGAAAGCAGCACCTCGTAGTTCATACTTTGGCAGATTTACAAACCAATAAACATCACACCAGTGTTCTTTTTAATGCACAGGTACTAGCAAATTTTTATTTCAAGAGACCTATTTCTTTTGAATCTAATATAAAATTTGTCCAAGCAAATCAAGTTGGGGTAGAATGAAGCTGTAGATTTTTGAAGTATGAGGTGTTTTACACCTACATAAAAATAGAAAAGTGACCCCACTTTATAAATAGCTTTATTTTGGCTATTCATGACAGAACAGCTTTCCAAAGAATAGTTCCAAAGCATATATTTGCGGAGGAAGGAATGTGACTGAGAAATTCTCTTCTGGGTGTTCAGGTGGTCAGTCGTCCTTCCCCACCTGGAAGGACTACCTAGTGTAATAAACCAACCCAGTGGGTGGTGCTCTCCAAGCACCTAGAAAATGGGACATTCCAAAGGCTAACCCCCCAATCTCCTGTCCTGAAACTCTCAACAGCTTAAACTTCAGATACGTTGTGATATAAAAGGATGAGATTAAATTTTACATAAGGAGTAGGAAAAAATTTTAAAAGAAAAATCTCAAAAGGATGAAGAACGGAGGAGAAAATATTCCATGGACCTCAGGTTAGATGACTAGTGAGGCTGAAAGAAGGAAAGAGCTGATTAGCAGGAGCTGTTTGACTTTCAACCAGGCAATGCACTTAGAATTGTTTAGCCAGAAACAATGCTGTGCTGGCAGACAGATTTTTCAAATGACCTAATGGTCTTCTCAGATTACCCCATGATTTTAAAGCTGTGTGCGACTGGTGTGTGTCCACAAGGGCCTGAGCACGTGTAAAGGGACGAGCCAGGACAGCACTGCCTGGGACCACATGTGAGTGAGCAGGACGTGTTTTGAAGATAATGAATCTATTTTTAAAATGTGAAATTCACTATAACTCCTAATCCCACTTTAGAAGCCTGCTACTTTTTTCTAACAAGTATGTTTATTCTAATTCCAATGTATTTCAGAAACATGGCATTATTCCAAGGAAAGAGAGAAAAAGAAAGCTGTAAGTCAAAAGTTTTTTTTGACCATTTGTTAAAGCTTCTAGAAAAGAAACTAAGGACTCAGTGATAAATATAGGCATATTGTATGATTAGATTAAAATGGAGGGTTTGTGTGTGTGTGCGCCTGTGTGTGTGTTTTTTTAAATCCCAATTATTGTCAAGATGCCTTTTGTACTTAAGGCAATTTGCCATTTCTCTAGAGGCCTGCAGGTTCATTCACACTGTCCTAAGTCACACGAAAGGATTGGGTAGGCAATGTGCTTTTCCTTTCTGCTAACCACTCTACATACCTATAGTCACATTCCAACCACTCTTCCTGCATCCAATTTCAGCTTCCTATAAGCTTTTCTTCACATTACACCACAGTGTTCCTGAAAAAATGCAAACCATCCATTGCAGGCTTAAGAACCTGGCTGTTCTGTGACTCTTAAAATGGAACCCACAATCTGTAGCCTGAATCTGACCCAAGGCTATCTCCCAGCCTCACACGGCCCTTCTTGCTCACTGTGCTTCAATCTCTCCTTCATTTCATCCTTCAAACTTCATCATAATTTAAAACATCTATTTACCTGAGAAGACTATTTTAATTTCAGTGTTTGCCACTAATGTTAGGATTTATGAATGACTGGGCCAGCGGGTGGCCCAGTGGCTAAGGTGACTGGATTCTACATAGCTGACTACATGGTTTGAGTCCTGGATCCAGCAGCTTTAAAAACACGCTAGGTGTGTGTGCATAAGTGCCCAAGATCCTGAGAAGAGAATGGAGAAGAAGGGATTGTATCATGGCCATCCCCGCAAGGGGAGTGATGTCTCACTTTCCCTCTCTCTCTCTCAATCTGCCTCTCTCCAGTGAGCACATGTACCTTATAGCAAACAAAACACATAAACAAAAATTCCATGAACAATAAAGATCCTATATTCTTATTCATTGACTTCCAGGTAAAACAAAATGTTGACGTGTATGTCCTGTCTTCAACACCATCATCCTTTTCACTCCGTCCTCCCTTCCCCTTCAGTTTCTCCACATCTTGAAGCCTTGTGTGACTTCAGGACATACTATTCAGATAATTTCTCTAATTCCCAGCCCTCTGCTCACTTTCTCACAAAGCAGGTTTTTCCACTTCCCTTTGGCCTACCATCTTCTCCTAACCTGGAACACTATAAACTCTTGGATACTAAGTAGACACTTTTCTTACAACCTTCACTATAGTCTTCTATGAATTTTTATGGCACACTTGCTCAATTTCACACAATTTGGCTTAAATACTTATTATTATTCTAATTTTTCTTCTCAAATCCAAGTTACTTAGCGTACAAGTACTCCCCAGGACTCCTAGCACAACGCAAGTAGTATGTGATTGACTGGTTTCATGAGAAGCCCTACCAGGGGCTACCCAGCTTCTGTAGCCTCATTCCAAGGAGCAAATCTTCTGCCTTCCTGAAATATAGGAGTTTCCTTCTGTATTGCAATGTCCATGTGAATCTCCCCTGGCGCTCAACGAAGATTCACTCAACATGCTGTGCTTTCAGGAGTTTTGTTTTGTTTTGAGAAAAAAATAAATAAATAAACCCTCTGGATTTTGAGTTATATAGTATATATTGCCTAAAGCTTAAGTAATAGAAAAAAAGAAGAACACTGTTGTTAAAGAATCTTGGTTTTACATGTGCCAGCTGTGAAAACAGTGCATGCTGCCTTCTGAGGGCCATAAATCTGCACGCATACCTTGGAATGATGCTACTTATTCTGAGAATATAATTTCAAGGCTGCTCCCAATATGTCTAAAGTGTCCATTCTATGTATTTTTAAAAGTACAAATTCAAGTTCTTTTAGTTCGGATCAACAATAATAATGTCATTTTAAAATGACTGTTTTCCCATTAGAATTTTTCTTGTTAAGAGGTATTTTAAATTTTTTTTTTCCCCAAACACCAATGGACTGACAGTTCAAGACTCAATATCATACCATCAATCCTTGGGGCCTTGGGTGCAATTATACTACAGAAGGCCCATGTTTCTGTGATCTATTTGAATAGTATGTGTCCTAGAACTAACCAAGTATTGATTTCTGAAGAGCAGATCACCCATGAAAGTGCTTCACAAATAGGAACAAGAAAAACAGAAGCAGCAACCGTTTTAATTTATTGAGCAAACTTAAATATACAGATTTTTAAGTAAATATCTTTTTAATCCTCACAGATTGCAAAGAAGTATAGACATTTTTCTCCCTGTTTTACTTTTAAGAAAATAGATTCAAAGAGTTCAAATAACTTGGCAGGAAAAAAAAAACAGAGTTTGAATATTCAAAAAGCAGTACTCTTTCTATCATAGAAAGCAAACAATTGACAGCTTGAGAAATCAGAAAGTTTCTAAAGGCCAAGTGGGTATTCTTAGGGATCTTGCTTTCAAACCCCTCAAAATTCAACATGATGTGGAACATGCTATGATATATATTACAATTACATGATGAACCCAAAAAGTTGAAGCCACTTCACTGTATGATTTATTTTCTCTTTTAATCACAGTAATAACTAACATTTTTATACCAACAGACAGAATATAGAGAGGCAAATAGAATGCATGTAGTATAGTAGTCCAGTTTTGTTGTTTTGTTATTTCACTTGGTATTAGCCTGTTTATTGCCAGTATTTCTTGTGGGAAGATTATACATTTCCACTCCATCGACCTCAGGAGTAACTATGGGACTTTCTATGGTAATGAAACATGAATAGAATTGACACTGGTTACTTTCGGCTGGAAGCTTTGAGAACCAGCAAATGCTTTGCCATCCTTATCCGTCTCCTGCTCCCCATACCCTTAGGCATGAGATTACCAATAAACTAGACCAAAGCTTCTCCATCAGCCTGGGTCTTAGAGTGAGCACATCATGAAGCAAAGCCACAGCCAACCCATAATAGACATGTTGCATGAGTAAAATATAAAATTATAGTTCTAAGACATTGAGACATTATCATTACTATCCCAACAGAAACCATCCCCTCCCGAATAATGCATCTGTAAATTATTCTTCCCAGTCAATCTCCATTGTATTTGGTTTCTGTTGCATAACACTGAATAATTAACCCCAAACTCAGCACCTTACAACAAATTCTCATGTCTCATTTATGAGTCTGAAGGTTATCTGTAGCTCTCTGGTCTCAGCCAGCATATTCTGGACTCAAAAGATTATTGTTTGGATTCAAAGGTCATTTTATTCTATGGGTCCTATTTAGGACAATACCTAAAGCTATTTTCTTTCCATGGCAGATAGAAATGTAAGAGTCCATTAGAACAATATGAGAAATTTTAAACCTTTGGCTTGTACCACACCATTAACAAATCATGTTCCATGACCAACCTCAAAGTCAATGACGACTCTTCTGGGAGATTATGAAGACAGTACAGTATAGAGATAAAGTAGAATTTGAGAACAGTGATCCAGTCTATCACAGACCACCCACTCTCACTAAAAATCTCACCCTCTAAGACAGCCCCACAAGGTTTGCCTGAGAATAGCATTAGGCATGACGTCCTGGATCTTGTGATCTACACTGAATCCAGACATGATTGCCATTGATCTAAAGATCTATGCCTTACAAAGGTAAGTTATTTGTACCCCCCAAATCTTTCCTCAGTACATCCACATAAATAGTGGATCAAGGACAGAACTAGCAGCAGGAAACACTATTTCAAAAGGGAAGCAATGGAGGCAAAGAGCAGTCACTGGTCAGTATATGCTTAAATCACTCTGGACAGACCCGTCTTGACAGATTCCACTAAAAGTGTCTCTTGATTAGGTCTGTTGTATAAATCAAATTCTTTTAGTTTGGTGGTTTTATATATATATATGTGTGTGTGTATGTGTGTGTGTGTATATATTATATTTACTCTTTCAATGTTTATTCTTACATTTTGAATGTGTAAACATTTTATCAATGTATAGTTTCTAAAGCAATACCTGAAAAACCATGTATGTGCTCAATAAATCTTTGTCTAAGTTATTAACTAAGGTTACAATTTTATTATTTTAAAGAACTATCTACTTGTTTTTTTATTATGTTTGCTATAGAGCATGTGTGCTCACCAGAGGGAGACAGAAAGAGAGAGAAAGTGAGAAAGCAAGCTGCCAGGTCCAGAACTCAAACCTCTGTTGGCCATGTGGGAGTCCAGTGCCTTAACCACCATGCCACCTGCTAGTCCCTTAGGCTAAAATTTTAACTTTGTATAAGTAATTTATTATTTATTATCATTTCTTCTATCTGTATCTGTCCCTGGTCTTTATTTTCACTTTCATTTTGCTTGAGCAATCCTGTAGTACTTCTTTAGGATGTGTCTACAGCTAATATTCTGAGATTTTGTAAATCTGAAAAAATATATATAAATGTTAAACTATTCCCATTAATTGGCAACAAGCTTAAGAGCTCACAGAGTTATGGATGTAAAATTATTTCCCCTATAAAATATGAAGGTATTTCTACACTTTTGTTGAGTCTCCAGCATTGACAGTGAGAAGTCTACCATTAACCTATTTTCCATTTCTCTGAAGAAATGTGTTTTTTATTAAGTCTTTAATAGTTTATATATTTTTGTTTTCAAATTTAAGGACAATATATCCTAGTATATGTGGGTCTTTGTGCATTCACTAGCTTGTCACTTACGGGCCATCTGTAGGTTCATGCCTATCTCAATCTCTGGAAATTTTCTTCTATCATTTGCTCATTTCTCATTCTTGGAAAATTTCTATAACATTGATCATTAAACTTTTATCTCCTAACTTTTCTTTCATACTTTCCATCTGTTTGTCCTTCTGTGCTATATGCCTAGAACTATTCACCTTAATCATGCAGCTCATTAATTCATGTTTGAGTAATATCAGCCTGATATCAAATATATTAAATTATTTATCAGTTATATAATCTTTCATCTCCAAGATTTGTTGTCTTATGAATGAGATAGTTTCTCATTCCATTGGGAATATTATTTATACTTATTTTATAGCTTTATTCTGCATATTCTACTGGCTCTCTTTTCACAGATTTTAAGTTTATTCAGCCCACTGTCCCTAATGCATGATGTTTCTCAACTGTATGTTTAATGCTTGTATTTGATCATCCTTATTCACTGATTCATGAATACTATTTCTATTTACAATGGTCCGTATCTTGCCACTGTGGAAAGGGGTTAGACAAAGTACCAACAAGGAAGTTTAGTAAATCATCATACTGGAGTGTAGACTTTCCATCCTATCTTGTTATAAGCCACAAAGGGCTATCCTTTCTCTCCCACCAAAACCATTATACTCACTATTGCAAGGGGAAAAGATCAGTGGCATAGAACTTTGGAAGAGATCATGGAGCCAAGCCATCTGCTTGTCCCAACATGGCGCTCCATTTACTTGCCTTTACTTTGGGGACTGCTTTTGTCCCTTAAATCTAGAGTCCTAAGTTTAGGTGCTCCCTTGAAATCCTCTCACATATTTTACAATATCCTATTGTGAATTTTGGGAGCCATGGTTTCTCAGTCAACTAATTACATATGCTTTATTGCGGTTATTCTTTTCGTTTTACAATGTTATTATGGTCTTATCCTTTTTAAATATTAAAATGTTTTTTCTCTTTGATTTAGGAATCTGAGGTAGGCAGAAACATAGGGCAGTGTACTCAGTTCTCCATCTGAATCCAATCTCCTCTGCAGTCTCATTTAGTTTACACTATTAGCATACTAATTTCATTAATTGTCTTTAACAGATTGTGTAAAGATAAACTTTAGATCCACCCAAGTCAAAATAGCACAAATAATGAATCAGTAGTTTAAATGAATGAGATTTTACTGCTGATAAATAAGGCTTTGTCTAAACAACATCCAAACAAACCTACCAACTCAAGGGAAAAACAAAGTCAGCCATACTAATGTTAAGAGACAATGCTTTGATTTTAAATAGTTGCAATGGTGCCATGTAGACACAGACTGAGCTGCACTTGACCTATGAAGTAACTGAAGCAGTTAGAAATTATGTGATGTTCTTTAGATAGCCCAGCCAAGTAGCTGTTTGGTCAAGAATAACCCCCCAATGAGTACTTGCCCTCTGAAAATCCTTTTGGATTTCTTTTTCAGCTCACTCAATCAATTTATGCCTTTGTGAGGCAAGCCAAGAAAATGCATCATACACCACCCTGTGAACTAAGGAACACTTAGTTCACGTACCCTCCAGCTCTTGCACTAACGAGCAACAGTAACACCATGGCACAAATTTTCTCCAATCGCATTAATTCTCCTTAATATAGAACATGTGGCCAGGCAATATGACCCCTTCCAAAGCTGTGTTTTCTAGAACACAGCTTATTAAACTCCTCACTAAGAATGTATTATGAAAAATCTATAGCAATCTGCTTTGCATCCTCCTCCAATGTTCAAAAGTGGAGAATAAATACTGTTTTAGAAATGCCTGTCTATTTTTATACTATTACACAAAGAAGTCTTTTTGTTTTTTTTTTTTGTTTATTTGTTGGTTTGTTTTTTTTACTATTTGTGACCCTATCTTCAATTTTGATGATCAAAAGTAAGAAACTATTTGAAAAAATATTGCCTCTGCACTGGTATAGTGGACATTTGTGGTTTCAGCATCTGTTCTGGAGGCAGAATCTCAGCATGGACAGAAAAGTAATATCTTTGGAGTCAATTAGATGCATCAGGATTTTTGATGAAAAGAAGCAATTTCTTCAATAACAAAGGCTGTTATTCTTCTTTCAAATAACAGCATGCAAGCAATTCTTCTCACAGAGAATCTGGCCATATTGCTGTCATACCCACAAAATCTATTATTATGCAGGATCCAAAGAATAGAGCTCTTTCCCCACCAACAGTAAAACGATATATGGGTTTCATCTACAAAGGTTTCAAAATTAGAAATGATTTCTTCAGAGGAAACATAGGAAGGGCTTTGGAATACAAGAGAACACATTTCAGAGAAATGAGCCAGATCTATACCACATGGGAAAAGTTTCATGGCTCTAATGGCATCGAGCTTGTTTGCTATAGAAGGAGCATGCTGCCACCTGACAAGATAGCAGAGCCTTGGGAGAAAGGCAGCATGTTGTTCCTTGAGCATTTTACTTTTTTAATGTTCATATATTAAAGCTTTAATCAAGTCTTAAAGCCTAATTTTCTCATTTGCATTC
>NW_006159859.1:8169985-8221905 GCF_000334495.1 Tupaia belangeri chinensis
TTCCTGCGCAGCAATAGAAAACATGTGTGCACTAAACCTGTTTTTTTCTACGTATCAGCAGTACGGTTTTACACAGACACATGCTCCTACTGGAAATTATTTTCCTTTTGTGAATGAACAAGACCAGACTGATTGGAAGTCTACTTATTTTTAGTGTTAAACCTAGTGGGGAGGGGCAGTAACTGATTAAGTGGTGAACTGCATCCTCTATGCAATATAGAAACAAGGGGGAATGTAAGCCAGTCTCCTGGCATTTAAGTTATTCCCTCATATAAGGTAAGCAATCTTTTTTTTTTTTTTTAAGAGACATTTTTGCTATAGTGCATGTGCAATTACTGGAGAGACAAAGACAGACAGAAAGTGAGAAATCGCCTCCCAATAGGAATAGCCAAACTGAATTCCCTTCTACTCCAGTCTCCTCTCAGGATTTTGGGCATGCACACACACGCACCTGGCATGAGTTTTAAGCCACTGAGTTTGGGACTTGAACTGCAATCGTCCATGTAGAAGTCCAGTAATGCAACCATTACGCCCTCTGCTGGTCCTGGTAAGCAATCTTGTTAGTGCTAAGGAGGTATTTTTCTATTAAAAACCAGACTTTCTAAAAAAAAAAAATACTAAGCTTTGAAAATATTTTTATTGTCATTAAATATTAGGGCAATGTCTTCCACAGTGATCTAACCTACCTGTCGATTAGGATAATACCAGAAGAATTTAAGTGAATAAGTGTCATTCAACATTCAGGTTTCCAACAATTCTAACTTTATATTCATCTCCCAACCTTTCCCCACAGAATGTGAAATAATGGTACTTTATTTTTATTTCTTAAACCCAGACTTCTCCAGCCCATCACTTTTCTGTTCATTCAAATTGTTTCTTCACAGAAAGTTTCCTTTGAAATTCATGTGTCTTGTTCTGCACAGCAGCTGAAATCTGACAGCGGGGTTTCTGGGCCAACAGTGCTTACAGGTGATACTACTAGTACTTTACAGAGTCTGATGATATTCTTAACTAAAATCAAGTAACTACAATAGATTTTGGAAAACAATCCCCTTCTGTTAGTTTCCACTGACACACACACACACGACAGATACATACTTTAGATATATATTTTTATATAAATTCATATGTCCATTCTACTTTACCTAATGCTTAAGCTAGCTAAGCTATTTTAGCAATAAGTTATTTACTAATAAGTTATTTATACAGCTATGACCACTCCTGCAGAGTAGAAAATTTGGTGCTGAGGAGTGTTAGGACAAACCCCCGAAATGGCACTTTAAGGGTCCTAAATTCACCTAAAAACATAAAAATTAAATTGAAATGAATACAAAATATGAAGAGACATACATATCAGGTATAGTATGTGTAAATAACATCTGTAGCTCATTTCTTCAAAGAGCTTTTGTATTCTGGGAGATAAAGTAATGACCATTTTGTCAGTTAGGACTAAGAAGGTTGGGATTTAAGAATAGGTTTAACTGAGGGACCAGCAGTTAGCATAATGGCTATGTCGCTGGACTCCCATGTAGTCAACCGCAGTTCAAGTCCCAGACCTGGCGGCTTAAATTCATGTGCATCTGTGCCCAAGATCCTGAGAGGAGAATGGAGGAGAAGGGATTGCAGCATAGCCATCGCCCCTGGGGGATGATTTCTCGCTTTCTATCTCTCTGTCTTTCTGGAGAGTGCACATGCCCTATAGCAAAAACCTTTCCCAAAAAAAGAAAAAAAAAAAAGAATAGGCTTAAATGAAAAATGTTGTACAGAAGAATGCTGACTGACCAGAGATCAAGAGGAACAAGAAGAATGGAAGGAATAGCACTAGAGAGCTCATGAAGAAACCTGGCCTACAGGTGCGTTTTTCTACAGATTGGCGGAGTTCAGTACAGTGTCTGGACACCACTTGGCAGGCACAACAAGCAGCTACAGCCTTTTTTTTTTTTTTTTCCTAATTTTAAAACACACTGGATTAACAACAAATTTTAATACTCAGCAGAAGACAATATTTTCACTGTATATTTTTTTCATTGTTGTTACTCACTAAATCTTATGAGCAAATGCAAGGAAAGGAGCATGACATTTGCTCTAATGAGAAATATTGGGCCAATTATTTGAAGTTTAAAGTTACTGGTTCCTAGCTACAGCACTTCCAAAATCATTCTTTGTATACTATCCACAGTGGAGAGAAGCAACTGGAGTTGGCTCCATGTCTGCCTTAGATTCTGCTGTCCATGAATTCTTACCTAACAGGTATGTTTAGATTAATTAATCACATTTTTTTACTGTCTCTTACATACTACAGGACTTTATTTTTAAAACATAAAACATTGACAGTGCTTCCCCAAGCCAAAAGAAAGCAACATCTTGGTGGTAGTCAAATTGGTCCTAGGGGCACAAAACACTTGACAGTGCTGTGACTGTAGAGCTTGCTATGAGGATGCCTTTCTCAAATGTGCATGCTTTCTAGGCTAACAGGGAGAGGAGACACGATATCTTCAAGTTCCTTTGTTGTGTGTGAATATATCTCAAAGCACAGAGACTCAAGACACAAGATGGAGAAATTGGAACAAGGCTATACCCTAGAGCATTAGTAGAGCTTGGTAATTCCAATATCTAAAAAGGAAATTCCACCCATCAGACAGCAAAACCTCTGCTCTGAGAATTGGCAGCAGGTAGTCGTCATTCTCACATGCCGTCCAGCTTTAAGCTCCGAAGAGTCTGGACAGCACAGAGGAGGAAAAGGACACTGAAACTGTTGAAAATATCTTTGTTCTAATAGAAAGCAAAGTTGAGAAAGCACCAAACTTTCATTCTCCAATGAAAATAAACAGTTAAGTCCATACTTGGTCTCTTGTCTCTTCATGCTGATGAAGACTTTGAAAATTTTACCCTCCAGTTCTTTAAAAAGTAGGAAAAATAAAACTCAGTCACAAAAGGGACAATAGTCAAAATTTACAGTAACACCAGGGACAGCCAGCAATGACTGCTCACAGAGTATTTCGAGGTCCAGGAGAAAAAGCAGATCACACAAAACTCCTTCACTATTTTTATCTAGCAAACCAAGACACTGTTTTCTATTGGCTTTTGGAACTTAGGAAAGTATTTCTCTGGCACTTTCACTCAGTCACTTCATGCCATGGAGAAAGTATGAGCCCCACCTCATATCTCAGTAAAAATAGAAACTCTAACAAGATGACTGTCTTATGATAGCTCCTTCTGTATTAATAGACATTAGTATCTTCTGCATAGTCCAAGATGTAAGTCCCTAACATACTGCCAGGGAAGGTCTACCCTAAAAGACTTCCCTTCTTCTCGATTGACCTTACCCAACCAGACAGTAAGTCCCATTTCCTCTCTACCAGGATCTCATTTTTGTTTTTTCCTTTCCATCCACTGTATGACAAACATAGTGGAGTCCCCTCATCTCAACGGACTAGTGCAATAGCTTCCTAAACACTCTTCTCATTATTATATTCCATTTCAGTCTAATCTTTCTTATCCCATGGCTGCCTTTACCATTGTAGACCACAGTTCTAGTCACTTCATTTTCCTTCTCACAAACCTTTGAAAATCCCCCTATTGCTTTTGGGGTAGAATCCAGCACTTTCACATGGCACTGAATGTCTCCATAATTGTGACCGCTACTTTTCCAGGCTCCCTCACATTTCTTAAACCACATAGTCTAATCTTTCTGGCATGTACATATATCATGAGCATGCATCATTTACTTGAAAATTTTTCCACACTGGTGATACAAGGGAATGAAGGTAATTGCCCTTTAGTTTTAAAGACTTCTTCATGAAAATGTTCTTTTGGCCAAAAACAAACATACAGACACATTGATCTTCAAGAAGGTAGTAAGGCTGACTCTTCAGATAAACAAAAACAGGAAAATGAGAGAACTGGTGATCACCCTCAATGACCATCATTCTTCAAAACTGGCAGGTATTTAATGGAAACAGTTTATGTGAAATACTTAGAGATGACCTGAATAAAATAAGTGTAAGATTTACATGCTGAATACTACAAAAAATCCTAAGATAAATTTTAAAAGGCCAAAAAAAATGAAGAAACATACTACGTTCATTCATTGAAAGGCTCAATATTGTTAACAGATCAATTCTAGTCAAATTTATCTACAGACTTATCACATTCCCAAACAAAATTGTAACACTTTTTTAAATAGAAGTTTGCAACTTGATTGCAAAATGTTTATAGAACAGCCAAGGACCTAGCATAGCTTAAAAAATTAAAAAAAAAAAAATGAAAAGGAAGACTGAAGTTAGAGAACCCATACTAGCTGCTGATTTTAATACTTATATAAAGGAAATGTAATATTGTCATAAAGATTAGACATATATATCAACAAAACAGAATGAAGATTCTAGATAGAGGCCCACACTGATAGAGTCACATTAGTTTAGATAAATAAGGGCAAGATAATTCAATGAGGAAAAGATGTTCTTTCTACAAATAGTACCTGAACAATCAGACATTCACATGTCAAAGACTGAATAAAGAGATTCTTGGTACTTAGCTCCCACCTTTTACAAAAAATGACTGCAAGTGGATTGTAAATCACAATGCAAGAACTAAAATTATTTTAAATGAACCATAAAAAATTATAAATTAGACCTCAAAATTATAAGTGTACACTCTTCAAACAGTTAAAAAATTAAAATACAACAAATAAAAAATAAAATATTTGCAATACTCATATCTGATTTTAAAAACTTTAATCAAGAATATATGAACTTTTTGTACCTTGTTTATACACACACAAACACACACACACACATGAAAAAGATTTTATCAAAGAATTCATCAAAGAAGATTTACAGAGGGAAAAATAATCATATAAAAAAGATATTCAAGATAATTAGTATTTAGGAAAATGCAAATTGAAAATACAAGGAGATAATTGTCTTTGTACAAGAGAAAACCTTAAAAGAAATCTTACAACACTAAGTGCTAGTGTGGATGTGGAGAGACCAACTAGAACTTTCATGAGTTACACTGACAGTAGAAGTACAAGACGGTACAGACAAGTTGGAAAACCGTTTGGCACTTACACCATATACTTACCTAACGACTCAGCAATCTGACCCTAGGTGTTTACCCAAGAAAAAAAAAAAAACATATATCCACAAAAATACTCACGTGTGACTGCTCAGAATTGCTAAAAATTGGTCACAATACACAGGTCCATAACTTGTGAACTACTCAACAACAAAAAACAACCAAGTACTGACACAAGCAATTAACTCGGTCATGTCTCATGAAAGTAGCTAAATACAGTATGATTTCATTTACAGAATATTCAGTAAGGGTAAAACCTTAGAGACAGACATCAGCTCAGCGGTTGCCAGGGATTGAGAGTGAGAGATAGAGACTGTCTACAATGGTCACAGAGCAGATTTTGGAGGTAATAGGAGTGGTATTTTAACAGAAATGGTGATGACGTGACTACACATTTGTCAAAACTCTTTGGACACTTAAAAGGAATTAAGTTTTATAATATATAATTTAATCTTAATAAACCTGACTTTAAAATAATTAAGTTTTTAAAGACACCAAGAGCATGACATAATTACTTCACAAATTAATCCATTACTGCTATGAATCTTAATCTCACTTTTTCTTCCACACTTTGGAATTGGAATTTAAAGTAAAAGACCTGATGCTTTTGCCCTACATATTGCAGATCATGTTGTAGTAAGCTTCTTCACAAATGAGCTTATACGTCTTGACCTCACATGTAGATAACAAATTATTTTCACAGAAATGGCTATTTCCTTCTTCTTTAAAAGTCTATTTGTCCACAGAGGTGAACCAGCTCCATGGCCTGATGGTCAAGGCAGCTGGATCCCACATGGCTGACTGCAGGGCTTGAATCTGATCTTGAGAAACACACCAGGAGCATATGCATGCATGCCCAAGATCTCAAAAGGAAGGAGAGGTGGAGGACAGATGACATGAAGGAGGCTTACTCCTCTCCCTCTCTTTCAAAAAACTTTCCCTTAGCAAAAAGAGAGAGAGAGAGAGAGAGAGAGAGAGAGAGAGAGAAGAAATCCTGAAATAAGCTCCAAAAGAGAAAACAATGTGGAAAAAACTATGTTCTCCCTAACTTCTCAGCAATATGTTGTATCCAAACCATAGTTACTTTAAATTCCTCTCACTGTTTTTTCTAATTACTCGGATTCAGTAGTTAGTTAAATAGTAATCCCCCTCCTTATCCTAAGCTTTGCATTCTGTAGTTTGTGTTACCTACAGTCAACTGTGGTCTGAAAATAGATGAATACAGTGCAATAAGATCTTTTGATCTTTGTAGCCCAGCAGTTAAGGGAGTCAGATCTCAGGGCCAACTATAGTTTGAATCCAGATTTGGTGGCTTGAAAAGCATGCCAGGTACAAGTGCCTACATGCCCCAAATCCTAATAGATGGAAAAATGGAGAAAAAGGAAAAATGGAGGGCAATGTGACCATGCCCCATTTGGGAGGGGGTGCTTCCCTCACTCCCTCATTTTCTCTCTCTCTCTTTCTCCGGTGAGCCTGCACATCCTCTGGCAATTAAAAAAAAAAAAAAAGATATTCTGAGAAAGCGACTACATTCATATAACTTTTAATACATTGTTATAAGTTGTTGTATTATACTATTGTTGTTGTTAATCTCTTACTGTGCCTAATTTATAAGTTAAATTTTATCCTAGATATGTATGCATAAGACAAAAATAGTACTTTGGGATTTGGTACTACCCACAGGTTCAGGCATCCACTAGTGGGTCTTGCGACATATCCCTGCAGATAAAGAGGTACTACTGCACTAACTTTATTGTAAATTGAGACATTTCTAGTATTTCTGGGGATGCAAGTATACAATGGAAACTCTAAGGTAACTTCCAGAACTTAGATTGTTACCAAGAACATAAACACCATACTCGAAGACACACACCAAAAATGCTCTCCACCTATGCAAAAACAAAATGCCATGGTTTTGCTAAAATGGTTGGTTCATTTGTACAAATAAATAGACAACTACATCCACGTCACCCAGTCCCTGGGATCTCTTTTATCTGTTTTTGCTTATATTCTGTATATCACATTTCATTAAAGGAAAATTACATCTGCAGTCTTACAAATTGTGTTTTACTGATTCTCAAAGCAATAGCTCACATTCTTTAGTATTTACTGTGTGTTAGTCACTGTTTAAGTACTTTATCCTTCGGAAAAACGTATAAGGCAGATCTCACTGTTTCCCTCACCTTTGCAACAAGAAAGTGGAAGCACACAGGAGTTAAGCCATTTTCCTGGATCGGAGAGATGGAGTAGAGAGGCCAGAATTTGAATCCAGAAACTTAGGGTGCCCGGACCAATGCCTGTCACTCACTCACTACTGTCTTCCAGTGCGAAAGCTGCTCTAGCAAAAATACATTTGCTCAGAACCAGACATTTATAATGAACATATACCATTTGTGACTGAATTATTCTCTTAGCTTAAATTAGTAAAAAATATTTTTTTAAAAGAGAAAGAGATTGAAAAGAGACAAGGATAAAGAGAGAGAAAAAAGTGAAAGGAAGAAACTCAGAGCTACCTCTCATTCATTTTTGTTTTGTTTTGTTTTTTACTTTTATTATGGGTGGTTGGGAGGATGTGAGTTTGGAAAAAAAAAAAGGACAAAATACTGCCTTTAAACCTTTCCACCTGATGAAGTTAATTATTATATCTTCTCTTCAGACAGGGATGGCTCCTTCCTAGGAAGTGCCAACATCTGTCTAGAGAGAGAACATCTGTTAGGCCAGTGGAGACACGAGGAGATAAGCTGCTTACTCAGATGGTAAGGACATAATGAAGACATCACAGTAAACTGGAAAAAGAAGAGGATCTGGGCATAATTAGTAAAACTTAACGTGCCAAATGCTGTATTTTTGGACACATAATTAATGAGGCTGGAAGCTCCCAGTGATTGTCAGCAACTCCAGCTGAGAGAAGCACGACAATCTGTTAGGAATATCGACGAGGTGGCAGGGCACAGGTGGCTCGGGTGTGTGCTTAGAAGTGAGCACACTCCAACATTTTGCCCTCTGACCTCATTTCCAGGTGCAGTCTTCATGGGCTAGGTGGTTGTATGCTGAATATGGAACTTTTATATCATCTGGCCCCATACACTGGAACAACTGCTTTAAATGTATGTGAACGTGTATGGGGGGTAAGTATAAAGTGGGTAATGGTAAGGAAAATAGAATTATTTCGATCTTTTTCATTTTTAATGTTTCACCTGCATATCTCCTCCTTCCAACAATCCTTCCTGTGAGTCAAACTGACCATACAGTTTTTCCTTTTCACAATGAAAAAAGAAACAAAAACAAAAACAAAAAACGATCTACACATAGTTAAATGGTCTGAGTCAAGGTATAGGACCTGAAAAAAAATTAATTCAGACATTTATTCCAATATAATAATTTGAATAAACTCATTAAAATACAAAATGGGAGGAGCCAGCAGGTGGCACAGTGGTTAAAACAGCTGGATCCCACATGGTCAGCTGCACAGCTGGAGTCTCAGACCTGGCAGCTTGGAAAACACTCCAGGTGTGTGGGTGCGTACCTAACATCCTGAGAGAAGGGAGGTGAAAGGATTGCTGCATGGCCATATCCCCTGGGGGGTGCTTTCTCATTCTCCCTCTCTGCCTCCCGAAGAGCGCACATGCCCTATAACAAATTTTTTTTTTAAATACAAAGTTGGTATTTGGAATTCAAATTCTATCACTGGAAGCATATAGGAGAAGCTTAATCATTAGCATAACATTAGAAACACAATTCAACATATCCCCCACCTATTCTCACTCAAACATACACACACCTCCCTCTTTCTTTTTCTCTGATTCAATCCTATAGCTCTTTACTGTAGTTTCTGAAAAACCTTAAGTTAGAATTCAGATTTCTGATCTCTCTACTATTCCAGCACTGTAGTTTCCTTCTTTCAATCGGCTTCAAGAAAGAGAAATTTAATCAGGCATAAATTTTTCTTTGCAAATTAATTGTGTATTCAAGGTTCACACTGGAAGAAAAGGAATACTTTCTTAAAATAATAATTTCAGATTTTCATGCAGATAAAATAAATTTGTGTAGAAAATGGATTGAGTAAATTCCTTGATGTTGATTAAGACTCAAATTCTAGGTTTTCAATAACTTTAAGAAATTACTCCTGGGACCAGCAGTTAGCATAATAGCTATGTCACTGGGCTCCCATGTAGTCGACCGTGGTTCGTATCCCGGACCCAGTGGCTTAAAACTCATGTGTGTGCGTGCCCAAGATCCTGAGAGGAAAATGGAAGAGAAGGGATTACTGCGTGGCCACCCCCCTAGGGGGTGATTTCTCACTTTCTGTCTCTCTGTCTCTCTCTGTCTGGCGAGCGCACGTGCCCTATATTTAAAAAAAAAAAAAGAAAAGAAATTACTCCTCTCAATTTTGTTCAACAAAAAACCTAAAGTACAAACAAGTTGAATGTCATGGGAGAAATGTGAAATTTCTGCCCAAAGTGGGACCGATGTCAGCATAGGAGTATAGGCTAGGTGACCCGACTTCATGCAATGTACCTTATAGGGGTAGTTAGATGCGATTGTGGAATCATAATCTAGTGTGACGTGTTAATTCTTGCCCTAAAATGATAGGAAACATCTGCTAAAGGACACTGACTAGTCAATAGGTTCATTGGTCATTTAGTGGATTAAAAATATCAGAGACAGCAGAAATCAAAGATATGGCAACGCTCAGAGAGTTTGCACTCTAGGGAGAAGAAAACTGACACATGTAAATCAAGAGGTCGAGAATAGTTAAGTTCTGAACACACTGGAACTTAACATAAGTGGAATCTCATTTCAGAGGAGGATATCTCTGTATAACAATCCTCACTGTCTTAAATTACGAACCTATTCAATTAGTGAGCACTCCTAGGAAATCCTGTATCAGACTCTTCCTGAACATTTTCAGAGTGTATCTGGGTTCAGAGACCAACATTTACAAGGAGAGGAAGAAGACTTAAAACAGCCCCTCTACTCCTCATTGTGTTACACATACTGTCACGTGGTGGTGTTACTGGTTCAAAATTATTTCCTATGCAAAAATGCATCATGACTTTCCTGACAACCCAATATAAGAGCATTTCCAGGTTTTATCAACTTCTCTTCAATCTTGAACTCCTCGAACTGGATCATTTATGGGATATTCTGCGTGAGGTCAACACAAATTACTGGTTACTAAAGTTCAAATAAAACCTGCCATTTAATACCACTGCCCAAGGCAAAGCATGCCATGAATTTTCCTAAGGGATCAGGAACAACTTGAGACACATATTTCTTAACAACTTCTGTATGACTTAGTTACTTGGCGTATACCATAGAAATTTAGATATTCTCCAAGATTCTGACAGTATGATGTAATTGTCATGAATGAGGAATGTCATGAGTGAGGAAATCAATCTTGACCTGGGAATATGGTCAGAAGAAAATATTTACTGCTAAGCATTAAATTAATTAATATCACTATGTTGGCGTAACTATCCAAGTTCAGTTAGTTCATATGCAATAGATAGGTCAATATATCCCTGAAGACATTTTGTAATGAATTCTTCTGAGAATCTTGTACTGAAAACTATGTGATACAAAACATTTTAAGATCGTGAAATGGAGATTTTTATTTTTAGTGAAGGTGGGAAACTGCTTACAACTTCCTTGAAATATTTTCAGACCCAAATTACCTTAGCCCTAATGTAGAGAGTGGAATTTGAGAGACTGGAGAAGAACTCCATTCGAATACTGAAACATGGCTAGAACTGTTTCCTCAGAAAAATGATCACTGTGTTCACAGACCTTGATGCAGTCTGTTTTTCCATTTCACGGATTAATATATGCAGAGCTTTGTCTAGGGGCCTTAATTTTCACAAAAGCATGTCAATGCTACCATAGGTTGGATTCTGAAGTATTATAACCAGGCATTCACCTTTAACTGGATTACTATAGACTTGGTTCATAAAAATAAAAAGGCTAAAAAACTTAAAATGCAAATAAAATACTGGAGTAATATACATTATATAATGTATATATAACATATACATCATATGTTATGTATGACAAAAGTTAGCATCTTCATTGTATTATGATTAAAAATGTTTTCCAAGAAAGATAATGACACATTTCTGTAGGGCAATATAGAAATATAATGATTGTAATAACTTTTAGCATTCATTAAATGCCACAAGAGTGCTTAGTACATTTTTTTTAAAGATTTTTGCCATAAAGTGCTGTGTGCTCACCAGAGAGAGAAAGTGAAAGGAAAAGTGACAAATCACCACCCCACCTCACCCCCTCCCGAGGGGAAATGGCCATGTCACGATCTCTTCTTCTCCATTCTCCTGGGATTTGGGGCTCAAACACACATGCTCAGCATGATTTTCAAGCTGCCGGGTCCAGGACTCGAACCATGGTCAGCCAGTGGGAGTCCAGTACCATAACCACTAAGCCACCTGCTGGCTCCCAGTATTCTTACTTAATATCAAATTTAATCCTCACAACAAACCCATAGAAAGATATCATTATAATCCCTAATTTTCAGATCCAAAAACTAAAGCACAGAAATGTTGAATAGATTATTCAAAGTCTTAGAGATATGCTCTGGGTGAGCCAATACAAATTCATACAATTAGACCCCAAGGCCTTAAAATTCTTTGTGACCTTTGACCCAGCTGATATTTCTTCTAGAATTTTTAAAAGAATTTTGTCAAACACACATGCTCAGCATGATTTTCAAGCTGCCGGGTCCAGGACTCGAACCATGGTCAGCCAGTGGGAGTCCAGTACCATAACCACTAAGCCACCTGCTGGCTCCCAGTATTCTTACTTAATATCAAATTTAATCCTCACAACAAACCCATAGAAAGATATCATTATAATCCCTAATTTTCAGATCCAAAAACTAAAGCACAGAAATGTTGAATAGATTATTCAAAGTCTTAGAGATATGCTCTGGGTGAGCCAATACAAATTCATACAATTAGACCCCAAGGCCTTAAAATTCTTTGTGACCTTTGACCCAGCTGATATTTCTTCTAGAATTTTTAAAAGAATTTTGCCAGAGGGCATGCACATTTGTTGAGAGAGACAGAGAAGGGGAAATGAGAAGGCCTCCCCCATGGGAGATGGCCACCCTGCAATCCATTCACCTTGTTTTCTGCCTCCTTTCAGGATTCTGGACACACACGCACATGCACCTGGGCAACATTCTCAAGCTGCCAGGTCTGAGACTCAAAAGGCACGGTCAGCCATGTGGGATCCAGCCACTTAACCATCATACCACCTAGCTGACCCTAGAAAATTTTTACAGAAGGATACCCACAAAATATATGCACAAATACGTTGAGGGCAACATCATTTATAAAAGTATAATCTTGGGAACAATATTTGTCTAATATTAAAATCTTGGTCGAATAAATTATGGTTACCCAAATAAGAGTTATGTAGCCATTTGAAATTAGTTCTAAAAGAATCTTTAAGGATATAGAAAATAAACATAAGCATTCCAATGTAAAGAAAACAATATGTGATACATTAGCCTAAATTTATGTATAAAAATTGGGTTTGTATTCATAGATAGCAAAATGACTAAAATGATATTTGTCAAAATGTGAGTAGTTGCTTCTGGCTAGACAAATTATAAGAGATTTTCGTTTCTGTTTTTATAGCTTACTGTGTTTTAAATATTTCCTATAAAAATATTTATTATATATACTTAATGTGAAAATGTTGTATAAAACTTATGATATAATCATAATTCAGTAAGCCCAGATTTATGTAACCCTATTTTTTTTTATATTTTTCTCCTTTGGCTTCTACTTTTTATTTAATTTTTTTCTTGGGTATATTTCTTAGTTGCTGATCACCATTTCTTTTTTGTGCTTTTACTATAAAATGTCTTCACCCTAATGGAATCTAATATAAAAATTCACGATGTAAATAGTGAATAGCCTCTTCCGAAACTCCCCATACACCCATTACTAGATCTAAAACACATGAACAAACTAACTCACAAACTTGGATAAACAGTTCTTTTTCATCAAAAAGCAAACCCATTACATTGTCTCTTCATGTTTAATCCTCTTTCAGTGGAACTTTTTTACACAGATTTTTATGAAAATATTTGATCAGAGAACAGCTGCTAGAGTCTAGAACACATTTTCCGAGCCCTTGAAGTTTAGTATAAATACCATGTACATGCTCTCTCGGAGACTTTGACGTATCCTGTGATACACACAATTGTATGTGTGCCATGGAGTTGCATAGAAATCTGATGGCCCTAAGAGCACTTTCTTATGCATTAATTCAATTAATCCTCACAAAAGACTTCACAATTAGTATCGCTGGACTAGCTTAACAGATAAAAATGTCATGACCTGCATTTACATCTGATCTCTGAGGCTATGATTTTTTCTAACAAAAGTATAATATTTTTTAGCAGCACCAGCACGTTGGACAATATTGACTTCATAGTATGTTACAAATCAATGTTTTTAAAAGCATTTTGGGGACCATAAACATTCTTGGTTGATTCTGCCTCAGTATTAGTCATTACAATGATGAACTAAGACAAAAAAAAATCAATATTCTGGGAGCACATGTACATCTCGTCTTATGTATCTGTGCCTCGAGTTTGTTATGCCTGATAGAATACTGCCGATGTGTGTGTTTAGGGCACACTAAGCAAAGGGGAAAAACACACACGTAGACTTTTCCTGTGGAGAATAATTAAGCTGAAGATGTGTTCTTCCTTATGGATGAAATGCAGATTTCTCATTAAATGTCAAATCTTTCCTTTCAAAAGACAGAATAAAATGTTCCTTTTTTAAAAAACCCCAGATGGCTAGATGTGTGCTTTTGAAAATTTTCTGCTTGAGGATATTCTTTCTCCCCTCACAGTTCCCCTGAGACGCCTCTCTCTTAGCTTAACAGTCTCCTCAGTTCTCAAACACTGCTGCAGTTAACGAGGATAGAGGCATCTCTCCTTTTTTTTTTTTTCTTAAAGTTCTTCCATTGGTTTCCTCAATGACCTTCCCTTTCCTCTGATGGCTCCTTTGTAAGCTCACATTCTGGGATTCCAACTGATTTATCCCCCTCTTCTCTCTCACACACCATCCACTGATCTTTTAAGACACTAGTGATACAGCCTCTGTGGTCAAAGGTATTCTTCTGAATTGGATTTTAGCTTCTCCTTTAATTTTTCAGCTCTTGGGTCCAATCAGGAATTACAAACACAAAGGCAAACCTTCCTGATGCCCTAACCCTTACCTACCCCACAAAATAGGCACCACGATATGGTATAGAGGAAATTCATATACAATGACCAAGGAAGTAGAGAGCAGTTTGGGTAGCAGGATATTATGAAAAACGGTATTTGTGAGGAGGGGCTGACCTAACCCAATACAGTAGTAATCTAGTAAAAAAATCCTAAACTTGCAACAAATTGGATTTCTCTACAAACCAGATTTTGGCCATTTTTCTTGAGGGTGATAATTCCCAAATCATTTTATTACAGGCTTTCTACTGCAGACATACATAAAAGATTCTTGAATGAGACAAGCCCTAAGATGTTGGCATTACAGACATGTTGAACGCATCACACTTGAGCTCAGTTTCTGACACATGTGAATATGTCGAAGTTTGCCTATCCAAGTGTCTAACTTAGGAAAATGGTCAGAAGCGTCGATGCTCTCAACATCACTTCGAGATCGTGCATAACATTAACCATCCTATTGGACGATCCGTAATGTAGCCTGCTTTGCTCTCACATGTGCTCGGCCGTGACGTTGCCAAAGAAGTGGGCATTCTGCCTCTACAAACAACAAGTGGTGGGATTCTGCATATTCTCATCTCTTGACAACACTTCTCCTGCATCTAACCTGCCAGCAGCACTGGACTGGAAAACAAGAGGTTTCATTTGGCCAAGAGAACAAAGAACAATTGTTTCTGGTAAGCAGTGAAGTTTCTCATGCAGCCAGAGGTTACAGAAAAGAATCCTCATAAGAAAAAATTCCCCATCATGTCAGCACTGTCAGCGACCAAAGCCATACCCCGATGTATGACCTATGGCCCTCCAAACAGAGGAATACTTCCTCCTCCATAAAATGAGTGCTATTTGATTACATGAATGTTTCTCTAATAAATAGTATTCTAAAGGTCTTTCAAAAAGCTCTGAACAACCGTCTCATCTAAAGCCAAATAAAAGATATGTTGGCAAAAACAAAACTTTCATCCACATTAATAATGTCTTTATATAACCTTGCCTAGATCTGCATTGGCTCAAGGATGGGGAGGCATCTCCCCAGTAATCATTCTCTAACCACTGAGTTTTCTAGCAAAGCCAGAGGCTTCCGTATCAAGGTTCACAGGCCTTGTTTCAGAGGATGTCTCTGTCTTCCTGTCCATTACCACTGAGTGCTATTCGTGAACTGATCACAAAAAAGCAGATGATTTCTCATATCAGTACAATGGCATTTTACATTGTATTTAAAGTTTAAAAATAAAAAGTCTAACTTCAATACAGAATGATATACTGTCTGCTCCCCACTCCCTACTCCTTTTCTTTTCCTTTTTTCTTTTTTTCCTATCTTTTTAATTTGACCAGGGACACACAGAGAGATAGGAGGGGGATGGAGAGTGAGAAAGCAAGCTGCCAAGTCCAGGACTATGAACTGCAGTCAGCCATGTGGGAGTCCAGCACCCTTAACCACCACTCCACCTGCTGCCCTCCCCCCAACACTCCCTTTCTTTTATCTTCATGAATCTTTCCTTTTTGAAATCAGATTTCAAATTTACTCCCTTCTTGTGATGTATGCCACTACAACCAGAAAGACAAATACAAATTAAATAGCGGTATGGCACTGCACAGGAAAGAGAGAGAAAGCGAGAGAAAGTGAGAAAGCAAGCCGCAAGGTCTGGGACTCAAACCATGGTCAACAGTCCAGTCTCTTAATTACCATGCCACCTGCTGGTCCTGCCTCCACAATTCATAAGTCTTCAATTTGAGATGATTTATCTTCAAAAGCATTGCATTCTGTTATCAGCTCTATAACTCATTAAATTTACTTCTTAGACAATCAGGAGACCAGAATCTTTTACTTAGACTGGGTTTCCCCATATCTGGGATGGGCTTAGACTAGGGTGCCCCAGACTCACAGTTATTGCCATGGATTAGAAAATGTGCTGAAGAGAAAAACAGAGTCAAAGATAAACTCAAGCACCAAAGACAGAGGTTGAAGTATAAAATGAAAAGGCCAGAGGGTCAGTAGTTGGTGTGGTGGTTAAGGTACTGGATCCTACATAGCCAATGGCACTGCTCAAGTCCCATACCCAGTAGCTTGAAAAACATGCAACGTGTATGTGCACACCCAAAAAAATCCCAAAAAGAGAATGGGGAAGAAGGGATTGTAGTGTGGCCATACTCCTGGGGGGAGGGGGACTCACTTTACCTCTCCCTCTCCATCTCTGCCTCTCTGGCAAGTGTAAGCCCCACCCATAGCAAAAAGAAAAACAAAAACAAAAACAGGTATTCAGTAATAAAGACTATTGTTTAGTCAGTGCTTTTTCTGTTTACCTGTCTCATCCAAGGTTTTATTTAATGTTATAGCAGCCTCATGAGCATTTTTTAAAGGGTATATTAGCATATCAACTATAACAAAGATAGCCAAAGCACAATGGCTCGGACAAGGCAAAAGTTGATTTCTCCTTCAGATAAAATTCCAGGGCAGGTAATGGGGCCCATTCCATGGTGTTGTCCAGGGACTCTCAAAAAAATCCACCTTTCTCAGTGGGTTCTATTTTGGGGACTAAAGTGACTGCTGCTGTTTTCACTGAGATCCAGATAGTGTGAAGTAGGATATAGGGGGTTCAGGAGAAGTAATGAGCCTCTGAGCAGTGCCCAGTAAGTTGCACACATCCCTTCTTGCAAATGAACAGGATCCAGGGAGGTTCACTGATATGGTTTGGCATGGAGAACATCCTTCTTTATAAGGACTATAGATTATGATGTATGGAAAATGTACAGTTGAGATCATTATTATTTACCGTGCAATCTTGGATAAAATGTTGATCTTCTCTGGACCTCCATTTATAAGTAAAATGTTAAAGTTCAATGACATAATTTGCAAGATCTTCTGAAGCTCTGAATTTTATATTTTAAAAATATGTGCATATAAAATAAATTTGATCATGTGCTAGAGATCAGGAATTGAAAAGAACTACATTTTTGTCCAGTCTGTAACAGGCAGAGATTGGGAGAAGCTACATCTTTGGTTTGATGTTTATTATTCCATAGCAATTATTATCCAGAATGGGTTATGTAACTTTCACCCCATAAAATGTTCTGAGGGGGGTAGAAAGTGCTCTTTGGTATTTTAACTGGAATAGTTTGGGTTATAAATGAAAAGGAACTAGATTAAGGAAAAGAGAGAATGTTTACAAGGAATATGGAACACCACATGGATCCTAAGTTCAGAAATGTGACTGTCCCCAGAAGCAGCTTGACTCAAGGATTCAACTGCTCTTAGGACTCATTCCTTTTCTCTATTTTATTCTTTTTTCATGGCAAGATCAGCCTCCTTTTAGAACTGCATGTGGCACAAAAGTTATCAACAGTTCCTAGGTGTTAAAATGTATCCACAATCCAGGCACCAAGCAAGAGTGGCCCGATCCTTTTTCAGTCCCAAATTCAAAAATCCTGGGAATAAGATTCATTTGCCCTGCTGATTCAAGGACTCCCCTTCAGCAAAGCAGCAGAAGGCAGGGTGACCCTGTAACATGACTGCCTGTCTGCAGACTCCTGGAGAGAGGTTTGGGCTTCTCATCTTGTGGGCACATATTACACAAATTTAGAAAATGTAGCTTTACTATACCTTCTTCTTAGAGAGTCACAAAACATTGGCAAGATTAAACCTCTAGAAATCCTAGAGTGAACTATATAAATTTATATTCCTCGACAAAATATATAAAATGATACAAGTGTGTGGGGGAGTAGACGTGAGCATCTGTAATATGGCTGACTAGAATGGTCGTCAGAAAGGTCATGATGCATTTTTGCATAGAAAAATACACTGTGACTTTCCCAGTGATCCAATACTTACAACGTATTTTTAAAATTTTCCCTAAAAATTAATTTGTGGTGCATCTTCCAATGACTTGACTCCATAGTAGTCACTCTATAGATCTTTAAAATTGCCAAATAGCTTGGACACCTCTATGTGAACTCTCCATGTACTCTGGAAATCCAATAAAAGATAAGAATTAACCCTCTGAATATATTGACACCGAGGAGAAACAGGAAAATGTACAATACTCGGGTATTTTAGATTGGGTTACTGTGATGAATAGCTAGTTTTCAGAAGCAATCATGTTAGAAAAATATGCAAGGAGCGTCCTCTAAATTTTGCAGTAAAAGGATGTCCTCCTTGCATCAAGTCCCAATAAAGCATTGGCTCCCCCTCCCCCCTAGTATCACATAGGACTGCACAGAGCAGTAAATGATGCATGACTGATACTTTACAGGTGCTCCGGTGTCTTGAAAGAGCAAAGGAGGAACTACTCTGGATTAGGCATGAAGGAAGAGCCTGAATTGATCGGCGGAATTTTATTAGGCTACCATTGGAGGCACCTCGATGGTGGAATTCCAAGATTACAAGAAATCATGTAGAAAGCTACAACAGTAAAAAGCTTAAGACATCCTAGCCTAAGTTAACTATGTAAATAAATAGAAGTACAGTGTTTATCTGAAATTAATAGCAATGAAGGGGTGAAATGAATTATGTCTGAATTTTGAAGGCTCTTGAATATCTGTTTAAGGAATTGGACTTCATCCAACAGGTAGTAAAAAGACTTATAATTTTACGATCTGCATTGTTTGTGTTTCTTTTGGGCAAGGAAGTGCTTTTTTCAAGATGCTGTCTCAAGAAATTTAGTACATCAGTTGTGTGGTGAAATACACAGGATACACAGACAAGAGAAAAGAAGTTGGTCTCTTCTTCCTCAATATGGCAGATTGTATTTTCCAAATATAATTGCAACAATATATCCTAACCCCCTATGGTCTCGTTAAAATGTAACACTGGCCTGCTGCCCATCTCATCAGTAGAATTCTATATTCCCAAAGCAGAGTACATTTCCACACCAAAGCAGAGTATATATTTTTTAATTTTATTATTATCATAATCTTGTTTAAATTACATGGAATCACATATATCTTTTTTTTTTTTTGAGAGGTTTTTGCTATAGGGCGCATGCACTCACCAGACAGAGAGAAACAGAGAGACAGAAAGCAAGAAATCACCCCCCAGGGGGGATGGCCACGCCTCAATCCCTTCTCCTCCATTCTCCTCTCGGGATCTTGGGCACACACGCACACGTACCCAGCATAAGTTTAAACCACCAGGTCCAGGACGTAAACCGCGGTCGACTACGTGGGAGCCCAGCGACATAGCCATTACGCTAACTACTTGTCCTGGAATCGCATATATCTTTACAGTGAATTCTTTTTCCAGAAGGAATACCATATGCATATCAGTCAAGACAAAGACATTACTATCCACATCATCATCATCGAATAGCTTTTCATAATTTTTTCCACATTTTATTATTTTCATTTTTTTAAAAAATTCCATCACTGTATGTCATTTTGCTTGTATAAAGAATTTACCCAACATTAAATACTTCTCAGACCAGTCGAGAATACTATACATGTTATCAACAGGTAATAAACCATTTCTGTGTCCCACAAATGTCATGCCCCTCTATTTGTTCTCTTGCTATCCTTCTCCATACTATTCCCTTCTCCCACCCCGTTCCATACTGACTTCACCATCCCTAACTATTTTCACTGCTTTTATGCCCTCCAATATTTCAATCTCTACCATAAAGTATGGATAGTCGGTATATATTAAGTGGGTACATATGATATCTTTCATATCCTGACTGTCTTCACTCAGCAATAGATCCTCCAGATCTGACCACTTTCTATCAAATGCCAGGGTCTTGTTTTTTTTATGGTTGAATAGTATTCCATAGAGTATATGTGCCACACTTTTTCAATCCATTCATCTGTTTGTGGACATTTGGGTTGGTTCCATGTCTTAGCAATCGTGAATAATGGTGCAATAAACATTGATGTGCAAGCGCTTTTCTGACTGAGCATTCTCCTGTCCTTTAGGTAGATACCCAGAAGTGGAATTGCTGGATCAAATGGTAGTTCTATTTGTAGATCTTTGAGGAACCTCCATATTGTTCTCCACAGTGGCTGAACCAGTTTACATTCCCACCAACAGTGTAGGAGAGTTCCCCTTTCACCACATCCCCGCCAACACTTACCACTTTTTATATTTTTCATCTTTGCCATTCTGACAGAAGTTAGGTGGTATCTCATTGTGGTTTTAATCTGCATCTCCCATATGATGAGGGATGTTGACCATTTTCTCATGATTTTTGGCTGTTTATATGTCTTCCTTAGGGAGATTTTTGTTCAGCTCATTTTCCCTTCTTTTAATTGGGTTAATCATTTTTTTTTCAAGTAAGCCACTTGAGTTTCCTGTGTATTCTGGTTATCAGTCCTTGTCTGAGGCATATTTTAGAAAAATATTCTCCCTTCTGAGGGTTGTTTACTCACACTAACTGCTGTGTCTTTTACTGTGCAGAAACTTCTTAGTCTGATATAGTTCCACGTATCTATTTTAGAGATTGTTGCCTGTGCTTTGGAGTCTTATTTAAGAAGTCTTTGCCTACCCCAATGTCGCCCAGAGTTTCCCCAGTTATTTTCCACCAGTAGTTTTGTACTTTGAGGTCTTAGGTTCAGATCTCTGATCCATTTTGAGTTGATTTTTGTTAATGGTGAAAGATGAGGATTCAGTTTCATCTTTCTGCAGTTGGATACCCAGTTTTTCCAGCACCATTTACTAAATGTTTTCCTTTTCCCAATTGAATGACTGGTATATGTAGAAATGTTATAGATTTTTGGATGTTGATTTTATATCATTTGTCAAAAATTGGTTGGCTGTAAGCTTTGGGGTTTATTTCTGGGGTCTCTATTCTATTCCATTGATCTACCTGTCTGGCTTTGTACCAATACCATGCTGTTTTGATTATCATAGCTTTATAGTGTATCTTGGGCTCAGGGAATGATATGCCACACACTCTACTCTTGCACAGGATTGCTTTAGCAATATGAGGTCTTTTGTGATTCCAGAAAAAATTCTATGATTGTCTTTTCTTGACCTATGAAGAAAATCTCTGGTACTTTTATTGGAATTGCCTTAAATATGTAGATTGACTTGGGTAGAATTGTCATTTTATAATGGTAATTCTTCCAATCCAGGAACACGGGATATCCTTCCACTTTTTTATACCCTTTTCAATATCTTTTTAAAAGATTTTCATAGCTTTCTTTGTAATGGTCTTTGACTTCCTTAGGTTTATCCCTAGGAATCTTATACATTTTGTGGCTATGGTAAAAGGGATTCCTTTCTTCAGCTTTTCTTCGTTCAACTTGTTTTTTTTTTTTTTTTTTTCTTTTTTGGAGAGGTTTTTGTTGTTGGTGGTGGTGGGTTTTTTTTGTTGTTGTTGTTTTGTTTTGTTTTGTTTTGTTGCTATAGGCTGCATGCGCTCACCAGACAGACAGAGAGAGACAGAGAGACAGAAAGCAAGAAATCACCCCCCAGGGGGGATGGCCATGTCACAATCCCTTCTCCTCCATTCTCCTCTCAGGATCTTGGGCACGCATGCACACGTGCCCGGCGTGAGTTTAAGTCACCAGGTCCGGGACTCAAACCACGGTCAACTACATGGGAGTCCAGTGACATAGCCATTACGCTAACTTCTGGTCCCCCTCAACTTGTTGTTTATATATAGACATGCTATAGATTTTTGGATGTTGATTTTGTATCCTGCCACTTTACTGTATTCATTTTATTCCTTCGAGAAGTTTTTTCATGGAAACCTTCGGGTCTTCTAAGTATACCATCATATCATCTGCAAATAAAGATATTTTCAACTCCTCTTTGCCTATTTGAATGTCTTTTATATTATTCTCTTTTCTGACTGCATTGGCTAAGACTTCCAGCCCTATATTAAAAAGCAGTGGAGAAAGGGGACAGCCTTGTCTAGTACCAGCTTTTAGTGGAAAAGTTGTTAGCTTTTCCCCATTCAGTCTAATGCTAGCTATAGGTTTTTCATACATGGCTTTTATTGTGTTGAGAAATGACCCTTCCATACCAATCTTACTGAGAATATTAATCACAAAAAGATGTTGCATTTTATCAAATGTTTTCTCTGCATCAACTGAAATGATCATACGGTTTTTATCTTTCTTTCTGTTAATATGGTATAGTATATTTATGGTCTTGCATATGTTTCCATCGAGAGGTCTGATGTTAGCCTGATGGGGTGACCTTTGTAAGTAACTTGATGTTTTCCTCTTGCCAATTTCAGTATCTTGTCTTTGTAGTTTTTGGCAATCTGGCAATCTGGCAACCTGGCTATGGTGTGCCTTGGAGAGGATCTTCTTGGGTTGATTCTATCTGGAGTCTTTTGTATAACTTGGGTCTGGATATTTGAATGCCTTTCTAGGTTTGGAAATTTTTCTTCCAGTATTTCATGGAATAAATTATCAATGCCCTGGGGACCAGCAGTTGGCATAATAGCTATGTCACTGGACTCCCAAGTAGTCTACCACAGTTCGAATCCTGGACTCGGCAGCTTAAACTCACACCAGGCACATGTGCGTGCTTGCCCAAGATCCCAAGAGGAGAATGGAGAAGGAATTGTGGCATAGCCATCCCCTGGTGGGTGACTTCTCACTTTCTCTCTCTGTCTTTTTGGTGAGTGCACACACCCTATAGCAAAAACCTCTAAAAAAAAAATTATCAATGCCCTTATTATTTTCTTTCTCTTCTGGGATACCAATTAACCAGACAGCGGGGTGCTTGATGATATCCAGTATTCTGCACATATTATTCTCATTTTTCTTGGTTGTTTCCTCAATCTTCTTGAAACTTTTTTCCTAGGTCAGTGGTTTTCTCTTCTACATTTGAGATTCAATCTTTTGCATGATCTAATCTACTTTTGAGGGAAGTTTTAATTTCCTGTATCATGTTCTTCATCCCTAACAGTTTCATCTGATTCTATTTTAAGGTGTTTATTTCTTCTTTCAAATCATGAAAGGACTGCCTCATCTTCTGGAGCTCATTTTCTCTTTTCTCTTGCATCTCAGTTAGTTTCATCACTACAAACACTCTGAATTGCTTATCCGAAATGTCCACAACTTCCATTGTGTTTATGGGTGATGTGGAATTGCCGTTTTCTCTTGGGGGAGAGATATTTTGTTGGTTTCTCATATTTATTGTGCTTCTGCAATTGTTCCTAATCATCTGGTGAGCTATACATTCCCTCCTAACTTATTCAAGGTACCTCTGAGTGTTCAAAGGTGTACAGGTGTAGAAAATTGGCTATCTTTCTTCTGGTCTACCTCCCTATTGCTCACCAGTACCCTACACTGCTGTCACTGGTCATGGGTGACCCAAAGTCCTCCCTGTTTCTAAAGAGTGGTGAACCCCCAACTGAGCTAATGAGCTTCACCTCAAGAGCAAAGAAAAGGTCTCTCAGCCCACATGCAGTGCACTACTCAAAACACTGAAGTTCTGAGAGTCCAAAGGCAAGTGGGGGAGGGGAATGAGACACAGGTCCTGGCTGTTAGGGCCTGCAGCCACAGGTAGCCTGGTGTTTGGCAAGGCCCCTGGCTTGAACCAGTCTCTAGGCAAGGTAGGGAGGGGCACAAATTCATCTTAAAGTCCCAAGACATAAACCTGAAGTCCAAGGGTGAGTGTGGGGCAGGGTGGATAGCCACGGTCCCGACTGTTAGGGCCTGAAGACACAGGCAGCCTGGTGTCCAGCAAGGCCACTGGCTTGAACCAGTCTTTAGATGGGGTGGGGATGGGTACAAGGTCATCTTAAAATCCTAAGATGCAAACCTGAAGTCCAACAGTGAGTAGGAGAGTGAAATGAGCCACAAGTCTCGGCCGTTAGGGCCTGCAGCCACAGGCAGCCTCGAGTAGAGTACTACTTTGTCTAACACAGTACAGAAGAATTGATGATATATGATTTCCAAAACAAGATCACGTATGTCTTACTCTACTGTGATAGCAGCCCTTTAAACACAATTACATTGCTAGGAAGTTCAAACTGGAAATCCGAGACACCACATAAGAAGCCACAGTGTAAGTGTTCCAGTTGACGTCTAAGTAAGGTCTCAGACAACAGGCAGTATCAACTTCCAGGTATGTGAGAGTAGATGCCTTCAGGTATCCCCAGATCTCAGCATAGACATCCTCAGTATTTGAGTCTTCCCAGTTGAAGCCCTAAACACTAAATCAGAAACAAACTGAATATTCGACACAATTGTCTTGGATTACGCGGTTCCTTGGGGCTAAATAAAATACTCAGCAAGGAAAAGAACTGTGAACTTCATTTTGGGAATCTAGGTGGGGGACTCTAGAATCCACTATAGTCCATTCTTTGCCCTACTCCAGTTGACTTCTTCTCATAATAAGCTCACCCCCTGTGGATAAGCTCTACCACATTCTGATTGGTTTCTTTTCTGAGGAACCTTAAAATAGAAATACTGGAGAATGAACTACAGCCTCCACTATGCCATTACTACTGAAGCCAAAATGGTTACTCAGCATCCTCTTTTCCACTGTCGGTTCCAGATTGCCCTTGACCTTGGCTTGTACTTTTAGCAAATGCTAATTCTAATGACAAACAGGAAATCCTCTGTTTTCCAGAGTGAAAGCATGGAATAAACATTTTCTACTCCTGCCTTTACAACTCAGAATGAAATCACATTTCTAATCTATATTCCTTTCTCCATTTCCATGGACTAGATAAATTGCCAGGCAGAATGATTTACTTTCAATTGTTGGATCTGAACCTCTGGTTACCTCACTCTTCTCAGACCCTGCATAAGGAGCATGGAACACCAAGAGATGCCTGGATGGATCCCCTAAATACCGAACATATTCTTCCCTGTGCATGTCATCTAACAATGGCTCCACCTGGCTCCTCCTGATGACCTGGGTCATTTACCCTGGCAGTGTGATGTCTCCGTTCTTGCCTACGACTTCCTAGCCACAAGGAAACTGAAGTCTTTGTTGTACAGGGGATGTCATAGCATGCCTAGACTGTTATAGTCCAAAATTGTCACTGTTGTGGATACCTGAATTTACATGGGGTTCTACTCTTTCCTTCTGCCTCATCAAGACTTCCAACATGCTTGCCACTTCTCACTCATTTGATACAATTATATCATTAGTATAGCAGGCCAATAGAATGTTCTGTGGAATGTCCAGGCAGTACAGAGCCTTTGGATTACATTATGACAGAAGGAAGGAGAGTGAAGATGGCTCTGGGGGAAAATTAGAACTATATGTTGCTGTCCTTGAGTGCAAACTACTTCTTATCTTCTTAATGTTTATGATCTTGGGAAATTTAAGTGCACTTCAGTTTTTCTCTTCCGTGAAATAAAGATTAAAAAGTACCTAGTTCCTAAATTGCTATAAACTTTAACAAAAGTTCACAGATATAAAATGTCTAGCATGGTTTCTGATAAAAAGGAAGCACTTAGTAAATAAAAAATTAGATATCAGACAATTTCTATGACCTTCACTGTCTTACTCACAAATATGGTTGCTTTTAAATTTGCAGACAAATTAAAGAAAGCAAAGCTAGACTAAAGAGGGATTTTCACTCAAATTTAAATAAAGGGTCCCTAATACATGGAAGCTGTGCCTCTTAACAGCCAAAAAGCCCAGGAATACCTCGTATGACCACTCATATCCCTACTTTCCATCCAGTAGGCCACCTTAACTTACACTGTTCTAAGAGATACTTTTAAGAGCACCAATCATTACTCGCATATTTCACATTCACAGTCTACTCAGCAGGCTGAGTCAAACAATCTCCATCAGTTCTGAAATGACTGGGTTTCAGAGTTTATAATAATTTTCCAACAAGATGTCATTACTAAAAACATCTGACCAGTCAAATCCCTGCTTGATACATTACACAAGCCATAGACATGAGGCTTCAGCATCTAACACAAGCACAGAGTGTTCCGTCTTTTCTCATCTACTGAAACTGCTAATGTGGAATCAACCATTAGCTCCTCACTGTCTGGAAGAACATTTTAAAAGTTCTTAAAAAAAAAATGTCCAGTATTGTTCAGAAGAGGAGATTATCGAAGGGGACAAGAGTAGTGTGTGTGATAAGTGAAGTCCCAACACTACCATTTAGGTATGTGGTCCTGGGAAGGTTAACCATGGTGAGTTCAGTTTGCTTAAATGTAAAAAGAAGGATGATATTGATAAGGTTGCTTTGATTGAATGAAGTAACTTGAGTAAAATTAAAAATGGTATCTAACCTCTAGGAACCATAGTCATGAATGTTATTTGTCATTATGACAGTATCAGCTGTTAAAGATACTGTTTACTTTCATTTTTGTAGCTATAAACTACTTTGATTTTGTTTCTTTTCATTTAAATGACTGCTTTGTTGAAAGTCTATTCTCCTTACTAATTCATATAACTTGACAAATTCCTTCATAAGAAGGAATTTATAAAATCCTATTTTATAAACTAAAATGACAATGATACACTTTACTAAATAACATGTTTTTGGGAAAAAAAAAAAAAAAAAACAATAAACCATGGGGCCAGCAGGTAGCATGGTGGTTAAGGCACTGGACTCCCATATGGCTGACCATGGTTCTAGTCCCAGACCTGGTAGCTTGAAAATCATGGCAGGCACATGTGCAAGCATGCCCAAAATGGCAGGAGAATGGAAAAGGGATTGCAGTGTGACCATCCTCCCCCTGGGAGTTGGGAGGGGGATTTCTTATGTTTCCCTTCATTGTCTCTGTCAAGTACAAGCACTCTATGGCAGAAACATAAAAAACAAATGAAAACAAAATTTCAATTTATATAGAAAATCCATTCACTCTACTCCTTAAAGACTGTTTCTCAGCATAGAAACTACCACAACTACACTGCACTTTGGCAGAGGTGAAAATGCCTCTCTCGTTCTTATAGGACTTTGCTGTTAAATCTGTGTACATTTTTCAAATGATGGGTCTATAGTTCCTCTGGAATATTTACCTATCTTTCTTGGGACTAAGTTTGGCCTACTCTGTCTTTACATCAAGCAGGCTCCAATGGGAGATAAGCAACACTAATTTGTGTTAATATTAATGACAAACAGACCACTCTCTGCTTTCCAAAGAATGAACACATGGAACAAACATTCTCTTGTCTTTAAAATTCAGAATGAAATCTCATTTCTCCACCATGTTTTTCTGGCTAACCCACTGAGATGCTATTAGGTGAAATGAACACATTTGTGGACATTCTAAAACAGGAAGCAAGGTTTTAACTCCGCTTGTAGAGTTAATCTTGGATGGCTTATCTAAAGCTGATATGTACCCCCAAAAAGATCCATACTTTCTCTTCATGCAAAACAAAAGCAAGTTCTTTAATCTCTTGCCTAGTTCCAGGGAAACCTAGCCAAGAAAATACTTCAGTCAGTAAAAATTAGTATGTGAAAGTAGTATACAGAAAAACTAACCTTGTTTCCAATTATACTTTTCAAGGTCTGATCAACAATTAGTGGAAAAGTCAGGATTGTTTTATAGAACCTTTTAACTAAAATGTAAGTTGATTTTTTTTTTGTCATAGATCTGGAAAATTGTTTGGAATAAAAATTATTGCCAAGTAAGAAAATGTTATTAAAGTCCTTGAAGAATTTTCAACTGTGGAAATATGGTGTTCAAGAATAAAATTTTACTAGACCTTTAAAAAAAAAATAACACAACCAAAGAAAAACATGGATGAAAAACATCCATGATAAGATGACATATTTTAGCATAATAAAGGAGTAACCTCATTATAAGTCTTTCTTTGTTCCATTTATCTGAGTGATTTTAGAGTATGAGGCATACACATTATAGATGATGGCTATGAGTGGTTCACAAATGCAGGCCTGCTATTATCAAACAACTACATAAATATACATAAATATTGGATGATTCTAGGACCAATTCATATTGGACCAATATTTGAGTGCCTACCTAGTAACAAATACTCTAATAGTTATTTCTTAAACAAATTATCTTAATTCTGAAAGCTAATAGTGCTATGATTACAAGAATAGCTTGTAATCTCGGGCCTATTAATTTTTTCACCTGAAAACTGAGGATAATAATTTTAAGTACTTCATAAGGTGGTATGAAATTAAAATGTTGGTCACCAGATGGTATAGTGGTTACATTGCTGGACTCCTACGTGGCTGACCATGGTTCAAGTTCCAGACCCAGTGGCTTAAAACTCATACTAGGCACATGTGCAAGCGTGCCCAAGATCCCAGGAGGAGAATGGAGAAGAAGGGACTGAGTCATTCTTCCCCCCCCCCGGGGGGGGTGATTCTCACTTTTCCTCTCTCTGTCTCTGTCTCTGTCTCTCTCTCTAGCAAGTACACGCACCCTAAGGCAAAAACCTCTAAAAAAAATAAAAAAGAAAAGAAAAGAAATATTAATGTACACATGTAAATCTCAGAGCAGTGTTCAGAAAGTATTAGCTATTATTCATTATGGGGGTGAATATAATTTTGGGGCTATTAAATAAGGAAATTAAAGCTAATTCCCTTAACGAAATTTTCTCAGGTATCTATGAAGGAATAAGCATTTTTACATTGTCCAAGTCACAGAAATGAGAATATCAGATTACTGCAAACTAACCTGTTAATAATATGGTAATGTACAATTATTGGGTTATTGAGGTAGTTATCGGTAGCTTTGATAGGTCTCCTCACTGCAGCCTTGTATTAGGGAGAGCAATACTGTAAATGAATGTTAGAACAAATGCAACCACATATAGGAACTTTGAAAAGTTAAGAAGCCACATAAATACTAAAATGACCAGTTTTATAAACATAATGAAATATCAGCTCCCCATACTTTTAGATATTCAGCTGCATGCTGCATTTCAACATAAAGTGGAAAAGACAATATCCCAGAGGCAGGATTCAGCTACCCTGGTGGGAGTCAGGGGGAAGGAAAACAAAAAACCCAGGTGAACACAGTCATAACCAGATGGGTTTGAGGTCCTTAAAGTGAGGAGCCATTCTTAAGTGATCAAAGTGGAGAAAGAGGGCTCTTTGGGCTATCAAGTTCACTATGTTGTCGATATTCTGATTGTCTTGTCCGTGTAGAAGCCCTGGACCAGTATACCTACTCAATCCTAGCCCCACATCTTGAACGGAACTAATTTTGCCAGTGACAAAACATTTCTACATCAAATGTGCTAATTACCACACCATCTGGTGTTGATCTGAGTTGAAGAGGGCTGAAAGCTTGGATTAGACACCTCCATCAGCATGTGTATTCCACATTTAGTTATTTAAACTTTTAACTAACTATACCCCACACCCACTGCACAGATTAAACCTGAAAACACACATAACATTGCCTATGTTGATGTATAGTAAGTTACATACAATAAAACATTCTTTGATTCCCTAGAAATTTTTCCTTCTAAATTGATATCTTGAGTTTACCAGTCTGTTTCAGTTGCTATGGCCACAACCATGTAGATCTTTAAATTCCTGACTTCTAATTAGGCAATATCCTTATATCTGATATGAGTTTCAGTCAACATTTAAATAGTTCTATTATATATATTAGTAACAAATTCTATTAGATAGTATTATGAAAACACATGGTTTGCTCTTTCTTGTCTCTGTCTCCTAATGTCTGGGTATCTATAATTTTGTTTTGTTGATACCTGCACACTCTGACCCCTTTTCCACCTTCTCCCAGATAGTAGAATGCAATGAAGCATGTGCAAGCCAAAGAATAAATAAAGCCAGCTAAAGGTACTCAAAGTTTAAAGTACTGAGGGCCAGCAAGTGGCATGGAAGTTAAGATACTGGATCCCACATATAGCTAACTGTGTGGTTTGAATTCCAGACCCAGTGGCTTGAAAATCACACTGGGAACATGGACATGCATCCTTAAAATCACAAGAGGAGACTATAGGAGTATAAGTGATTGTGGCATGGCCATCCCCTCTGGGGGATGAGTTCTCACTTTTTCTCTGTTTCTCTCTGGCAAGAGCACACACTCTATAGCAAACAAACAAAAACCTCCACAAAAAAAAAAGTGTTGAAAAACACTGTATTTTGCCCCCAGACTCCCATCACTCCTAACCCTACCATGATCTCTCATTTAAGCTATCCTTACAAGTCTAAATTATATCCATTCAGTGGGTATTTTTCCACTTACCCTCTCTTGCAACTTGTTTTCTTTTGGGCTCTCTCAGTCTTTTGAAGGTATCTATGTCTTCTGTGGTCATCATTCTTAGTCTGTTTGGGGTCCTGTTTTCTCTACACACCGTAAGTATTCAGTCTGCCTATGATTTGTCTCACTCCAAGCCTGTTTTATGCAAGTGCATTGTATACTTCACCTTTAACCTAGTGATTTTCAATCTGGGACAACTTTGCCCTTCTGGAGACATTTCTGTTTGTCACAACTGTGGAGAAGATGCTGTTGGCATCCAGAAAGATAGACTGGGATTTTTCTAAGCATTTTCCAATGCATGAAACAACACCTACAATAGCACTGAAAATAAATATTTGACTCAGAATGCCAATATTGCTGAGGTTAAAAAATCATGCTTAACCCATAGCAACTATATATAATAGGGTGATATTTACCCTAGTATTACAAATAGGAAAATAAGATCTAAAAATTAAGTATGTGAAGTCACCTAATTAATAAATGATGGAACCAGAATTTGAATCCAAGCCTAGAGAATCCTAAATCATGTCCTTTTCAAGAAAGGATGATGCCTCCATCCAATATATTTAATAATTATAATTTATCGCTCTACATATTAGTGTGGCATGTAATTTTACTAAATATTGTGCAATTATATTCTCCAAAATAAAATACAGGCAAGATTGAAGAAATTACAATGAACTACGTACGACCAATTCTTTACAGATGACTCAGTATTTGTAGACTCTTCATCTTTTTAAAAATTTGGATTGCAAATGATATCGTGGTTTGGTGCTTTGTTTCTTTTTCAACTGACCTAATGCAGCAATCAAGTTGTTAATCTGCTAAGTCCGAGGTCATTTAAATGTACATATATTTACAAGTATTATCTCTAATTCTCAAAATCATGGTCAAGTGTATTGTCTATACTACAAATAAGAAGACAACATTTAGTTCTAGTGGACTTGTTTAGTCTATGAAAAAGCTTTGGGGAACAAAATGTTTGACTGCTCCCATAGGTCATTAATTGCCCAAAGAACTTAAAAATAAAATAAAATAAAATAAAAAAAACCTCAAATATGGGCCAGCCTCATAGCACAGTAGTTAAGTGCTACACAGAGGAAGTTGGATCACATATGGCCACCCAAGGTTCAAGTCCTGGTGCAGCCAGCCTGCGAAACATGCCAGGCAAACATGCATGCCCAGGATTCTAATGGGATGGAGAACTGGAAGAGAAAAATGATTGTGGTATGACCCAGCCCCACTAGGGAATTCTGTGCTCACTTTTTCTCTCTCTCTTGCATATGTGTCTTTTGGCATTAAAAAAAAAAAAAAAACCTTCAAATAATCTGGATCTATTATTTTTAAATAAGAATCTGTTCACTCTAATAATCATGCCAGCTTTCTCTGTACAAATATGTTTTTACCAGTTCTAGTTTTTTTTATTGTTGTTATAAACTTAATTTAAGAAATTATTCAATGGCAAAGCATTGATTAGCCTTGTGGTTTTACATGCATAATGTGTACTATAAGTATGCAGAATTTCTGTAACTAAGGCTAATAGTATCCTTGCTGTAATCAGTGCTAGCTTTGAGTTACAATATTAATTTTTTTGTCTAATATTCTTTTGTGTTCATACTTTGTACTTTTTCCATTAAATAGTAAAATAATCTCGTGTCGAATAAACGTAATACACATGGAACTTTTTGGAATGCATGTATGTATTACGTGATATTACGTAAGATTGATTTCTATGTTTTGCAAAAATATTTCTCATTATTCCACTCTATTTCATTAGTCACATGATTGACATGATAAAAAGAACATATGCACATTTACACCAACCATGGTGTTCATATCTGAGCTGCACATGTTCAAGTCATCATAAAGATGACATACATATATATGTAAACACATATCTAGTATGTATGTATTATTATATGCAGTATGTTTATATGTGTGTGGGAGGGTCTTTAATCAATAGAAGAAAGAAAATGAAGGCACTACTCAACCAATGATTTCTTTTAAATGCTTCCATGCTAGAAATGTGAATTGTACCTTGAATTACTTGGTTTTGGAAAACATAAGGATAAAGCTCCAGATAAAATATTTTATAAAAGAATATCCTCAAATACTGCTCTTTTTAATCTTCAGAGTTCTTTAGAAACATGTAAAATTTGAGGGTTGGGCTTTTCGTGGTCCATTTATACCTCTCCTGTGCCATCTAGTGTTTTTATGCGCTCACATGAATCCAGAGTCTAAAATAACCTGCTAACTTTTCAGCTGACCATCAGTTTGTCTGCACATTGGGCCTCAGGCAAGCAAAAAGTAACTTAAACTTGAGCTACAAAAGGGTAGTTTTATTGGGTTATGAAAAATTGCAAATGAATAGGACTTTAATAGCAAAGGAGAAAGCTTTAAAGTTCAGTTCTGAAACTGTGGCTAACAGATGAGAAAATAATGCAAAATAGAGCTATTGAGTTTCATTAGATTCCTATATAGTCAAATAGAAGTCGAATTTTGATCTGAAGCTACACATCTGGATGGGAGAGAGTAATAGGAAAATGACCGAGTGAAACAGAACCATCTTTTCTTATTCACAGTCGAACATTTTTACCTCTCTTGTGGTCTGGCTACTACAGCAGACTTGGTCATAATGTTCACTATTAAAAGTGGCTGCCATAGCTACTTCATCCACTCAAAGTAAAATCCTTCTTTACTACTTTTATCCAAATGCCCCATTAAGAGCACAGCCCCTCTGCATAAGCCAGATAGTTTTCTTTTCCTGCACGATCTTGGATTTTAATTCTTTCTCTGGGATACTGCTCCACCAGACATTAGTTACCCAATATATCAATAAACAGTTCATGCTCCTATATTAACATTTTAGTCAAGATCGACTGCATATACAACACCGATCTGATAAGGAGCAAAGAGGTTATACCATATAGCCTAGGTGTGAAGTAGGCTATACCATCTCAGCGTAAATGCACTCTACGATGTTCACACAACAGCCAAATTGCCTAATGACATATTTCCCAGATCCTTGTTGTTAAGTCATACGAGACTATGGAAATAGTTGTTTCACAGTTTATGCCTGAAATACCTAATTTGAGAGACAACACAAATGATTGAATCCTATTTAAATAATACCCCTTATTTAAATCAGAATTAAATAGGATGAATGAATAAACCTAATAATTCAACTTCAGTTAGACTCAGTTTAGGATTATACACAAAAATAAGCCTTGGTGTGTATATTTGGGTCAAATTAAAAACATATTTAAGGGCCAGCCCATAACCTGATGACTGGGGTAGCTAGCTGGGTTTCAGATGACTATGTGGTTCAAGTCCCAGACTCGGTAGCTTGAGGAACATGCTGGGCATGTGTGTCCAAAACCTGAAAGGAGATTGAGATGGAGGAAAAAGAACTGCAGCGTGGCTATGCCCCATGTGAGATGCTTACTTGCTTTTTCTTTCTCTGGCAAACACACGTCCCCACCCCACCCCTGGCAAAAAATCAAGAAAAGGAGAAGGAGGAACAGCCTAACTGTAGAGGTCCAATGGTAGCGCAATGCTCTGCAGTGCTAGAAACAACATGGACAGTCAGGGGTTCAGTTCCTTGGCCTACTAGACACACCAGATGTGTATGCACATGCCTAGGATCTTAGCAGGCTGGGAAAGGCCGGGGAGGATGAAGCATAAGACCCGGTTGAGGGTACTTATCTTTCTCTCTTTCTCTCTCATAGATGTATTAAATAAGTAAACATGAAAACAAAAGAAATAATTTAATTGTCCTTCCATAAAGGTTAACATCTGCTGCTGCTCATGGAATTCCACATGGGGTCCTTTTTGCATTACATAATAATCTTCAGTACTATATAGGAAAAGAGGGGAAAGTCTGCACAGATGTACTATTTCCTAGCCTACTAAGAGAGTAAAGAGTCACGAATAAGTACTAGTATGAGAAAAGGGAATGGCAGTTATCACAGTTGTCACAGTTTGTGAAATAAAACTGGGCTTGGCGGTGATTTGTACGCTCTCTGCAATCTCTATCCATCGTTGCATTGATAAATTGCCAGTCTGCTAACAGCAAGCTTTCACTGAGCTGTAACATGCGTAAGTCTCACACTCAGTGCTTTCTATATATCAGCTCACCTAATCTTTACAAGTGCTACGTTAGAAAACTGAGGCCTAATTAGATAAGTTAATGTAACTTGCTCAAGACCACAATAAATGGCTGATTGGTGCGATACTAAAGTTCATGCTCTAAACCACCCCTTTTCCTATGATGCAGATAGTGTTAGAGTCAGAACCTCAGTTTGCGTTTCTTAGGATGCTGTTTCCCCAATTTTACAAAATAAATATATATATACACACATACATATTTATATATATATACACACACATACATATTTTAAATATATACCTATACATACATTTATTTATATATATATATATATATACACACACACACATATATTTATATGTATATGTACAGATGCATACACACAGAAGAAAAATTCTGACCAGTGGTGATGTCTCTATATATCACTCTCTCATGGAAGCAATAAATCTAATAAAAAGATAAAGAAAGAAGTAGAGAGGAAGGGAGAGAGAAAAAGAAAGAAAGATGCTGAATTCTAGCAGAATGGAATACCATCCTTTCACTATGCAATGGAGCATCTCACTTTGAGACAGCCCACGGTGCTTCCTAGTCTGTAACTGCCTTGAGATCATAGTTTGCCAACGTTCTTATCATAGTAAGCAGAAAATGTCATCGCAATGATAGCATCCCTGCTCAAATTCAGTTCTCCTTTTCTGTAGGACAAACTCTCCGTGTGAAATACCAGCCTCGTTAAACAAGGTTACGTAGGATGTAATTCCAAGGCAGTCAGTACACCTCCATGCACGTGAGCCAAGACTTGCCTTCTTGAAGTCGTGGTCCTCCTATGCCTTTCATCTTATTCCTCTCAGAAATGCTGTTATGGGCTGTATTGTGTGCACCCTTTCCCATCTTCCCAAAGTCATATGTTGAAGCCCTAGCCTCCAAATGAGGTTGGGAGGGAAGGACTCTCATGAGGGGGATTAATGTCCTTATAATTAGAAACTAGAGAGTGAAATACTCTCATTCTCTCTCTCTCTCTCCCGCCTCCCTTCCCTCCGCCCCCACTTCCTCCCTGTGATGAGAGGACAAGCAAGTCAGGGTAAAAGTACTTACGAGAACCCAACCATGCTGGAACACTAATTATGGACTTCCAATCTTTGAGAAAATAAATTTGTGTTGCTTAAGCCACCCAATACTTTGTTATGGGAGCCCAAGCAGAATAATTAGATATTTCATGAACATTAATATATTAAATACACCCACCATCTTGTTATGAGAATTCAAATTACCTTCCAATGAACATTTTAAAATAATTAATATGGGGCCAGCCATAGAGCATAGTGGTTAGGCATGGCACAGGGAATGCCAGATCCCACATGGACAACCAGGAGTCAAGTCCCAGCGAGGTCAGCTTAAAAAGCAAGCGGGACACATGCACAGGTTCTCCAGATCCTGACAAGATAAAGAACTGGCAGAAAAGAGATTATGGAATAACCCAGGCCTCCTGGGCAGTGTTTCTCTCCTCCTCCATGCACACACACTCTGGCATTAAAAAATATTATAGTTCAGATATTATAAAATAAACTACTGACCCCATGGAGATCAACTTTTAACCCCCATCATTTGGGTGAGGAGGAATGTTTAGCTGCACACACGACTGACTAGACAGATTAGAGTGGGGAAGTGTCATGATCATCAGTTCAGCAATGCAAGTAGGAAAAGCACAGGAAAAAGTAAAACTCTAAAACTGAAGATGCAAGACACAAAAGACAGCAAATGAAGTGCATATCCATGTATTAGTATACGTTTTTGCTTCCTTTATCAGTCAGCTGAGCTATTTGCCAGCCTTCACAGCAAATGCCTAACTTTGTAAATGTAGGCAAGCCAACAAGGAAGACCCACTCTGACCACTGGGGTAGTTGGGGGAGGGAGTGTCCCAAGTTTTATCTACAGATTAAGAGAGTAAATTAAAGAATTCTTGATTCAAGTTAAATAGACATCTATGAAATCCATATATGGAACTTCCCGGCATGCTGTACACATTTTGAAGTTGTGATAAAAGCTCTATGGATACATACACTTTTTTCTATTGCATGCAAAAATTCCATCTGTATATACCTATTTATCTGTTTATGCACTGTGCATGCATGTGCATGCACATGTGTGCAAGCGCGCACACACACACACACACACACACACACACACACACAGTCATTCTTCAAAGAGAATCCAGGACTTCCATTAGCTTTGGAAAAAATAAAAAATTCTTTGCCCCAAATGGTTAAGAACATACTGGAATATAAGAACATTTTAAGAACTATAAAGTAGTATTACAGATAGATAATGTAAGGGGAAGATATGAATAAGAAAAATCCATATATGGAACTTCCCGGCATGCTGTACACATTTTGAAGTTGTGATAAAAGCTCTATGGATACATACACTTTTTTCTATTGCATGCAAAAATTCCATCTGTATATACCTATTTATCTGTTTATGCACTGTGCATGCATGTGCATGCACATGTGTGCAAGCGCGCACACACACACACACACACACACACACACACAGTCATTCTTCAAAGAGAATCCAGGACTTCCATTAGCTTTGGAAAAAATAAAAAATTCTTTGCCCCAAATGGTTAAGAACATACTGGAATATAAGAACATTTTAAGAACTATAAAGTAGTATTACAGATAGATAATGTAAGGGGAAGATATGAATAAGAAAACATGGCCCTTTAATGGGATACAGAACAAGACTCCAATCCCAGGTAAGGGAAAAGGCAAAATAGTGAGTTGGTACTCCCGAAACCCCTGGATGAGGAGTCTGAACAATGTCCTTAGAAGAAGGGACCAGGGCAGAAGCTCAGTCCCTACAACTGGGTCAACATGGGGAAAAGCAGGGAAGAATTATAGCTAGTCAGTAGCAGAAAAGCCAGAGTTCATTCCTGGGAACCAAGTTCCAGGCCTGAGGAAACCCTCAGGAGCTCAACATGTCCCGAGCTCTGCAGACCTCATGCTGATGAGGTTTGTACATTTTAATCCTCTCTTGCTTTGCAGGAGGCAACTCCAGTGATTGATAAACTTCCTGCTGGAGGCAAAGGGAATGCCTGAGCCTACAGTGGAGGCCATGAGGGCTGAGGGAAGCAGATGAGGCAAGTTAGGAAACAAGGGAGAGCTAGCAGAGCAGAAGTGAAATCCCCAAGACCTGGAACCTTGGGTTTTGGGGCTATAGTCCTCCTAGCATTTTCTAAGGAAATAGCTTCCTATCTGATGTATTTCAAGTTCATCCGTTCTCCTAGACCTTTACTACCTAGATCTCACAGTAAATCCCACGTCTTCAAAAATAAACCTTAGTTAAGGTTGATCAATGAAATGGTAATACTAAAAGAGGTTGAATTAGCAGTGTCTCGGAGAGATTTTCCACCTATTAGTAACAAAAGCCGAAATTTTATGTATATAATAACTATGCCAACATTCTCCTTCAAACAAATACCATTCATTTAAAGGGGCTTAAAGAAAGGGAAGGGAGGATCTAGCATGCAGCTTTTATGATTGACTTCTCACAATTTTCTGCCATTAACAATTTCACTTTACAGATAGTCTTCATTACTCTAGCAATGAAGGGTAGCTGAAAAAAACACAAAGCTTTATTTGGAGGGTAGCCCCAAACCCATTAGTTTAAAAGTGTCCTTGTGTTATGGTTTCAAGAAGCAGTATAAATCGCACTTGTTTGTGGAACTTCATTTTCCACATGTGTGAGCACAAATGTCTATTGTCTATGAGGAGAGGTCATGCTGAGCTACAAGTGAATCGCACAATTGAGCTCTCGGCTAAGCAGCGGCCTCTGCCAAGCTAGCCATTTTAGTAAGTGGTCCTAAATTTGATACAGGGGCAAATAATTTTTTTATTGTTTTCTCCAAGGGGGGGAGAGCTCTTTTTTTACAGAGCACAAACCAGTAATGATTTTTTTTTTCTTGCTGACATTGCCTTAAAAAAAAAAAAAAAAAAAGGCCCTGCAGTTCTAATTTTTAACTTCCCTTTGTGTTAAAAGTGCAAAGGTTCACTAACCGGAATCCTTAAAGTCCTACCTTTATTCTTCGCTCCAGATAACATTAAAAGTTTTCCCCTCTCTCCGCTCTAACACAGCATAGTAATTCATTGTTGGTACAGGTTGAGTATACCTTATCCAAAATGCTTGGGTCAGAGACGTTTTGGATTTGGGATTTGTTTCAGATTTTGGAATATCTGCATATGCATAATGAGATATTTTACAGATGGGGCCAAAGTCTAAACTCAAAAGGCATTTATGGTCCATGTACAACTTATAAATAGCCTGAAGGTCATTTTATACAATATTTTTCTATTACAGTATTTTGACGGCAACCTGTTCCATAAGGTCTGACATAAAATTCTTTGCCTGTGGCTGTCATGTCATACTCAAAAATTTTTCGATTTTAGAACATTTCATATTTTGCATTTTTAGTTTAGGAATGGTAAACCTATATTCTCAGAGAACTCCACAGGGAGACCAGCTCCCACAACTTCACCCTATTTCTTAGAATACATAGGGAGATTAACTTCTAGCTTCGTAACTATTTGGTGTCTTTCAAAACTATTTTAGATGCAATGTAGCTTCAGAAAAGCTATTCAGATAGGTAAACATTTGAGTACATTCCCCATTAAAAATTAATAGCTGGTACAGGGATCTTTATGCTAAAATTATTCTGTATCTTAACTATGATGTTAGTCACATGAATCTGCACATACAGTAATAATTAGGACTATCTGAGTAGAACTAAATACACAGTACACAAAAGTAAATTCTTGTAAAGTGATAAAATATATAAGGCTGCTGGATATCAATACACTGATGGTATACCAGATGTTACTATGGGGGAAACTGGATGAAGTATACATGGGTCTCTGTATTAATTTTTTATAATGGCATAAGAATCTAAAATGATCTAATAACAATTTTTTTAAATCATTAGTGAATTATATATTTTAGGGTGCTTTAAATTTCACCACCTGAAAATAGGAACCCTTAAATATCCAGAAGATGATGAAAATGCACAATATGGCTAATAACAATAACCTGTACATTGTCCCTGATGCAGAACCATGATCTGCCATTGTCAGTAAGGGGGCCGGGATATGTCATTTTTAATTTTCTGGTTTTGATTATGTACCCAAGTTTGGCTACAACGGGACCTCCAATTGGCTTCAAATTTTTCCAAGGCAGACTCACCAATGCCCTTCACTTCAGTTTACCAGCCATTTCCTCTTAGATGAGCCATATCACAGTCATGATGGAAGGAGGTCCTACGTTAGTGTCACTGACGGTTCACTCACAAACACAAACAGTCCCAGAAAAATATGTAAGGAATGAATGTCTTCCTAAGATATTAAAAGAGAGATTTTCTTCAAAGTTTTCTCTTGCATTTTTTCAAAACTAATTAGTGTGGTCTCTATCATATGAATAGGAAAAATGAATGAATTAAAGTAGAAAAATTACCTTATCATCTAAACTTGCCAGCATTGCAGTTAGCGTCTAGTTTAATATTGTGAAATAAAATTGCTTTCAAAAATGTATATCCTAGTAACTCCTGTCCCATCTCTACAGTCACTAAAGCTCTGCAAAATTAAAAGACACAATCCCATTTCATCTTCAAACTTGAAAAATAAGCAAGCTTAGCTTCATTAAAATAATCTCCCTACCACAAATCTCAATACTCTTCAAAAGCAGGGTTGTGAAGGTTTAACTTCAAACTTCTAAACCGATGTTAGTAAGGCCCTCTCAATCAGAATCGTCTAAGACTTGGGAAAAAAAAAAAAGGCAGACTGTGTCTAAATTTTTACAAAATCATGCATGCCAGGAAACATCAAAGAGCTACAAATTCAAGCAAAATAATCAGCACTTGCAGCTGCAGGAGAGCTGGCAATTTATTCAAATACAGTTCATAGATAATGTGATCCAAACAGACACCTACACAGCAGACCACTTCTGATAGAGGAAGAAAGAAAAACCAGGCTGGAATAGGGCTATTTGTTTTCTTCAGTGGACTCTATTTCCAAACACTTGTCATTTTTCTCCAACTGTTCAAAGTAGCCCTTGTGACTCATAATAGTGATAAAGAATAATATTTTTGTCTCCAGAAGCTCATGAATCAACCTTTGCCTTTTCCATTGATAACCTACAAGGAACAATCCTCTTAGCCACTGTAAAACTATAGCAATGCTTCAACGTGATTAATGGCTAGGATAAAAAGTACTGGTATCAACTAATAAAAGTCCTATAATATGAACAAGAGGGAAACGTTACATAAATTACATACATAATAAACAGGCTATTTAAAAAGAAATTATTATTACATTATTCATATAAAACTTACATTATATTTTAGTTTACACTTATTTGTATATATACCCATGTGTTACAGGAAAATATATACCATCAGTATGGAAAATCAGCCAGTTCCTAGTGACTTTTTGTGGTCATTGTAAATTGCTTAGGCATTGTATCAAACACCTGATTTAATACTGCCAAGTATGCATAACCTAAAAATATAATCTGTCTTAATAACTGCAAGGAGGTGATTTTATATTACCTTAACTTTTTAGATTAAGTAGATTTGTTTCCTTCATGTCAATAAGAAGCCTGCACTGGAAAGCTAGAGGATTATTTGCAAGGAAAAACATGAAGACATTAAAGTGAAGACATTTTATTCCCTTAAGTAGTTTCAATATTCTTCTCTGCAGTTGTGTTTATACAAATAGTGTGGGAAATTGTTTCATCTTACATAACAAGCCTATTTCCAATCTCATCCCTCCAAAATTTTCAAATTATAAATTCTCAAAATGAGTTTTGACTGCAGGCGAAACCAGAGAATAATGCTGGTTTTCCTATTTTCTTGAAATCACCTGAAGCATTAAAGAGAGGCTCTTGATTTCCTATCCCTCTGAATTAGTCCAGTGTCATCTCTTGGAGAGGTTCAGTAGCTGGGCTTTCTCACACTGAAGCCTGAATCCACAAAGACTGGCTCATCTCCAAGCTCATTTAGAGAGATGTGCAAGAAGGTGTGGCCAACATCTGCCCTCAAGATGGCTCGTCTGGAAAGGGTTAAAGGCCTATCAGTCTCCTGCCACTGTTCCCAGCATTCACATCAGTCAGGGGAAGTGATGTCACACACCTGCAATGCACATGCAAGCTGTAAACACTTCCATTTGCGTCTCCCATCCAAAATCATGCCCGGCTGCCTCACACGGAGTCCTGGGCTGCCAAATTTGCTAGTCTGCCTCATGTCGAGAAAGTAGATGGGTCTTATACTAACAACACTTAAGTAGGTTCAAGTTTTATATCAGCAGGGTGCACACAGTTCTGGTTTTTGTTAATTATTTCTTGCTGTTTCCAGAATCAAAGAGGTGAAATTGGAATAAATATTACAGATTGGGACCAGCAGATAGTATAATGGTTATGTCACTGGACTCCCACATGGTTGACCGCAATTCGAGTCCCAGACAAAACTCAAATGTCCACATCAACTCCTGACAATGCGGGTTATATGCCCACCTTAAGCAAATGTTCAGATAAAGGGCATTTTGCAAATTCCGTAAGAGGAATGTTCTCTTTTGAGCTCTGCTGCAAGAGTCACTATTTCTCATTCTTCTCAGTCCACTGCACTGCTGAAGTGTAACACAAAACCACAGAAATGTTGAAAACAAGGGATAGAAACAAGGACTGTGAAGTCCCAACTGTACATATGAAAGAATAAACATATGCACAAAATTGTCTCCCAAGCTTTTAAAATATATTTATCCTCAATTTGTAATATTTGGATTCCAAAGGAATTAAAGACTGTGAATTAAAATGATGCATAAACTACAGGGGGAAAAAATGAATCTTTTTTGGCTTAGCCTGGCAACTGTGGTGAATCAAGGTTTTTTAGTTTAACTTAATTTAAGCATAAAAATTAAATGTTTCAGAAAAGCAGAAGACAGCAACAGCCTCCTGACTCCTTAACTATTGTGACAACACATGGTCTTCCTCTAACACTACACAATTGTCTTAACAATTTCAAAAAAGTTAACATTTTTACGTTTCTCTTATTATGTGAAAAGGTAAGTATCTCGTTTTCTTAAGTAGTATTTTAACTGTGTACATTGAGAATACAAATTTTTATTGACAGGCAAATAATAGGCAGGTGCATCTGATACTTTTTTTTTTGGTTATAATCTAGGAGAAAAAAGAACTAACCTTTACCTCTTCGATATTTCCTGATCTATATACTTCTCTACTTTCTTCTTCAAAAACCACTTGAATTCACTAGGTCAAAGTGTTGTTATTTTTAGCTTGTAACTGAGAAACAAACTGAGGTTAAACAAAGTTAATTAACTTTTAAAATTCTCGCTACTTTCATGTGGCAGAATCAGTAACCAAATGTAGGCCACGATGATTCCAACACCCAGAAGAATATGCTGAAGAAAATAGAGTCCCCTAAGAATTCATGGTACCTAAAAAAAAAAAATAAAGCTAACTCAACTATTAGGTTGTTGGAAAACTCATGATGCATTTTTGCATAGAAAAATATGTCATGGGGGCTGGCAGGTGGCATGGTGGCTAAGGGTGCTGGACTCCCACATGGCCAATGGTAGTTCAAGTCCCAAACCTGGTGGCTTTCTTTCTTGCTTTCTCACTTTCTGTCTATCACTCACTCACTCTGTCACTCTCTAGTCAAATTTTTTAAAATAAATAAATAAATAAGTTAAATAAGATCATTCAAAAAAAAAAAGAAGAAGAAAAGAAAAGAAAAGAAAGAAAAATATATCATGACTTTTCCGGCTACCAGTACATATGAACCTCAAGCATTCAGAAAGAATGACCAATGCCAGAGCTTGTTTCATAGGATATGTGATCAAATGACCCTGATAAAGTCTCAGACTTAAAAACAAATCTAGGCAGGGTCAACAGATGGTGTAGAGGATACATCACTGGACTCCCTCATAGTCGACTGTGGTTTGAGTGGCTTAAAACTCATGCCAGGCGCATATGCATGCATGCCCAAAATCCCAAGAGGAGAATGGAGGAGAAGGGATTGTGATGTGTCCATCCCCTCTGTGGGGTGATTTCTTGCTTTCTGTCTCTCTGTTTCTGCCTGTCTCTCTGGCAAGTGCACATGCCTTATATCAAAAATCTCTCTCCCCCTGCCAAAAAAACAAATATAGGCAAACAACATAAGTTATCAAAAACAACCACGCCTTCCAAAGGATTCTGGGGGGCACAGTAGATACTGAAAATTTTTATCCATAAGTAGCATGCACTCTCTCTCAAAAAACATAATTTCCATTATTTATTAATTATTTTCCAAAATATTAAACCTAATGTAATTGAAAGTTTGGAATAAGATTTTTCTAATTACACCACAGAGGATATAACCCAAGTCTCTCGCTTGTGGAAGTTGTATATTTAGTCTGCCAAAATCAGACAGTCTGAGGTTCAAATCCCAATTCTATCACTTAAACCAGTGCTAAATGGCTTGGAAAGGCAATAAAGCAACTCGAAATGGCTTTTGCTATAGATGAGGATGAGCATGGTCTGTTCAGAGAACGTCTGACCTGCTGGAGCACAGTCTTCTCTACGGCCTGTCCATTCTCTAAGGTGCAGTTGGGTTGAGAGAAGACAAATGGAATGAGTGCCAACTTTGGAAACCATATGTAGTAAATCAACATTCAACACAGAAATCACAGAATGGTTAGAAAGCAAGTTAAAACATTCTACACTGTGCAAACTCCACTAGTACAGAATTTATGAAAAGATGGGTTATACACAGGAGCTTCAAAAGTTCATGGAAAATGCATACTCTGAGAAAAAAATATGTATAGATTTAAAAAATGTTTTGCACCAAGACAAACCTGTACTTCAATTCCATTTTCCCTGCTAGCTTTTTGAAGTCCCTTTGTACATTTCTTTCAAACAGAGATGGGCTCTTTTGCTTGAATCCCATGGAATGCTTCTTTGTGGAGCATCCCCTGTAGTGCACTGAATTATCAGGAAATGAATAAAACCATCACCATCAAATAAAAATGGCTAGTGTGCTGCCTGGAAACCCTGACTAATTAGAATAGCATGTGCAGAGGATCTCTGTTTGTCCCAGTGGTGACCACACTGACCTTTCATGTCTGCAGATTTGGTAATACCTCTTGGGTTGGGCCATACTGGAAAGTATGTATGATGTCTCCGGTCAAGCACTGATTCACGTGATTCAGAATGGCAAAATGTCAGCATAGTCTCCACTGCACATTTTATTGCATTTTTTTCCTAAGGTATTATTAGTAAGTGTAAATATATATACACATATATATGTATGTATATTTTATATATATATATATATATATATAATGAATAAAACCATCACCATCAAATAAAAATGGCTAGTGTGCTGCCTGGAAACCCTGACTAATTAGAATAGCATGTGCAGAGGATCTCTGTTTGTCCCAGTGGTGACCACACTGACCTTTCATGTCTGCAGATTTGGTAATACCTCTTGGGTTGGGCCATACTGGAAAGTATGTATGATGTCTCCGGTCAAGCACTGATTCACGTGATTCAGAATGGCAAAATGTCAGCATAGTCTCCACTGCACATTTTATTGCATTTTTTTCCTAAGGTATTATTAGTAAGTGTAAATATATATACACATATATATGTATGTATATTTATATATATATATACACACACATATACATATATAACACACACCTATATACACATGTGTATATATACATCTTGGGCAATATCTTAAGCAAGGACTGGGACACTGATATTAGATCTCAGGTTCATTGGCAGGGGCAGACTGAAAAGTACACTGAGCACCTGAGACCATCATGTTTCCTACCAGTTATTATTTATTTATTATTAACGTTCCAAAGACTAAATATTGTTCACTTTCCTCTTCTAATTTACTGGAGATGTCTTCAAATATGTGAATGGCATTTTCAGACAGAGACAAATCTTTGTTAATGTCACTACATTTTGTGTTTCTTATTCTCAAATTAGTCCTATTCATCTTATCGTGACAACACTACCTCTACTGCGAAAACTGCCATCGATTCTACCTGTACCTCTCTGACCACATGACAGCTTGATTCTATGTTGGCTTAAACTCTTGCTCAAGTTAGTTTGTTGTTGTTCTAGAAAAATAGACTTCTTCATCTAGCTTACCACGATGCAGACATGTTTCAAAGCAGACAAGTTTCAGGTTTGTATGAATAAAACTTTACTTATATGTAATATAAGTAAATGTGACTTATGTGACTACAAAGGAAAAAGTCAAAGATGATTCTAAAAATTAATCAACCTAAGATAAAGAATGAACCAAAAACTGCTTCAATCTATATAAGATTTCCAGAAGGCTTGTGCTTTCATTTTCATACTTATAAAGGAACACAGAAATAGATATAATTTAGTTAGATGAATATTATGAGAATAAATTCTCAAAGGATATTCCACACCATGACTTTAAAGAGGTGCCTAGAGTATCAATTCAACATATAAATGATACAAAGTGACTGGGTGATTATATATTAATATGTAATATATAGTAAGTGTGTATATTATTTCCAGGTTCCATCATATGTATTAGTGTGCATGATAACTACACAAGAATAAGGACCCAAAAGCTGATGCATAAAAATGTCTTTATGGAATAATTGTAGGAAAAATAAGAGATCTCTTGTCCATTTCCCTATCTCTTTTTTTTTTTTTTCATTTCCCCATCTCTTAACAGAATTGGGGAAAAGATTATATAAAAATGTGAACACAAACAAAATAAATAAGGGTGGGACATACTTATTTCTCTTTATGAAATAATCTCATATTCTAAAGCAGACCTAGCCATTCTGTTGTATTTATAAAAAAAGTGTGCAGAATTGGGTCACTAATACCACAGGTGTTAAGTGCATTTAGCAAGAGGTATTCACTAGAATATGGGGTCATCGGGAAAGTCATGACATATTTTTGCATAGAAAAATGTGTCATGACTTTCCCAATGATCTAATATAATCCTAAAACTGGAATTTTCCCAACTTAAAAGAATTTTTCGAATCAAAGATTTGTAGCCTGGAGACCATGAATAGGCTTTAGGGAAGTGTATAAACTGTATGCTAAATTGTGTAATGATACGGACCGTAAGTCTTGTAGAGTGTGTAGATTTTATCAGGTTTTTTTTTTTTTTTTTTTGAGAGGTTTTTGCTATAGGGTGCATGCACTCGCCAGAAAGACAGAGAGAGACAGAGAGACAGAAATCAAGAAATCACCCCCTGGGGGGATGGCCATGCCGCAATCCCTTCTCTTTCTTTTTCCTCTTGAGATCTTGGGCACACACGCACACGCACCCAGTCTGAGCTTAAGCCACTGGGTCCAGGACTCGAACTGCGATCAACTACATGGGAGTCTAGCGACATAGCCATTACACTAAGTCCTGGTCCCTATCAATTTTTAAAGTTTTTCACGACTTTAAAATTAAAACAAAAGAGTGAGAACAACTATTGCTGGTCCTTAACCAATGAAACTATATTACTTATTCTAGACTTTTTCCTTTAAGTGTTTCCCATTGTTAAGCTTACCAAGGCCACATGAGATATATAAGACCTTTGGACATTACCGTAGCACTGGTCACTAACAATCAGTGACTTTCTCTCTCTCTTATAAATAGTTCCCAATACAGTACAATTCATAATTCCCCATTTCAGTTGATGTTGACTGTGACTGTATCTACTGCAGTGGACACAAATTCTTATTTGATTAGAGTAGTTCATTCCACAGCTCTCCAGAATTCTTATTCATTTAGCATCAATGAACTACTATAAAATACTTTCCGAAGAGTGCCCTTACTTTTGTGTTCTCTCCTTTCTGTATCCATCTTCCCTACAGACACGGGATAATCTCAAGAACTAAAGTCAGGGGACCAGCAGTTGATGTAATGGCTATGTTGCTGGACTCCCATGGAGTTGACCGCAGTTCAAGTCCTGGACCCGGTGGCTTAAACTCAAACCAGGCACGTGTGTGTGCGTGCCCAAGATCCCAAGAGGAGAATGGAGGGGAAGGGACTGTGGCATGGCCATCCCCCCTGGGGGATTATTTCTCACTTTCTGTCTCTGTCTTTCTGGAGAGCACACATGCCCTACAGCAAAAACCTCTCCAAAAAAAAAGAACTAGTAAACATCCCAGTGATATTTCTAGGAGAACTTATAAGAACCAAGATAGAAAATCTAGTTTTAATCCAAATAATAATAGATTGTCATTGCAGAACTTTTTTCCAAATTGTTCCACATGCTCTCTTTCATTACCAACATATATTAATAGCATGTTTCAAATCTCAGTTTAGGGGCCAGCAGATGGCGTAATGGTTAAGGCACTGGACTCCCACATGGTTCAAGTCCTAAACCTGTTAGCTTAAAAATTATGCCAGGTGTGTGTATGCACAAAATCCCAGCAGGAGAATGAAGGACAAGGGATCATGGCATGGCCATCTACCCTGGGAGGTGATTTCTTACTTTCCCTCTCAGTGTCTCTCTAGTGAATGCATGTACCCTATGACAAAAAGTTTAAAAATATATACGAACAAATAAATGAACAAATAATAAACTTAGATTTTTGGAGTTACCTGTTTTGAATCACATACTTCCCATTTTCTACCTGTGTAACCTTGAAAAAGTTTCTGAATCTATCTGAGCCTCACTTTCTCATCTGAAAACAGCCTTCACCAATACAGTCCGTAAATCACAAGTGGTTGGGAAGATTAAATAAGAAAAGAGATATAAAGCACTGAGTCTAATCAATAGAAGTGACAGTACTTGGTAACTGTTAATTTTATAAATTGCCAGTGGGCCAGTGCACTCACAGAGAGACACAGATGGAGTGAGAAAGAGGGAGAAAGCAATACTCACCAGGATATGATCACACACCACCCTTCCTCCTCCATTTCTCCATCCTGCTGGGATTTGGGGCATGCACACACATGTACCCAGCGCATTTTCAAGCCACCAGTCTGGGACTCGAACCACACAGTTGACCATGTGAGAGCATGGGCCAATAGCACTTTTTTTTTTTTTTAAGGTTAAAATATCATATGTGTTATAACTAAGGAAATATTTCATCTGCAGTAGGATAGGTCTCAATAAGAAGGCCAGGATCAAGAGATCCAATAAAACAAAACAAATAGGCCAGTGTAATGACAAAATGAATAACTAGTGTAACCACACAGTTTCAGTGAGTGGGCAGCAGGAGACAGTGCAGGCAGGCAGTCGAGTGGGCTGAACAGCAAGCCACAGACAGAGCTTCAGGCCAGAGGAGGTGTGGCGGTCCACTTTAGAGAGGTGCAGCTTTAGGTGGTAGAGACACGGCATCAGCAGCCAAGGACATTTCAGCATTCATTCTGACCACCCTAAGGAAATTGATGGAATCTTAAGTAATGTATTGAAAGGTTGTGTTTAGGAAAACAAGGACCAGCCACAAATGCTGTCTACCTAAAATGATGACTTGATGCTAGCTGCTTAGTTACCAGGCTCATGGAATCTATCTGGCAAGGGCCAAAACTGGCGCCAAAATTAGTGGTGAGATTGGGCCTGCAGGTAGGTGTTAAGTGGTCCCAGCTGCCAGAGGTAGAAGCCAAGTAGATCATTATTCCATAAACATTTACAATGGATCTCCACTGCCAAAAAGTAATCATAATAAAATATCTGTACCGCGGCCTTAGGGATTTCCACTAGTTTCACTTTCCCCAACTTGCCATTACACCTACCTGCTCTCTCTCATAGAGCATACATTTTAGAGCTGATTCTTGCTCTCTGTCACTCCTCCGGGCCTTATGTTTTTGGACTGTTCCTTACTAACCTAGATCAGCTGACTGGAAGTTGGATCACGCTTTACCTTTGCACCAATCCCTTCGAGACTGCCCTCTTATATTTTGGTGTTGGTTTTTAAGATCTTGACCTCAGGCCAGAGACCTAGACTGTAACTCATCTAAGAAATGAAATGAAAAGTTATCCAGGAAAGATCACTGGATTTGGAAGCAGAAAACTGGATGTGAGACAAAGCTGTGCCACTCATGAGCAGTATAGCTTTGGATAATTACAGCTAGCATCTACTGAGCTCTTAATAATTAATAACGCTTAATCTTCACAAAACCCTAAGATAAATTATATTAGCTCCATATTACAGTTGAGAAGACAAAAGCACAGAAAGGTTAACTACACTGTTCAAGGTAACACAGCAAGGATGTAACAGATTGTTACATCACTGTCAGGCTGTCCAGGTCACTAACCAACATGCAACACCGCATCACATCACAACTCCTTTGGAAGACAGAAACACTAGTAAAGCCAGACTCTGTGGGCTGAGGAACTGCGAGTCTAAAACATAATATTTAAAGAGAAAATATTATATAAACTCTGTGCTATATAAAATGAAGGACTTTTCTTGTTTTCAAACTTTCAGTTTTTTTGCTACCCAGAAATCATAGTGCTTTACTCTTCCTTTTTCGACCTTTAATAACATACATGCTTTGCAATTACAATTTAGATATTTCCCTCCTAAGTCACTTGCTCTGCCACATTTAGAGACAGAATGTCTTAGTTTTTCTAACTCATAACTTTATGGTCATTCAAAACAGCAATTTGCTATAACAAAACATCTCATACAACAGTTCTGTTTTATCCTGTTCTTTCATTTTTTTCAAGTTCCTAAAACTTTCTTTTAATGTCTTTAGCCTTATGTTCATAACTGTCCTTACTACACAAGATGCCAACCTTCTTTGACTTTTTTGGGGGGAGGGCTGGACACTCACTTTCCAGCATTAGCCCCTTCCATCACAAACTTTACTACCTGATCCTCCTCTCCTTTCCTCCCACTGATTGATTCTTTTTTTCTGTATTTGAGACTCTTTTCATTTCAGTATACCACTTCCTTCCCACCAGTCTGTAAAAGTAGAGCAGCTGAATTGAAAATTACCACTGTAAAGAGATTCTCTGAAGATGTTATTCCTGTCGAGATGAGGTCTATACAAATTTGAGGATTCTCGAAATTGCAAATTAACCAGTAGTGATCAGTGGAATCCAAAATGAAGTGGCCAGACCCCTGGGAACAAAGGACAGTGGAACCCAAGAGCGGATGGATCCAAATGTCTTACGAAAGACTAGGATTCTGAGAGAAAAAGGGAAGCTCAGGGACACCAACTGGGCTAACAGTCTTCAAAATTAGAATCACTGTTAACACATGCCAAAAAGAGACCCAACTCAGAACCAGCTGCTCTGCTCACTAGGCTCATCCACTGCAGTATAATAACTGGCACTAGATAAATCTCCTCAACCCTCCACCCTAAAGTACACCAAAGAAATATAAGGGGACCTCGAAAAGTTCATGGATAAACACAATTAAAGTATGTCTCTTGATGCAAAAAATAAATTGAAACCCATGCACAGTTATTTCATCAAACATATTTTACGTGAACTTTTAGAAGACGTCGCATAGCCATATTATCCAAACCACTTCTTCATATTCGTCCCTTTCTGCTCTGGTTTCATTGTGTTCCCAAATGTTTAAATGCCGGAATTTCTGTCTATTGTGAAAGTAGTAAGAGGAAGTATAATCCTACTATGGGATTAAGAGGTGAAGCCATTGAGAAGTGATTAAGATTGGATAAGTTTCTCAGGGTGAGCCTACCCCCCATCTGAATAACGGTGCATTTATAAGGACAGGGAGAGAGACTAGAGCAGAGACATGGGCATAGATATGCATGGCCGTGCCCTCCACCATATAACAATGCTGCAAGATGACTCTTAACCCTATGCAGGCCAATGTTCTTGGACTTCTAATCCTCCCAAACCATGACCTATATCAACTTCTATTCTCTAAAGTTATTCAGACTTAGGTATTTCTAGCATGTCTCAAAAAAATATTTTAAGAAAAAAAAATAGCCACTCAGCCTCCTCTTGGCACTGGGCTCACAGAGCACGCATCCATGTCTCGTTGGCTCAGAGCACAGATGAGGTTCCTGCACTCTGCTCCCCCATTATCTCTAAAACTAGCCCCCTAGAGAACAGAGGCCATAGGTGTCTGATGATGCTTTGTCCTCTAGATTCTAATCTGCTCCCTTTTTCTTTCTAAAAAAAAATATTTGGTTAAAACCTCTGGCTTCGTTTTAGTGGTTATTTCACCTTTCTCCCAGATGTCAATGAAAGCAGCGGCCAAAAGATTGTTTAGACAGACCTCAAAAGCCAACTTGGTTATAAGAACATCAGAGGCAGGATTATTTCCCCTCTTCATCGCATAACTGTGCAGCTCATTTCTTGAACTCAGATGCCTGGTCTTAGATCATTTTTATTTTTAGCCTCAGATGGAGACTTCAGC
>NW_006159859.1:8221936-8248620 GCF_000334495.1 Tupaia belangeri chinensis
TGGTCTCTAAAGGGCAGGTAGGCACATTGGCTTTGGAGCCAGAACAGCTTGGGTTCAAATCCAGCTTTGACAGTCAGTTGGTCAGTTGTCGTGCTTAGGGCCACGGTTTTATGAGAGGCTTACGTGAAGTGACGATTTCAAGTTTCTAGCATAGTGCTTGATGCTTAGAATTCTCATCAACTGCTACCTTCTCCTCTCTTTCAGCACAACACTTTCATAGAATATATCTCATAGAAACCCTAATCTTTGTCTTCTGCTGCTGGGATCAACCATCTGTCTCGATTCTTAATCCCACTACCATTCTCACTTCTTTCCTACCGACCCACTTTAAGAAGTCCATGCATAACTTCTTTATTATTGTTTTTCCTTCTCTCAAAACCTTAGGTCTAATTATACACATGTTTTTTATTTGTTAATATAATTTCCAATGTTTATTTTAATTATTTCTGTTCACAATTTGTTACTTCTTTTTGCCACTGGATATCTTTGTTGATCCCTATATTCAAAGCTCTCCCTGCCTCCAATGTCCTCAGGCCACCAACAGCCTCTGGGCACTGCAATACTTGCCAGTCCCCTGGACGGACACTACTGACCCTCCTGGATGTCCCACTTCCACAGGTACCCCTGTGTTCACTTGCCTCCTCCACTATGCTTCTGTATCTCTACCACCTGCCACCTCACCCACGGAAGCCATGAAGAGACTGGAGACGCACTCTATTTGAAGCTAATTCAGAGAGAACGTGGTTCCTCTCCTTGACAATAACAGCTTGTCTGACTCAACTCTCAATACTGCTCTGAACATTATCATAAACCATTTTTAATGAAAATAACGTATTCCTCTGTTACTCTGCATCTAGGAACATCTCTCTGAAACAGGTACCAAGACAAATATAAAAGAACCCTGATCCTCCGGTGACTGGGGCTCTGGCTGGGCCAGCTCATCTGACTGACATCTCCCCGTAGGAAGGGTTCTTTCCAAATAGCATCTTAAATTTCTCTTACAAAGAAGCACCTGGCAGAAAAATTCCACCAAGTTCCTAAAGAGGCTCAGACATGTCTAAATTAGCCATGATCAAGAATAACCTCCAGCAGGGACCCTATAATGCTGTCAAGTACCCAGAAAACTGTCCTACGTTATATTTACATACACCAAGTCTAGGAATGTGGCCTCAAGTTTTTATTTTCTCCTAAAATACAGTTGGAATCCCCTCCTAAAACTACCCTATTTATAATATATGAGGAAGGTGACTTGACCTTTAATAATTTTTTTCTTTTCACATTTTATTTGGAGTCATACACATGTACTTATCTGATCTTCTCTCTTCACCAAAATATAAATCTTTCAAACATGAATTGCATTTTTAAGACAACCATACGGTGGTTTGAATCAAGAAAATTCCTATCCCATAAGACTTTCCTCCCTTAGTGACCAGCAAAAATAGCCACAAATCCAGGTCTTTCATGCGTAACACAGTGCCCTTTGGATGATCAGCTTTATTCCCTGCACCAAGCCACACTCCCATGGCTCTATTCTCAAACTCCCAAGGTCTACTTAAAGATCTCTGCTCTTAAAACCTAGAATCACAGCATGTTTGGTCCTACAGGGACCAAAGTGATCAGGAAGTTCAAACACTTCAGAAGACATATGAAGAAATTGAGACAAAAAGTTTAAGGCGGTTTTCCAAGGTAACACAGGAGGAAATAACTCCACCCACACTATTTTATTTACTTTATTTTTCGATGCTCACAAGTAATATCGCATCTTCAAATAATTTGCCACTATCAGAGCGGAGTTTAAATTTCTTGCAAAATTTTGTACCCCTTACTATCACTTGGGTTTTATGTAGGATCTGGTTAAAACAAGCACATTTAAAAGGCAATCGAGCACAACTAACAAAAGACAAAATATTACAAAGCCAAAGATTAAAGAAACTTAAAGAATTCTGGGGACAGAAACATTTCCCCATTCTATCTGGCAGAAATTCTAAGGCAGTGATAAAGGAAGTTGGGTCTTCTCATCTTTCTTAGGCTGAGACTAAAGACTCAGGCTGATGGGTAAGAGATCTAAAATGCTTCTCATCCTTTCCTATTACTCAAGAATAGCAACCAAATTCATAATCCCTTCTCATTCTTCATTTCCATCACTCTACCAATAAACTTGAGTTGAAGTAGCAATAAAAACAATTTAGAAATGTTTCTGTACTAATTTCGACTGTTATTTACATTGCCACAGACTGATTCATAATAAGACTTGGTTGTCACAATCATACCTTATGTTTAGGACAATTAATAAATGTGTTAAATTGAAAGTATACTCATTATTTAATATATAGTTAGGAACCTAAGGAAAACATGGTCATAGTCACCTTGATGGTTAAGGATTAAACTAAGACAAAAACAAAGATTCCAAATTTACATGCTATTCCTTATTTCATTAGACCCAACTAGTTTTATTTATCCACTTATTCCAAGCTTGTTTATTTTCAACTAACCAATGTTGTCAAGAATTACATGAAGGTTTATGCTGGTAAAAGAGATTTGTCCATAGTTTTCAAACCAAGGACATAGTTTCTGAATGAAGAATCACTGCCTGGCCTTTCTAATTGATTTAATTATGTATTCAGCCAAACATCATCTACTTCACTCTTAAGTTAAAATAAAACAGAAAAGAAAGATATTCAGGCAAAGCCATGAAATAAAGATTAGATCATTCTTCTCCAAAGACACCAAGAGTGAAGCAAGGAGCAGTGTCAGGCATGCCCCCAGTAAGCAAGCAATCTGTTTGATGCCAAGCCTCAGATAGAGATAGAGTGAGTTAAACTTCTGAGCTTATTCCAACAGTGTGAGAAAGGAAGTAAATAATTTTATTCATTCAGCACCACTCCACCTTTATTTCACTATATCACAGAGTTATAATTCTCTCCATTGAAGCATAGGTCTCCAAACATAATATGTATTAATTTTAAAGGGTCTTTATTCATTCAGATTCAAGTACTTAAATATTATCTAAGTGAACACAGTTCTCCTGTCTGTTCTGGGAGTTCAATTTCTTTGGAAAATTGGTTACATGAGGTAATACACATAGAGTATGGATCACTTAATAATATAGGTGTGAATCTAGTTAAAATAAACAGCTTTTTTAAAAAATAGTTATATCTTCTTGAAACCTAGACGTTAATAATATAGGTGTGGATCTAATTAAAATAAACAGCATTTTAAAAAAAATAGTTATATCTTCTTGAAACCTAGACATTATTCAATATAAGCAAAGAGAAGAAAAGGCTTAACTTATACTAGGTAGCCCTTAGATCAGAAGGTGGCATATTATAAAGGAATGAAAATCTGCCTCCGTTGTAATTAACCTTGTTATTGGGAGTAAGAAATTAAGCGGTACTTAGGGTCAGCAAGTGACCTGGTGGTTAAGGGCACTGGACTCCCCACATGGCCAACCGTGATCTGAGTCTTGGACCTGGTAGCTTGCTTTCTCACTTTCTTGCTCTCTCATTCTCTCTCTCTGTACCTCTGTGGTCAAAATTAAAATAAGTAAGTAAATAAATAAAGTTGAATAAAATAATTCTTAAAAAAAATAATAGTTTATAGGAGACCGACAGGTGGCATGGTGGCTAAGGGCAGTAGACTCTCATATGGCCCACTGTGGTTCAAGTCCCAGATCTGGAGGCTTGCTTTCTCACTTTCTTGCTCTCTCATTCTCTCTCTCTGTACCTCTGTGGTCAAAATTAAAATAAGTAAGTAAATAAATAAAGTTGAATAAAATAATTCTTTTAAAAAATTATAAAAAATAGTTTATTTTTTAAAAAAAGAAATTAAACAGTACTAATTAACAAGCAGGAATCTAACTGTATCCAGCTGACAGACACGATCAGTGAAAACTAGCTACAATATCATTTGAGAATAGTGACATAAATAGTAGCTCTGAGTCCAGAAGCAGAGGAATAAATATGCAAAAAATATCTCTAAGTAACGAATTGCAAAGTAGGTAAAGATGAGAGATTATCTAAACTTATTTGAGTTTTGCTGTTTTCACATGGTTCCTAACTGAGAGATTATCTAAACTTATTTGAGTTTTGCTGTTTTCACATGGTTCCTAACTAATGGATACCATATACTCTTGGCCCAGATGGCTTTACTAATGAATTCTATCAAACACTTAAGTAATACCAGGACAAGCAGTTAGCATAATGACTATGTCTCTGAACTCCCATGGAGTCGACCACGGTTCGAGTCCCAGACTCGATGCCTTAAATTCATGCGGGGCGTGCGTGCGTGCGTGCCAGAGATTCCGAGAGGAGAATGGAGGAGAAGGGATTGCTGTGTGGCCAGCCCCCTAGGGGGTGATTTCTCACTTTCTGTCTCTCTGACGAGCACATTTTCTGACTCTCTGGCGAGCACACTTTCTGTCTCTCTGGCGAGCACACACGCCCTGTAGCTAAAACCTCTCCCTCCAAAAAAAAGAATACCAAATCTGTATAGGTGTCTCTGACAACTAAAAAGCAACAACAAAACAGATAAGACTTTTCAACTCATTGAAAAAAATAGAATTACTCTGATTAAAACCACACAAAGACATTACAATAAAATCACTGATCATTATACATTGTGAGCATGGACACAAAATAACACAACAAAATACTAGCAAATCAAATTCACCAACATTTAAAAATGATAACACATTATATGTAAGTGGAGTTTATATTAGAAATGCAAAGTTGGTTTAACATTTGAAAATTAATCAATGTCATTCATAGCAAATGATAATCTAATCTCAATAGAGACAGAAAAAGCATTTTTACAAAATACATTACCATCATGATAAAAATGCTTAAGAAAACTGGGAGTAAGAAAGCACTTCCTCAACCTGATAAAGAGCATCTGCATAAAACTTGAGCTAAAGTCACACTTAAGGGGAAAAACTAGTGCTTTCTACTTAATATCACCAGAAAGGCAAGAATGTCCTCTGTCATTATCCTGATCAATGTGATATTGTAGGTCCTAGCTAGAACAATAAGATAAAGAATAAAAGGCATACATGGAAAAAAAGAAACAAAACTTTCTCCATTCTAAAAATAGAAAAAAAATGTTTTTATAGAATGTCACAAAGTTTACAAAAATTTCTTTAAAAATAAGATTATAATAAGATTATATAGCAAGACTATAGGATACAAGGTCAATCAATACACATTTAAGAACTAAACATATGTATATGCTAATAATGAGCAATTTTAAATTATAACATCTAAAAGGACCACTTACAATGGTATTATAAACCTAAAATATTTAAATATATATACACACATACACACACACACATATATATAATATTGCATAATATACACAAAATTTGTAGGCCAAAAGATACATTTGAGGAGAAAACAAAGTTGAAGAATGCATACTATCTAACTTCAAGACCTGATATATGAAGCTATAATAATATTAACAACATGGCCTTTGCAAATATATCGATAAATCAATTAATCAACTAAGGTTGATGAATTTTTTAATGCATCTAGAAAATCAATCTAGGGGGCCGGCAGGTAGAATAGTGGTTGGAGCACTTGACTCTCACAGGGCTGACTGTGGTTCAAGTCCAGAACCTGGTAGCTTGCTTTCTCACTTTTACTCTCTCTTGTCTGTCCTCTCTGGTGAGATCACATGCCCTATAGCAAATTCAAATTAATAATAATAATAATAAACAATTATTTTTTAAATTTAAATATCATTAACAAATGGTGCTGAGACAACTGAACATCCATATAAAATAAATAAATAAATGTGATCTATCCCTTGTACTTTATATAAATACCTAAATGTAAACTCCAGAAGAAAACCTTGGAAATAAATGTATGTAACCTTGGCTTTTACAAAAATTTCTTAGAACCCTAAAGGTATTAATTATAAAAGAAAATCAATAAGCAAGTCTTCACCAAACTTGAAAGCTTCTGTTCTTTCATAGATATTGCTAAGTAAATGAAAAGACAAACCATGGAGTATGAAAAATATTTGCAAAAACGTATCTGAGGACTAGATCCAAAATATTTTTTAACCCTTACAACTCAATAAAAAGAAAACATAAAACCCAGCAAAGAATGGAATATTTTAAAAGCTACTTCATTTAAAGAAAAAAAAAGAAAAGCTACTCCACATCTTTGATAATTAGAGAGTTGCTAATTAAAACCACAATAAAACAGGCTATGAAAGGGAGACATTGTATGTCTCCACTTAACATATACCGAATATCTGCACTCTATGGTAGAGACTGAAAGACTGGAGGATATAAAAGCATTAAAAATTGTTATGGATACTAGAGACAAAGTGGAAGGAGAGTGTGGGAGGGGAAGGGCATAGGAAAGGAAATTTGGGGGAAAAATAGAGAGGTAAGACATTTGTGGGACACAGATATTGTTTATTGTCTGTTGATGAGGATGTGTATAGTATTCTCAACTAGACTGAACTGAGGTATATATCATGCTGGGTAAAGTCTCTACAATCTAAATGATGTACAGTGATTTGAATGTATAAATAATAATAATCAATTTTTTTAAATCCCTCATCAGAAAGAAAATCACAATATAATATTAGAATGGTTAACTTTTAAATGACATTATCAGTGCTGGCAAGGATGAAGAGAAAATAGAACACCTATCCCTACACTTGGCTGGTATGAAAGCAGAAAGATACTGACTTTTTGAAAAAGTTTGGTAATTTATAAACATACATTTCCTATATGACCAGAAATCCCACTCCTAAGTATTTACCTAAAAAAAAAAAAAAAGTGTCCAAAAAAAAAAAAGAAAAACCTTCTACATAAATATTTTAACTACTGTAATCATAATTCCTAAATATTGGAAACAGCTCCAATGACCATCAAACTATGGTACATTGCCATAATGAAATACTATTCAATTAAAAAAAAATACGTGCAAAAACTTGGATAAATCTTGAATGCAATATCAGAATGAAAGGAGACAGACGTAAAGGTTATATATTTATGACTCTGTTTATATGATTTTCTGGGGATAGAAAAACCATATTGAAAGAAAACAAATCAGTAGTTGACAAAACACGAAGTGAGGTGAGAAGCGCTGACTACAAATGGGCACAAGAAAACTTTCAGAGAAATAGAAATGTTCTAATCTTGACTGTGGTGGTGGTTATATGATCTGAGTTTGTGAAAGGTAATTAAAATAGTCACTGAAAACTGATGAATTTTAGTCTATGTAAATTATAGCTCAATAAAAAAATAATAAATGGGGGAGGAGGAAAGAATATCCACATTTATAGGCCACCTAAACTGACGGAGTAAGAAATAATGCATACCTAACAAGGATTTCGCCTCCAAAGTTAAAACAATCCAAGTATTAGACAAGGAGGTTCTGTCGTCTTGGAGATTCTTACAGGAAGGAAGACCATGCGTCTCAAGAGTCCTGGAACACAAGTTTATGCCTGCTATCCTGGTTTAATTATTAATGGTGCCCCATATATCATTATCAAATGTGTCAGAGATTTTATGATAAATTACATTGTTGCCTAACATTATAAGGGCCTAGGAGGAAAATTTGTCAGTCATATAAATATTCTGGACAGTAAGAAGAGAATTATCAAAATTTCCAGAAGAAACTTTAGCTTACTATTAAGACATAAGAGTCTGAAAGAAAAAGTACCTTATACATACCAGAGTGTTCAAATCTAAAAGAACATGCAAAACTTTCCAGTGAATAAAAGAAGAAAAAATAGAGAAGGAAATACATAAAACTGTATTAAATCCTCTCATGTGAGCTTAACTTGTAAAGAAGTACATGGAAAGACTATTACATAACCAAATATAAACATGGAAGAATGACACAATCTTAGAAGAATTGGATACTGGGTGACAAAAGACAAAAATGAGTTAAAGTTTGACAAAAACGTTAAGGATGTACAGTTGTTTTTCCAATAATTTGAGGATAGATAGACTATTAAAAAAGAAAGAAAGAAAGAAAGAAAGAAAGCCAGCCAGTCAGCCAGCCAGCCAGCCAGCCAGCCAGCCTTAACTCCCATGTGTAAGTAAAGGAGGATAATTAGGAAGAGCTTGGTTGGCATGGGTAACTTAAGTAAAATCTGGGGCTATGCATAATTTGGAGCCATGCGCAAATACAGAGGAATGAGCAATGAAGTAAACAGGTTGAAGGCAATGAGAAATAAGTTCTTGTCAGAGAAGGAGGATAGAGGTATGAAAAGCAGAATGAGTTCTGTGTGACTGGCCTGGAACTGGAGAGATCCGTGTAAACTCACAGTTCTCAGCAGACACAGATGGCTTATTAGAGCAATCATATAATGTGCATGTATATTTTTATGTGTGTTATGTACATTTCCTGGATCTGTCCACTGAGGAGGTCTAGAAGCAATATTACAACAGTGAGCATGCCTAGCACACAGATACTGCTTTCTAAGTATCATCTTCCACTAAAAGGAACCAAGCATCCTTGAGGGCAAAGTTGATTCTAGGAAAGGAATATATAAAGATGCATGGTGAGACAAGCGCATCATTGGGTGCCAGAAAGGAATTACCAACGGATGGTGAAGACCTGTTAAAAGCACTCAGGAGCCAGTTTCAAGAGGTTTACATTGGTCAAATCTGGAACATTTTGAGTATTAAAATAAATGCGGGGATTATAACCCATTGATTAAAACAGGAATTCAGAATTTATACTGAAGGAGGGAGGGGGAACAGAAGAGGAGCGAGGGGGTAACAGAAGAGTAAGGAGGAAAAGTGGGAGACAGAGAGAGAGATAAAGACATGACGAAAGGGACCAGAAGATGGCGTAATGATTATATCGCTGGACTCCCACATGTCCAACCGCAGTTTGAGTCCTGGACTGGGAGGTTTAAAACTCATGCTGAGCACATGTAAGTGTGTGCCCAAAATCTCAAGAGGAAAATAGAGGAGAAGGACCTGCAGTGTGGCCATTCCCCCGGGGGGTGATTTCTTGCTTTCTGTCTCTTTGTCTCTCTCTCTCTCTAATGAGCACACACACCCTATAGCAAAAAATCTATTTAAAAAAAAATGGAAGAGAGAATGCTTTACTTTCTATAAAATTTCAGATAATAATTACAGAAGGGATGAAAGAACATCATTTGGCAACTATCCTGTAATAACTGATTTAGAAAAAAAATCAGTAAAAGATACTAAAATAAGTTAGCCAAAGTCTGATAAGAAGCAATACACTGGGACCAGCAAATAGCATAATGCTTGCGTCACTGGACTCCCACATAATTGACCATGGTTCAAGTCCCAGACCCAGTGGCTTAGACTCATGCCAGGTGTGTGTGTGTGTGCGTGCCCAAGATCCCAAGAGGAAAATGGAGGAGAAGGAATTGCAGCATGGCCATGCCCCCTGGAGGGTGATTTCTCACTTTCTGTCTGTCTGTCTGACGAGTGCACATACCCTATAGCAAAAATCTCTTCCCCCTCCCCTCCAAAAAAGAAACAATACACTAAGTATTCTCATAAAATGCGAATTAACTAATTATCAGTAAGTTCAAAATACTGGTTAAGTATAGAGTAGAAAAAACAGACAGTAGATTAACATGATCAATAATGCACAAACTTTAGCTGTAAGTTTCCTGATACATACAGTGTAAAGAAAACAGCATCACTTCTATATTTCTGCCTAAAAATTTATATGATTCCATTTAGCGCAGACATTAATTGACAGTTTGGAAGGTATAATAGTAGTGAGAGCACCTGTAGATATGAGAGATAGTAAAGATGTGATAATACGGGGGTGAGAAATACAGAGAGGGAGGGAATGGGAAAAGAAAAACAATATGTTTGACACAAAAATGAAGTCATTTGCTGATGATCATGTATATGGCAATGTCTTTGTCTAGACAGATATGTACCATGTTTGTGCTGGAAAAACCAATGCTGTACACTGTGAAAATACATAGTGACAGGGACCGGCAGTTAGTGTAATGGCTGTGTTGCTGGACTCCCATGTAGTTGACTTCAGTTCGAGTCCCAGACCCGGTGGCTTAAACTCATGCTGGGTGCGTGTACATGTGTGCCCAAGATCCCGAGAGGAGAATGGAGGAGAAGGGATTGCAGCGTGGCCATCCCCCCTGGGGGGTGATGTCTCGCTTTCTGTCTCTCTGTCTCTCTCTGTCTCTCTGGCGAGCACACACGCCCTATAGCAAAAACCTCTCCAAATATATATATGCAGTGACTAAATGTAAATTTAAAAAGAAATTCAAACAGTATATGTTAGGAATCATAATATGAGTAAACATTAGACAAACCCAACTGAGAGGCATCCTGGCATTCCACAGAACAATTGACTGGTATACTTCTAAAATATCTACATCAAGAAGCAAAGAGGGCCTGCCCCATGGCCTGATGTTTAAAGCACCCAGATCCCCTGTGGCCATCTGTATTGTTGAGGCCCAGACTTGGTGGCTTTGAACACATGCCAGGTTCCTGTAATCGTGTGTGCCCAAAATCCCAAATGGAGGGAGGGATGGAGAGGGACTGTGCTGTGACCATTCCCCATAAGGCCATAGGGGGTGCTTTCTCCTCCCCGCTCATCCTCTGGCCCCCAAATCTCTTTGGCAAGAAATACCTCTCTTGCTAAAATTGGAGGGGAAAAAAAAAGTAGCAATAGTGAAGAAAGATTGAATTGCTCCAGATTGTAGGAAAGAAAAAAAAGAGAGAGAGAGAGAGAGATACAGTAATTAAGTGAAACTCTTGATCCTGGACTTAGTTCCTGGGCCAGAAGGAAATGGAATAAAGAAGCTTTGCTCTTGCTTTTACTAGTGTATGCGTTCTTCTCCTTCTTCATCGTTCTGCTCTGATGGACAATATTGGAACAGTGGCTGAAATTTGAATGGTGTTTGTGAGTTACATCATAATCTTGTATCGATGGTAATGTTCTGATTTTGATATGTAAAGTATACACATATTGTATTATGACTAAGTAGGAAATCAATCCGCGGTATTTAGGAGTAACAGATCATCACATCCGCAAGGTACTTGCAAATGGAAATAAAAAAACAGACAGTAGATTAACATGATCAATAATGCACAAACTTTAGCTGTAAGTTTCCTGATACATACAGTGTAAAGAAAACAGCATCACTTCTATATTTCTGCCTAAAAATTTATATGATTCCATTTAGCGCCGACATTAATTGACAGTTTGGAAGGTATAATAGTAGTGAGAGCACCTGTAGATATGAGAGATAGTAAAGATGTGATAATACGGGGGTGAGAAATACAGAGAGGGAGGGAATGGGAAAAGAAAAACAATATGTTTGACACAAAAATGAAGTCATTTGCTGATGATCATGTATATGGCAATGTCTTTGTCTAGACAGATATGTACCATGTTTGTGCTGGAAAAACCAATGCTGTACACTGTGAAAATACATAGTGACAGGGACCGGCAGTTAGTGTAATGGCTGTGTTGCTGGACTCCCATGTAGTTGACTTCAGTTCGAGTCCCAGACCCGGTGGCTTAAACTCATGCTGGGTGCGTGTACATGTGTGCCCAAGATCCCGAGAGGAGAATGGAGGAGAAGGGATTGCAGCGTGGCCATCCCCCCTGGGGGGTGATGTCTCGCTTTCTGTCTCTCTGTCTCTCTCTGTCTCTCTGGCGAGCACACACGCCCTATAGCAAAAACCTCTCCAAATATATATATGCAGTGACTAAATGTAAATTTAAAAAGAAATTCAAACAGTATATGTTAGGAATCATAATATGAGTAAACATTAGACAAACCCAACTGAGAGGCATCCTGGCATTCCACAGAACAATTGACTGGTATACTTCTAAAATATCTACATCAAGAAGCAAAGAGGGCCTGCCCCATGGCCTGATGTTTAAAGCACCCAGATCCCCTGTGGCCATCTGTATTGTTGAGGCCCAGACTTGGTGGCTTTGAACACATGCCAGGTTCCTGTAATCGTGTGTGCCCAAAATCCCAAATGGAGGGAGGGATGGAGAGGGACTGTGCTGTGACCATTCCCCATAAGGCCATAGGGGGTGCTTTCTCCTCCCCGCTCATCCTCTGGCCCCCAAATCTCTTTGGCAAGAAATACCTCTCTTGCTAAAATTGGAGGGGAAAAAAAAAGTAGCAATAGTGAAGAAAGATTGAATTGCTCCAGATTGTAGGAAAGAAAAAAAAGAGAGAGAGAGAGAGAGATACAGTAATTAAGTGAAACTCTTGATCCTGGACTTAGTTCCTGGGCCAGAAGGAAATGGAATAAAGAAGCTTTGCTCTTGCTTTTACTAGTGTATGCGTTCTTCTCCTTCTTCATCGTTCTGCTCTGATGGACAATATTGGAACAGTGGCTGAAATTTGAATGGTGTTTGTGAGTTACATCATAATCTTGTATCGATGGTAATGTTCTGATTTTGATATGTAAAGTATACACATATTGTATTATGACTAAGTAGGAAATCAATCCGCGGTATTTAGGAGTAACAGATCATCACATCCGCAAGGTACTTGCAAATGGAAATAAAAGAAAACAGATGGGAGGGATATGACCTGATAAACAGAGAAAGGAAATGGCAAACATGCTGAAATGCTAACCACTGGGGAACCACGATGAAGGCCAAATGAGACTTCTTGGTATTGTCCTTGCAATTTTTTGTTAAGTTTGAAAATATTTCAAAATTAAAGGTTCAAAAAACAAGAGCAGTATTATATGCCTTGCCTCCTCCTTTTTAATAATGTTTTAAATTTTACAAAGATGGAAATGACTAGTTAGGAACATTCACTACTATATTTTCCCCTAACATTCTCCTATTGTTTTTCAAATTAAAGAAAAAAAAAAACATAAAAGATGCATATTAGGGAGGAAAACACTCATATGAAAACTGTATAATCGTGTTTTCTCATTTATGCGATCGTTACAGGCTCTTTAACTTGGTCACAGTTCAGAGTTGTAAATACAACCAGCCTGTGGCTTTCTCATAAAAATCTATTTATTAAGGTTTCTCTTGAATACAATGCACCCTGAAGAAAAGTCTTGTGACCTAACACCGTTCCACACTGGAATAAAAAAATACTTTTCTGGTGAAATATTTGAAAACCCAGTCATTTAGTGATACATATGTGCATGCTTGAACTAAAAGCATGAGCCTAGTTTGTATGAGGTCTGTGGATATATAATTACTACTATTAAACGCTGTGTTTGACATTGACTTATGACCATATTTATTACTTCTATTAAAAATGCTGACTGCAATAGGTGACATGTTCTTCTTATGATAATACACAGCCTGTATCTAAAATAAAGCTTTCGGTTTTCTTTTTTGCATGGCCCTTGTGAATGTGGTCTAATAAACTTCATAGACTTTTCAGTGGTAGACACATTTTGGGGAGGAAACCTCAGTACCGATTACCTCTAAAATTAACATAAGAAAATAAGGTTGAAATGTTATTTAAAATCCACAGAAGCTGATTAGAGAGGAAAAAAAAATAGTCCTAGCTATAAAACTCAAAGTGTTGCTTTATTTGGAAGGACTAGACATATCCACAACCCAACACAAAAACTCTAACCAAAAATAGAAGAAATTGAGAGAGTGGAATTGTGTTGTATTCCTGTCGTCCTTTGTTACTGCTCGGCTTACCTAATCCATTCATGTGGGAAACCTCTTGCACAATAGGCAATAAATAAAAGGTATCCATTGGGTTGTTGGGAAAATCATGACGCACTCTTGCATAGACATAGTGTCGTGACTTTTCTGCCTACCCAGTATGTGCACAGGATCAGAAAGACAGCAGTGAGTGGCTGCCAGCTGTGCTCCTTTAAGTCGGTCTCCTGGACACATGGTGGGCGCATTCAAAGGAGGGGGAGAGAGTTGTGAGTCACACGGAGCATCTCCTAAGGCCAGTCAGACCCGCAGCCTTCTCTCATCTCACCTGGTCACACACTGTCACCTCCACAAAGGCCTCCATGTGCCTTTTAATCATTTTTTCTTTTAGTTTCATGTGTTTATTTCTTCTATGATCAAGTGTAAGAGAGAGACAGTGAGACAACAGCCTGGACAGAGTCTCCATGCCACAATCCCGTCTCAGTCCCAGATCACCGACACATTCACACCCAGCCTACTCAGATCTTCGGGCATGAACCAGCAATCTTCCCATGTAGGTTAGCCTTGCAGACTACTGTGTTTTACCACCAAGCCTTTGAAGTCTGACCCTTGACCTGCCTTTTAAAGAAAAAGACAAAAACGAAGTAGTTTTTTTTTGAGAGAATACACTTTTTATATACTCTCATCTGCATATTAGTATCTTTCAATGGGCCAATATTCAGTGTATTCTAGAAGGGAAAATTCATTTTGTAGGCTGTAAGGATATACAGTGAATACATGTATAATTTTTTTTTAAATAAAAATAACCTTGTTTTAATTCCCTAATTAGCCTAAGGAAGAGTGGGGCCACTTACCCTCCTTCATTCTTCAATCCAACAGGGTTAAACAAAACAAAAAACAAACAAACAAAAAAAGGCAAGAAGTACTTGAGAAGACAACAGACTCATGGTAGACTAATACCTCGTGGTTTTGTAGAAAGAGGAATTACAGGTTTTCATGAAAAGATTAAAAGCTTTGAGCCAACAGAATGTTGCTTAAGGGCCAGCAAGCATAATCTTTTTTTTATTTCCAGTCTGGCCTGAAGCAGGCCTCTATGAGTCCCCAGGCTGTACTTCTCCATGAACAAGACTCAGCCATCTCACTGCAAACTGAGTTTTTATTCATTTGGAAAATATGTCTACATTCTAACTACAAATCAAAAGAAAAAGCACAGTCATAACAGAGAAAGGGGGAAAAAATGTGACTTACTTAAAATCTTAAAAAAAAAAAAAAAAAAAAAAAAAAAAAAGTCCTTAAAAGTAATGCCCCATCTCCCAGGAACGCTGTCAGACATCACTCACTCCATGTTCCTGGGTCATAATCAGCCTCTGTGCACCAGGTTTTAAATCAAAGCTCACTCTGAGGCTGAGTTTTAAGAGGACTGCCTAATCCATGACTTGATCCTTTTGAATAGCACATGCTCTGTTTAGAAACACAATCCAAACTACTGTTTCCAGTTTAATGATATACAGAACAGTGTGCACTGGAGTTGAGAGATAAAATGATAGATTGTAACGTTTTAGCATGATGGCCTGCCGGCATAACCCCAGTGATACCTACTCATTCACTCTGGTAGCAGCAGGAAGCTGGTTCCACTTTTAGCTTTTTATGTGTTTCCCAAAGCAGCCCAGGCAGGGATGCCAGCACCTGACAGTCAGAGGTCTGAGTCCAAACTCTGGAGAAGGCTTCTCCAGCATCTTGTCTTGATTCACCTAGGCCAGGCAGTAGTAGCTGCTTCTTGCAATTAATACCTCTTTTTTTTTTTTTTTTTTGGAGAGGTTTTCGCCATAGGGCGCGGGCGCTCACCAGACAGACAGAGAGAGACAGAGAGACAGAAAGCAAGAAATCACCCCCCAGGGGGGATGGTCACGCCGCAATCCCTTCTCCTCCATTCTCCTCTCGGGATCTTGGGCACGCACGCACACGTGCCTGGCGTGAGTTTTAAGCCACCGGGTCCGGGATGCGAACCGCGGCTGACTACATGGGAGTCCAGCGACATAGCCATTACGCTAACTGCTGGTTCCCTGCAATTAATACCTCTTTTGATACCTCAGTTTTCCTTTTTTTCTTTTTCAGTGTTCCAATAACTGCCAAACATTTTTTATATTAATTCTGTTAAAATAACTTTTTATTTATCTACTTATTTATTTATTTAGGCTTTTGGCATAGGGCATGTGCACTCAACAGAGATCAACACAGAGGAGGTAAAGTGAGAAATCATCCCCCAGTGGGATGGGCATGCCTCAATCCCTTCTCCTCCCTTCTCTTCTTGAGATTTTGGGCACGCACGCACACACATCTGGTGTGATTTTCAAGTCACCAGGTTCGGGACTCAAACCACGATCATCCATGTGGGAGTCCAGCACCTTAACCACCCTGACACCTGCTGGCCCTAACTAATTCATTTTTAATTGCCACAAAAGATCTTGACTTACATAATTCCTTCTCTTTAAAGAAAGCCAAGGATGTATCTGTATATGCTAAGCACTTTAGAAATTTAGCAGCAATCTCTCTTTCCCATGGGAGACTTTGAAACTGTGACAGACAATGCTTACTCCACTAGAACAAAGTCAAGTATTTAAAATAATTAGATTAAATTTAAACAAGAATATAGCGTTTTAATACTACTGCAGGTAGGGAAATGAAGGAGAATGTGATGGAGTGGTACTGGAATTTGTAGTTTCGACTGTCTCTAGCTGATGAAACCTCGCATCGTCCTGCCCTGGGACTGAAGCAAATTGTTACCCATGCATGAAGCTACAACTCTGTTCTGATCGTTAGGATTTAACAGTTGTCAGCACAACCCTCCTCTGGGATCCTGGACTCAAAATGTAAAGGGAAACTTCCTCTGACTTCCCCCCACCTCCTCCTGCTCCCACATCTATGTTCCTCTGACCAGAAATTCCTTCAAATATCTGGCAACTGAACAAAGCTTCCAGAAGCCCCTATCCAAGAACAAAAGTATATAGAGAGTAAAAATTCCTAAGATTGAAATGGAAGTTTTACCCTTAGAGAAAGGGGAAAAGTGATATACCCAGAATAAAAAAAATAATAAAGTATAAGAGTTAGTCAACATGATTCAAAAAGAATTCTGGGAAGTGTAGGTCAAAAGACTGGCTCTAAAAATTGAAATCTTAACACTAGCCTTTGAAGTCACTGTCCTTTCTTCATGTCACATTTCTATATACATTACCCTACTTAATCCTCATGAAACCTGCAGCAGCATTTAATAATCACCTTTCCAGCTAAGAGGATCAAAAGATTAGCTCATTTACCTATGATTAAATAAATGACAGTCAGCCACAGTTAAACTGAAGTCCAATTCTACAATCTCTGCACAGACACTATTCAGTATGGCACCCTGCTGGCAGGGGTTGAAGGGTAGCTACAGGACACAGTCTAGGAACTGGACCCTGATTGTCACCAGGAAGGAGAGAGAAGGACGTCAGGAATGGATGGTGACGATGATAAATAATCACCTCCTCTTAGTTCTCTTAGAGTAACTTAAATGCATCTGTCATTTTCCTCAGTTGGCCATAGAGTTAAGCGCCAACCCGACGTTTCTGGAGGTAGGAATATTGAATGCATAACCAAGTCAAGCCATGATACTAAGAACCAGAAGCTCTAACAGAAATTTAGTTCTGTTGTCACAAGCCTATACAAAATATAATGAGTTATTTATATAAGATCCATTCATTCTTTCTGAAGAGTCCATAAAATACTTGACTGTTTTCTAGCACATGAATAAATCTTTCATAACTCTGAGTGAAATAAGCATAAGGGGCCAACAAGTGGCCTGGTGGTTGAGGCACTAGACTCTCACATGGCCAACATGGTGGCTTTCTCCCTCCCTCCCTCCTCCCTCCCTCTGGTGAGTACACATACCCTATAGCAAACTTAAAAATCATAATAATTAATAATTATTTTTTAAAAAGTAAGCCATAAGACAAGAAGAAACAGACTACATTAAAACCCTCACTATTTCCTAGGCATCCCTTTTGTTTTAGAAGAACATCTTGAATCATCAGTGACAGCTCTCCCTCTGCTGTGGTCCATCATTTCTCAGTCTACTCCCCTTGTTTACGGACACTCCTGTATTTCTCTTACTCTTTTAAATGAGAGCATGAAGCAAGAACACTGAAAACCATGGGAACTCTTTCCATGCTTTAATCATCCATTTAAGGTGCAAATTTGGTCAGAAATTTAAAATAGAACCATGAAAATTAGGAGCATCAAATATACAATGAGACTGGGAAAATACGTCTTTCAGAGAAATAAACAATTACAAATGAGATGAAGCATGTAAAGCAATTATATAAATGAGGCTTTCATTCTGAGCAAATGTCTTGAGTGAAGTTAAAAGTGGTGGTCTGTGGATAAAAGAAAAAACAGAAAAGGGAACTCTGGGTCAGTCGCTGTACATCATGATCCAGAGTTCATATGACTCTACAGAGAGGAATTAGTTGCTATTGCTTAACCAAAAATCTCGCAGACATGTCCAGAGGCTACACCACAGCTTCCCATCTTCCTGTTCGGAGATCTTCTGATCCGTAAATTCTCCCCAAACTACTTTTGCCTGCGTTGCGTATTACGTGAGCACTTTTGTTTTATTTCTGTATTCCAAAGTAGACATCTGTCTTTAAATGTTTTTGAGGCCTCCTCACAACCTGCTGGTCACACACTAAATGCCTCATGGTAGGATTTGCACTTTTCCCCCCTCTAGTTAGCTAGAAGTCACATGAGGCATGAATCTCAGTAGAATTCAAAGGATTTCATATAAACGTTAAATAAAATAACATAGGCTTTTTTTTTTTTCCAGAAATCAGACATCCATCACGTCACACAATACAATAGCAGTCCTCCTGAGAAGTGAAAAGAGGCTGAATTAGGGGTCAGACTAACACAATGTCTAATGGCATCATCTTTATTTTTTTTAATTGCTAGAGGGCACTATAGACTTGCCAGACAGAGATAGGCAGAGACAGAGAGAGGGAGAAAGAGCCCCCTAATGGGACATAATCATGATGCAATCTCTTCTCCATTTCTCCATCCTATTAGGATTGTTGAGTATGCCTACACACACACCTGGTGTGTTTCTCAAGCTGCCAAGTCCAGGAACTGAACCATGATTGTCCATATGGGATCCAGCTCCCTTAACCACTGGGCTACAGAGCTAGTCAAGCAGGTATCTCTGGATTGAAGAGAGAACATATACTTCATTTAGGTTTTATATTAGTCTTTTAGTTTGTTGCTAAACAGAAACATCTGAGACTGACTGGGTAATTTATAAAGAAGTATATTTGGTTTATGATTGTGGTGTCCAGAAAGTCAAAGGCATGAGACCAGAATCACAATATGTCCAACAGAAGCAGGTAAGATGGCAGGCACATGTAGAAAGAGACAAAGACAGCAGAGAAAACATACTTTTGCACTTCCTTGATATGTTCCTACCCTGTTTCCATCATAATGGATGGTGGCTGCCCATAGTGAAGGCAGGTCTCCTCTCTTAGTGCACTCATTCACATGCTAATCTTGTCTGGAAAGGTGCCCACCCACATTGAGAGTAGGTCTAGTCACTTCCCATACCATTGGATTAGTGACCAAATTTCAAAGCATGAACCCTTGGGGTACAAGCTACTGTCTAAACCATAGCAAGCATGCTACTCTAACCTTATTTCAGTAACCCAAAAAGCTGCCAGTTTTAAGTGGTACTCAGAACAAGATAAGATACTGCTTTTTTTCCCAAGCTGGCCCACAAGCTGCTCTGGGACCTGGGTCATATGATCCAGCTAAATGGATGATATTTAAATTCTACTGGCAGATAGGAATGTTGTATGGTGCTTTTGCCAAGTCCTTATAGGTAAGTCACAGCACAGATCTATAGGATTTTAAGCAACATTCTCCTCTTGTCTGGAGGTAACTGTTCTCTTATGGAAAAATAAAATAAAATAAAAATAAAAAACAGCATCTGACATGGTATAAGACCTTAGTAAAGACTGAAAACTTGACCTGCATCCACAAAGTCGCCGTGTGACCTGAGATGCCCACAATGAATTAGGAGTCAAACCATCGCACCATAGATCTTGCCTGCACTGTAGCATTTGTTACCAAATAGAAACAAACCATCTAAAATCAGGCTTGAACAGGTTCTGAAAGCACAGGCTATAGGAACAAGTGGCCCAGTTGTCCCTGGACCCTGCTTCTGCTACAAGCCCCATGACAACTGACCGAGAAAGAAAAGAAGTGGACCAGGTTTAAAGATGGTTCTACATAATATGTTGGCAACACTCAAAGGAGATAACTACTAGCCTATGGTTCATTCTTGAGAGGCCATGAAAGAAAATCATGCATATTTATATTTTTTCAGTAAACATGACTTCAAGCAGATATGATTCTTTGTCTTGTCTGGAAGGAGAGATTGCCAGAGTGGCCTATACCATCTAACCAATGAAGGCTGATAGTTTTTCGAGATGCTCAGCTTTCCATAACTCCAAAACTGCAAAGCACTATAAGCTCTTCTTCATGGTTACATTGATTATACCTTACAGATTATCATGCCTCACCATCTGTCACCTCCATCACTGGTCATGTTCATTAACTATAAACTATGTCTCTGAATGGATAAAGAGGAATTTTTAAGGATGGGCTGAGAGGAATTAAACCGACCTGGTCATCTTACAAAACAATTTTCATACAGTGGAGCATTTGCTACTGGCTTTCTGCTTGATGAAAGTTTGTAACTCTGAAGAATAGACAAGTAGCAAAAGAAGCAGAAAGCAACCTTTCTAAATCTGAACCTCCTGTTTTCCATCAGCCCTTACTTTCAGTTTGTCAAAACACTCTTCTATAGCCTACAATAAAGCTGGTTAAATTTTCATATTGACATACTTTGAAATACTGTGATTGCACTATGGGGACTAGAAAATCAAGTGATGGCAGCTAAATAATATTTTAATCCAGAAGTCATGAATGCATATTCAATATCAGGGACTGTACTTAAATAATTTATCCATAAAACTACATCCTAGAGGATTAATGAAGGTACAGAATATTTCTCCCACAAAGAAGATATATAGATGAGACACTGTGACTGAATGGCTGCTCTCAAATATTTAAAGTTATTAAAGAAAAGCTCAAAGTATCAAAAAGTACAACTTATCAGTTGATAAATTTGATAAAATTAAAATGTAGGTTTTAAATTAATATGAAAAATTAGTTGCTCAAAAGAATTATTCAAGTAGATGCTGGACAGTCAACTACCATAGATTTCATGAAACAGATCCCTATATTGCACAGAAGGTTGGTCTATAGTACAAAATAACCTAAGAGCGCACCGATATTTTTATTTTAGGATCTACTGTACATTATATACATAATATCTCACCAATATTTTCATTCCAGGAGACAAGTAATGCTTCTGAAATAGAATAAAGAGTTTCTTCTTCAATTGGTAACATTTTTTTTTTAATGTCTGCTATCAAATGAGTTTGTGACCCAAAAATGCCAACTGATATATTAGAAGGTTTGTTTGCTAATTTATGGGGAAAAAGAAAAAAAAGAATGGATTCCTGTAAGTTCCTCTAGGCCAAATGATGAATAGAAGAATGTTTTCTGGTATATCCTCCCAAGCCAACTAATATATAACTAAGCTCTGATGCATATGGTAAAAGTCAGTCTCACTTGGCAAAGAAATTCAACCCACTGTGAGAAGGATCACAAGGCTTAACCATACAACAGATTACAATTTTCTTTTAAAACTTACTAGAAGAAATATTTTAAAGGACTTGCTTTCTGGATATTAAATACTTAGACATGTGACATACTTAGAAATGTGATACACCGATTTTTCTTCAAAGAGTTTAAAACTCAGAGGTCCACGTGTGGTCTCTTAGAAGAAACATGGTGTTTGATAATTAATTTCACACATATTTTTTGTTTGTAGGCTTTGTTCATGGCTGTAAGAAATACAAAGTAAAAAATAAGAGGAATCAGTAGCTGAGAACTCTTTCAGAGCTGATCTATATTAGTGGCATGACGTGTCTATAGGATGAGTCCATCATGGCAAATTTCTCATACATATTCAAAGACTCTCGAAGTGTACCTCTTCTTGAACTATCCAGGTTATTGAGTTCCTAATATCTTCACTCAAAAATAGCAAAGAAAAACATAACCCCTAACCTCTAGTATTCTAAAAGCTGGTGAGTATCTTTTATCCACAAGTCTTGGTATTGGAAGTGTTTCGATTTCAGATTCCTTCAATTGTGGAGTATTTGCATGTGTATGTCTTAGGAATAGGCCCCAAGGTCTAAGGTAATTTTATACAATATTCTTACATTGCAACATTTTGAATATCATGTCTAAATAAACCGCTTCCTGTTCAGTAATGTTGCCAGCTCTCTGTTGCCTACTAAATTTATTTAAATCCCTTGGTTTAACAGCCAGGGCCTCAAGTGTCTTTTATCTATCTAAGAAGCCACATACACAACCATGAAACAAATAAGCTTTTAGTGCCTAGAGAATTCAACTGGAGTGGAAATAAGAGTAATGCTTCTTTCACATCTCTAGTCTCCAAACAATCAGATCTTGTTGGTCTTGCTCCCTACCCTTTCTACTGAAGTAGAATTGATTTACTTATTGGGAAGTTTGACAAATCTCAATTCCTTTCTCTTCTTTCTCAATGGGATTCTTGGAGAGCAGACATTCTGTTTTGCGCCTCCTTGCAGTATGTTTTTAGACAGCAGGCCTCCATGTGTGGCACCCTGCAGATGCTCAGTGCAGCCTGTGACAAGATGAGTGGGTCTGCCTAGTTCTGAGCTTTGGTCACTACAAGTCCATATTGCTACCCATCCTTCCTAATTTATCATTAACTTGGGAAGTGTTTACTTCTGCAGACCTTGTTGTATCCTTCAACTGATTTATAACTCAAATTGGAAAAACAGGACTGTCATTCATGGGCCTCCTCGAAGTCCGAGACACTTTATGTTCCTTACTCTGCTCACCTTTTGGCACCATCCCCACCACTCTCTCTCTCTCCATCCTGAATGCTTGCCATGCTACTTGTAGCTTCCCAGATGTGCCTGCTAGTTCTCATCACCATAACTGGGAAAAAAATAAATAAAAACCTTTCCTCTCTTTGGAGAACCCTCCCAAACCCTTGCTCTTTATTAAAAAGCTTAAAGACAAGTAGAATTTCATTACTTCCTTAAAATCATCCTTGATATTTCCAGAAAACAAATCCAATTTTGGTTCAGGTGAGCCCCATTGAAAAGCCCAAAGGGTCTTTTAAAGTATATTATATCATATATTAGTATGTCATATTATATAAGTGACTCATATTCCATTTTAAAAAGCCATCACCTAAAAACACTTCACTACACATTCTCTAGATTTACTATGCTTATAATTGTCCTCAGAAAGTGTACTAATGGGCTAGTTAAAAGTTGCAAGAGAATTCAAATTTTAGAACATGTTTTCAACCAGAGGATCCAAAAATGCATTAACCCTGACCTAGACCACAGCTATTCCTTGCTGTAAGTTTCCTAAAGAAAGCAGACCACAGGGATTACTGGCAGATGGATACTTCTCTTCATTATTAGCTGGGCTTTGAATTCTAAATTCAAGGAAAGACCATTCTAGGAAGTTTTCATTTGTTGTGTGCTACGCTAGAGATCTCTGAGTCTAAGGTGGAACTTCAGCTCTCATATCTCTCTGTCCAATCTCAATAGAGGAAGAGACGAAAAAAATCTAAGTTCAGAAGAGACCCTGAATCTGAAGATCATACTGGAGATATGCATAGAAAACCACTTGCCTAGAGGTAAAATTGCATGTTGTGCAACTAGATGAAATCATCCTTCAATAAGTAATAAGGAAAGAAGGGTCAAAACTGAGCTCTAAGGAGAGAAGAAAGCTCCACTTAAGATTGGAAGAGTATCCAGAATGAGGAAGACAAGAAGTACATGTTATCCTTACAACCAAGAGGGAAAAAAAAAACTTCAAGGAATAGAAAATACATGTGTATGTATGTGTGTGTGAGTGTGTGTGTGTTTACATATAAATTATGTATTATACATATAAATATGTTTATAATTATATACAATTTCTATATGAAATTATTTATATATAAATATACATATATATATTTTTCATTAGTCAAATTGCACTACTGCATCAAACAGGAAGAGGACTGACAAATGCCAACCAGATTTAGTAACATGACATCAGTGGTGACTTTGAATGCCCAGTGTAGTTGTAGATGGCAGAAGTCCTAGCTTCACCATGGACTAACTATGTGACTATGGACAATCTTTCATCTTTGATTTTTCAAAACCTGTCTTGAGATAACAATAATAATTCTTAATTCAATGGCTTATTGTACAGAATAAATGAGACAACAATATAAGAAATACTTAATACAGAGCTTATCACATTTCAAGCATTGATGTTTTAGCTGGTTATTAGTATTGGAAAGGTAAACAGATGTCAAAGGGACACCAACTCCTTTGTTCCTATTTCCCACATGGGTTCCATAAGATATCCCACAGCTCTTTCCCCATATGTCGGGGTGTCGGAAAAATCATGAAGTATTTTTTCTATGTAAAAATGTGTCATGACTTTTTCAACAACCCAATACACAAGCCAGTTAGTATTTCATCTTCCCAACTCTCTGATCTCTTCTCCCAAAATCTTTGAGAGGAGAATGGAGGAGAAGGGATTGCGGCATGGCCATCCCCCCTGGGGGGTGATTTCTCGCTTTCTGTCTCTATGTCTCTGTCTGTCTGTCTGGCGAGCACACGCGCCCTATAGTGAAAACTTCTCCCAAAATCTTAAAAGTTACCCTGGCCCAACATAATTTGCAAAATTAAATTTCACAATATTTCCATGAGACACAGCACCAAAATGTTTCCTAAGTAGCTCCAGTTGCTTTTTAAGCAAATACATTTTATTTTTGAGGTTTTTGCTATAGAGCGCGTGCGCTCACCAGACAGACAGAGAGAGACAGAGAGATAGAAAGCGAGAAATCACCCCCCGGGGGGATGGCCAATTCACAATCCCTTCTCCTTCATTCTCCTCTTGGGATCTTGGGCCCGCACGCACATGCGCCCAGCGTGAGTTTAAGCCACCGGGTCCGGGACTTGAACCACGGTTGACTACGTGGGAGTCCAGCAACATAGCCATTATGCTAACTGCTGGTCCCTAAGCAAATACATTTTTGTATAAGAAATGAAGAAGCTGAACATCTCTTTTTCATTTGAAGTTCCAACCCCAAGGTATACTGCCATCCCAAGCCGTTCTCACTTAGTGGTGAATACACATGCACACATTAAACACGCATATGCAGTAACCGCAGAGTACGTAACCTCCAAATTCATTGTACCTAATAAAATTGTGTGCTGAAATGGTCCTATCTGCCTACAATACGTCTATGAGAGAACACTGGTGACCTAATAAAAAAACGTTAATTCCCAGTTGACATTTTTCATAGTAGTAATCCCTGTGCTGACAGGTGGCTAGTAATTTCAAAAGTAATTATGGAGATACTATCTGCAGATGTTTGGGAATGTACTACAAATTCTTGTAAATGGGTGCCATAGGAATATGTGGAAAATGATGGCTGATATAACTTTTACTATAAAGGGACACTTTCTCCTTAGAAACATCTGGAAGCCCTTGTGTGTGAAAGAATGAGAGCTAGGTAACACGGACCATGCAGAGAACCTTAGCATTTCCTAAGTACACATGGCTTCACAATGTCAGTAAGACACTGATTTGGTGCAAGGAGTCTAAGTCTTCACCGTGCATCACCTCCCTCTTGGGCTCAACTTCAGGACAGAAGCCAGATGGATAAGTCCTCTCTTTTCTTTTTCCAACCAAAAGAAAAAAACTTGGACAATATATCAAGTTTATAACTGCTAACAAAAGTCAATGGTGTGCATGGATATATTTTCTTTCTACAGTGTTATTTAAATAAAATGTTCTGAATGTAAGCTGGAATGTAATTGTTAGCTATTCAGCTTCTCAAATAATAGCAGTTTCAAAAAGTATACTGTTATTTATCAGGAGCTGCATTTTGCTAAACAAATTACAATAATGCCTATTTACTCAGGGAGTGAAGGGTCCTGTCCAAAGGCAACTCTACTAGTTCTAATTATACTTGAAATTATTATTTAAATTATAAAATGCATTAGCAGACTACATCTCTGCCATGGTTAAATAATTCACTATTAATGATAACATAAATATGTTATAAACTATATGAATAATTTATGTTTCAGATTGGGTGTCCCAAACTATCCCTCTGTAAAGCTCATACTTTTTTACTTCAGTAGAATAACAGAGTTTTATAAAAAATTCCCTCTAGTCTATAAATGGGAATGAACATCTAAAATATTTAAATATGTGTTATTTATATTATACTAAATTATTACCATAGCCATATCCTTTACTAATAATATTCTTTATAATTTCAAAATTTTATAACTAAATAGTTTGATCACTAATAACTGCCAACTGTTCTTCAGAGATATTAAATATTAGAAATTACATTTACATGGTACTTTGTGAAGCACTCTAACACATTTTTATTATTAGGTTTCATTACAATATAATAAATAAACAGAATTGGGGCCTGCAGGTGTCGTGGTGGCTGGGGCTCTGGACTCCCACATGGCTGACCACAGTTTGAGTCCTGGACATGGTGGCTTGCTTTCTCAATTTCTGTCTCCCTCCCTCCCTATCTCACTCTGTCCCTCTCTGGTCAAATTTAAATAAATAAATAAACTAATTAATTAATTAATTCTTTTTTTAAAAATCTAATAAATAAGCAGAATTGAATATTCTGGTTTCATCGTCCATTAAGCTCAAATGAACAGCTTTTTGGATTACATGACTAGTATATACATAAAAACATGAACAGAGATCTTCTGATTCCTAGATGGTCATTTTTTGTTTTTTTTTTTTTGTTTTTTTTTTTGGAGAGATTTTCACTGTAGGGCGCGTATGCTCGCCAGACAGACAGAGAGAGACATAGAGACAGAAAGCGAGAAATCA
>NW_006159859.1:8248739-8258909 GCF_000334495.1 Tupaia belangeri chinensis
CCGCGGTCAACTACGTGGGAGTCCAGCGACATAGCCATTACGCTAACTGCTGGTTCCCATAGATGGTCATTTTTTTTTTAAAAGAAAGATTTTTGCTATAGGGCACGTACACTCAACAGAGACAGAGACAGAAAATGAGAAATCACCCACCAGGGTGATGGTCACACTGCAATCCCTTCTCCATTCTCCTCTATTCACACGCCCAGGCATGAGTTTTAAGCCACCAGATCTAGGACTTGAACCATGATCAACTAACAATGGGCTCCAGTAACATAACCATTATGCCATTTGCTGATCCTGGGATGGTGATTTTTTGACTACTCATGAAGCTTCTGTCGCAAAATAGTTCGCATTCTAATAAAAAATAAATTAATTAAATTAAATTAAATAAACTGTACTTTCAAACTCTCCAGATCTTTCCCACTGTTGCTCATCTTGGTTTCCATGTATTAAAGAGTGAATCTTACCCAAATGGAGGCCTGACTTTTGCCCTCATCTCCTGGGAGGTGATCTCCATGAAGAGTATCTTTAACTGGGGCTACGCCTACTGAATAGTCTAACAACATGATTAATGATGGGCGCTTGGAGGCATGTGATGTCTCCCTCTAGGAGAGCTGGAGACTAAAGGTCAGCCACATGGACCATCAACTGTGAAGCCAAAATAAAACTATGGCCACCAAACTTCAGATGAGCTTCCTTGTTTGGCAATTCTTTGTTCACATTCTCACACACGGTTGCTGGGATGGTAATGCTGTCCATGACTCCACAGGGAAGGGACAGTGGAAACTCCATGTTTGGTAACTTGCTGGATTCCTCTCAGCAAGTGTACTTCCCTTGGTTGATTTTAATCTGCATCTTTTCACTGCAGTAAAGGATAACTATAGAGTAAATAGCTTTAGTGCCTTCTATGAGTTCTTCTACTAAATTATCAAACCTGAAGGAGGTTTTGAGAATCACTTAAATTTGCAATAGCTGTCAGAAGCAAGGAAAGTATTGTGAATTATACTCTCTGACTTCATAGTTGATTCTTACTTCTTACCTTCAGATGAATGTATATTTCTTTATAGTATCAATTGGTTAAACCTTTCCTTGAAGAGAACTCCATTTTCATTTCATCAGGAAAAATGTGATTGATTATAAAAAAAAAAAAACAATTCAGTGAGAACTACCAAGATTTTGATTCTCCCGAAACGCAGAATTATTGAGATGTGTACATATTGTTTTCTCTCAACAAGAGTCTATTTTCCTTGCTATCATGGAAGAAAACAAACTAGAACATAATTCTCAATGTTGTACATCTAATACTTCTTTAACTCACTTTTTCAACTAAAGAAAGCCAACAAGGTCATTGTTTCATTTCCACATGAAATCAGGAAACTAAATCAGGCTTTTCAGAAATTTTGAGCAGCACAAGTCAACCAAATTACTAAAAGAATGTCCTGTATTAAAGCCACTAGACACCCTGAGAAAACTAAGAAACTGATCCTTATACAAGAACAAATCCAGCTTGGAAAGTGCATAAATCAGTTCATAAAATTTTACATATTCCTTGAGCACACAGTTCTGGGATCAACATTGCACGTGCATCACTTAATTCCTCTTTTTCCAATAAGAAGAGGTGAAATAAGACTTTCAATCCCTTAAGAACTTGGGGGCTCTAAACATCTTTATAAATATGGTTTCTTCTTACAGTAACCATTGACTATCCTTCCAGGCTTTAGAATTTGCCAAATTTTACGCTAACTGCTGGTTCCCATAGATGGTCATTTTTTTTTAAAAAGAAAGATTTTTGCTATAGGGCACGTACACTCAACAGAGACAGAGACAGAAAATGAGAAATCACCCACCAGGGTGATGGTCACACTGCAATCCCTTCTCCATTCTCCTCTATTCACACGCCCAGGCATGAGTTTTAAGCCACCAGATCTAGGACTTGAACCATGATCAACTAACAATGGGCTCCAGTAACATAACCATTATGCCATTTGCTGATCCTGGGATGGTGATTTTTTGACTACTCATGAAGCTTCTGTCGCAAAATAGTTCGCATTCTAATAAAAAATAAATTAATTAAATTAAATTAAATAAACTGTACTTTCAAACTCTCCAGATCTTTCCCACTGTTGCTCATCTTGGTTTCCATGTATTAAAGAGTGAATCTTACCCAAATGGAGGCCTGACTTTTGCCCTCATCTCCTGGGAGGTGATCTCCATGAAGAGTATCTTTAACTGGGGCTACGCCTACTGAATAGTCTAACAACATGATTAATGATGGGCGCTTGGAGGCATGTGATGTCTCCCTCTAGGAGAGCTGGAGACTAAAGGTCAGCCACATGGACCATCAACTGTGAAGCCAAAATAAAACTATGGCCACCAAACTTCAGATGAGCTTCCTTGTTTGGCAATTCTTTGTTCACATTCTCACACACGGTTGCTGGGATGGTAATGCTGTCCATGACTCCACAGGGAAGGGACAGTGGAAACTCCATGTTTGGTAACTTGCTGGATTCCTCTCAGCAAGTGTACTTCCCTTGGTTGATTTTAATCTGCATCTTTTCACTGCAGTAAAGGATAACTATAGAGTAAATAGCTTTAGTGCCTTCTATGAGTTCTTCTACTAAATTATCAAACCTGAAGGAGGTTTTGAGAATCACTTAAATTTGCAATAGCTGTCAGAAGCAAGGAAAGTATTGTGAATTATACTCTCTGACTTCATAGTTGATTCTTACTTCTTACCTTCAGATGAATGTATATTTCTTTATAGTATCAATTGGTTAAACCTTTCCTTGAAGAGAACTCCATTTTCATTTCATCAGGAAAAATGTGATTGATTATAAAAAAAAAAAAACAATTCAGTGAGAACTACCAAGATTTTGATTCTCCCGAAACGCAGAATTATTGAGATGTGTACATATTGTTTTCTCTCAACAAGAGTCTATTTTCCTTGCTATCATGGAAGAAAACAAACTAGAACATAATTCTCAATGTTGTACATCTAATACTTCTTTAACTCACTTTTTCAACTAAAGAAAGCCAACAAGGTCACTGTTTCATTTCCACATGAAATCAGGAAACTAAATCAGGCTTTTCAGAAATTTTGAGCAGCACAAGTCAACCAAATTACTAAAAGAATGTCCTGTATTAAAGCCACTAGACACCCTGAGAAAACTAAGAAACTGATCCTTATACAAGAACAAATCCAGCTTGGAAAGTGCATAAATCAGTTCATAAAATTTTACATATTCCTTGAGCACACAGTTCTGGGATCAACATTGCACGTGCATCACTTAATTCCTCTTTTTCCAATAAGAAGAGGTGAAATAAGACTTTCAATCCCTTAAGAACTTGGGGGCTCTAAACATCTTTATAAATATGGTTTCTTCTTACAGTAACCATTGACTATCCTTCCAGGCTTTAGAATTTGCCAAATTTTAAGCATTTCTATTGAAAGGATATCTAAAAATCAAGAGACTGGGAGAGAGATTTAAATCCCCTAGAAGGTATCATTGAGCTTCCTGACACTCTTCTCTGAGATTTCAAAGTAGGTCTGCAACACCATCATGAATACATAAATACACACATACACACACACATTTTTTTTAAAAAAAAAATCTCAGGTTGACACTGTAAGATAGTAGATAAGGGAGCCAGAACCCACATGGCCAGAAATCCCAGCCATGACTCCTTGAAAAGCAGGTTGGGAACATGTGTGTGTGTGCTTAAAATCTTGACAGGATAGAGAAGTGGAGAAGGGATTGCAAATGACCACGTCCCATGGGGCGGTGCTCTCTTTCTCCTCCTCTGTCTCTCCTCTCCTCTTCTCTCTCTCTTTCTCTCTCTCTCTCTCTCTCATGTGCGCAACTCCACACTCTCTCTAGCCACTAAAAAGAAAAACTCTTTGCAATGTCCCAAAATGGTTACGATAAAGGCAGAAGCAGAATATCTTTATTACTCATCTCAAAATTAATTTAGGACCTAAAACATGTCCAGTTTACTAGAGGGAACCACCTAAACAGTATCATTTTATTTATTTATTTCCTGTGTCACCAGAGCATACTGTACATATTTTTAGCAAAGTTTCCATAATCCTAAGTAAACAAATGTATTATATACTGTCTTTTAAAATCACTGTATTTTGATTTTCTTCATAGGGCATAGAGTTGATAACATGAATGAGCTATAAAGCAGTATTTCAAGTGGACATATCAAAGTTACATAATAATCTGAAAGACCTCTAAGAGACAGCTAATAACAATCTAACCTGCACATGAAGTTTGCTCCTCTGACATTTAAATGGTCAAATGAATTTTTCTCTTACTCTGCCAACTAAAAATATCAACTACAAATTGTGTATACAGTATCATCTAAAACAAGTAAGGACCAAACCCACGTAACTCCCTGACCAAAAAGAAGTAGTTGTCACAGTATTTGCATACCCTTACTGGACACTGGCTAAAGTCAACCTGCTCTAATCACAGCAGAGGGTGCAAGATTTTAGATTCATGAGCACAAATGTTTCTCTTTATAGGCCTTTTCCTTTACAGGCTCATGAATCTATGAGAAACAAGAGACTTTATGAGGATTTTTCCGTGGGAAAATGTTCATGAATCTTAGTAATGGCCCACTTATCATTTCATCAGCATTACACTGTAATTTCACTGTAGGGCCAAAGTTAGTGACTTCCTATTCAAAATGAAGATAAAAAAATTATCACAAAAGTCCTCTGTGCCTTTGATTAGAAAATCATTTTTTCCAAATTCCGTCTCTAAACATTTTTATCCTCTGTTTTTTCCCTTTCTTCTCATGTAGTAAAACCCTGCTCTTTGTACAAGGCTCAGGTTCAACACCACATCCTCTCTAAAGCTTTCCCTGACAAACTCCTACCTCTCCCCATGAGGTCACAATGTCAGTCCTGGTGCTCCTCTAACACTTGGTACTTAACTCCATTTCCACTTACCTCTCCATACTGTAGTTCTTTACTGAAACTTTTCAGTCTTTGGATCCTTAGTGCTTAGCTTCTACAATGCCACAAAGTAGCCATTTAGTCAATGTTTACTGCCATTGTGCACAGCAGTAAGGCAAGTGTCCTGCAAGGCTAAAGCCATAAGAACGCCCACAGGTTCAAATCCCCATGTTGGCCTGAAAACACACCAGGTGCATGCACAGGTGCCTAGGCTCCAGAAGAGCTGGAGGGCTGGGAAAAGGGATGATGGTGTGATGAGACTCTGTGGGGAATGTTTCCCTTTCTCTCTTATGCTCACATAAGTACACACGTCTATGCATACATATGCACGACCATAAAAACATATGCATTTATGGCATTAATGGCTAAATAGATAAAAGGAAGGGGAAAAAATAATCTTTGACATGGTTAGTTCTATCTATGCTTGTATTTTATTTATACTCAACACTGATGGTCAGAATACTGACATTATTTTCATTATAAAAATCTTCATATAGCCAAATAAGTACAAATAGAATTTCAAGAAATTTCTGTTATTAGTAAAAGTAAATAGTGGCATCATATTCCTACATGTAACAGGGAATAGACCACATAATTCAGGCTTCCTTATCATGCTCAAGTTGTTCAAAAACCATTTTAATCATCTCAGTAGTCCTGATTACAATTCAAATGACAATCTGATTTAATCACCTGAAAAAAATATGATCAGTATATAGGAATAATAAGCACATATTTAATGTGAATGGTTATCTCACACAATAATTCCTACTGAACTCAAGTGTTTGAATTGTGTAAATATCCAAAACACATCAAATCCAGTCATGTTGACAGTATCTTAGAATCATTAAGTATTTGACTTTCATAGAGGGAGTGTTCTGGAAAACAGGGAGACAAAAATGCATACAAATATTTACAAAGCAAGTTAAACCTCCTTTATATTTGGATAAAGAAACTAAAGCCCAGGGAACCAGCAATTAGCGTAATGGCTATGTCGCTGGACTCCCATGTAGTTGACCGCAGTTCGCGTCCCGTACCCGGTGGCTTAAAACTCACGCCGGGCATGTGTGCGTGCGTGCCCAAGATCCCGAGAGGAGAATGGAGGAGAAGGGATTGCGGCATGACCATCCCCCCTGGGGGGTGATTTCTCGCTTTCTGTCTCTATGTCTCTCTCTGTCTGTCTGGCGAGCGCACGCGCCCTATAGTGAAAAATCTCTCCAAAAAAAAAAACAAAAGAAACTAAAGCCCAGAGAGACTGCACTGCCTCTACAAACAAGATCACCCTCCCTGTTGGTTCTAGTTCATATTAATGAAAGGCAAATAGCTAGAAATAGCTAGAAAGGCCCATTTAACATCATTATTCTGTCACTTCCCACAGATGCCTCTGAGGATGAAGCTGTATGACTATCAGTCCTATGTCCATTTGAGAAAAGGTGAGATCCATTATAATAGATGTAGTAGCTCCCACATAAATGATCGCTAACATGTTCTCATAGGAGTAGCCTTCCTCAGGAAAATATGGAGGGTGTTTGAGCTTAAATAATATGGCAAGATTCAGGTGCTTACTGTACTTTTTCTCTAAATCAGTTCTACCCCTACACTACTATCTTCTTTATATTTATTTAGCATCTCCTGAGTCACTACTACAAACTATACCACTTGTCCTAACCAGTCATTTCACAAATATGGGAAATTCATGATCAGGTCTCCTAAACAAGAATTTGTGCTTAGTCAAAACCATCTTATTGAAAAAGCTATCTCAAGGACCAAACTCTACTGATAATGGGTCAGAAACAGTAATGTGTACTTGTGGGGCTTGTTTGTGAGTAATTGCTGAATACTCTAGAGGTTGCCCTTCAGTATCTAGAGAGATGCTTATTGTATTTGAATACTAATGAAAACCTCCTGTGGAACTGTCAAAGAAAATTATACCAAACAGGTTAAACAATCAAGAAGACTTTGAGACTATTGCAATAGGGAAGAGAGGCTGAACTCAATCTGCTGAAACAAAAGGCAGAAGAGTTTTTTGGAGAGGTTTTGTTTTTTTTGTTGTTGTTGTTTTGTGGGTTTTTTTGTTTGTTTGTTTGTTTTGCTTTTTTTGCTATAGGGCGCGTGCGCTCGCCAGACAGAGAGAGACATAGAGACAGAAAGCAAGAAATCACCCCCAGGGGGGATGGTCACGCCACAATCCCTTCTCCTCCATTCTCCTCTCGGGATCCTGGGCACGCACGCACACGCACCCGGCGTGAGTTTTCAGCCACCGAGCTGGGACGCCAACCGCGGTTGACTACGTGGGAGTCCAGTGACATAGCCATTACGCTAACTGCTGGTTCCCAAGGCAGAAGAATTTTTAAAGCACTGGGGTGAGCTAGTGGAATAGCACAGGAGGATGTTAATGGGAGCTCAGACGACAGGATTAGGCATCTATTTTTGCTAACTAATGCCTATTGAAGTTAGGCTCCTACCTTCACATAATGGCTGGGAGAGAGGGACAATCTCTTGATGATTATATTTCAATGGGATGGCTTCCAGATACTCTTTTTAAAATAAATTTTATTCTGTATATTTTTTTTTCTAATTTTTGTCAGAGGGCATGTACACTTGCCAGAGAGAGACAAAAAAAAAAAAAAAAGAAAAGGGAGAAAGCACTCCACTTCTCTATCCTTTTAGGATTCTGGACACATATACACATGAACCAGGATTTGTACCACACAGTCAGCCATGTAGAATCTGCCTCCCTTAATCAGTAGGCCATGTGGCTGACCTGGCATTTATTTATCTTTAAATTTGGAACAAGGAAAATTTGCAAAAATATTTTAAACTTTGGGTCCAATGTTATATTAGGCCTCTGGCATCAGCCCACAAAAGCAAATTATTAGATTTTCAAGAACTTTCAAGCCTGTTATTAAATATAACTAATATTAAATTATATACTTACCTTTAAATGGACCACATTTTTTAAAGTTAAAACTAAAACTCATCATTACCTAATTATTTTACAATCATCTGCTTTTTTGAGATTTATGCCTATTTTATTAGTATAGTGGAATAGTTAGCTACTACCCAATTCTTCCCAAATCCATGTTCAGTGACACATTAGTAACTTGAATCAGTCGTGGTGGGAGTATTTACACCATGGAAATAGGTGAATACAACAAATCGGAGCTTTTTTTTTTTTTCCCCAGATCTTGGTTTTGTTCTACATGTATTGTTTCAAACTTAAAAATAAAACATGAAGACTGTATTTTTTAAACTCAAAGACAAAATATTCAGCTCTTTTTTCTTTCTGAAAGCTTTCATAACCTTAGTGAATCAGTCTTTCTGTTTGAGGCAATGAAAGAAAATACTAACAATACATCTAGCTGAGACTGACTGCTTGTTCAGCCAATCAGACTTTTTAATACAAATAGAGAAAATCACTTTAATATTATTATTTCTCCCAAAGAATTCCCAAGGAAGAATTTTAGAACCTGGAATATTAGAGTATGGTTTTGACTGCTGTAGTCCAAGATTCTAGAGCATGGCTAGGCAATGTTTCTCTGTGAAGAGACAGATGATAAATATTTTGAGTTTCATGGGCCACACAATATCTGTTACAGTTTATTTACAGAAACGGGCAGCAAGTCAGACCTTTGAGCTTTAGTTTGCTGACCACTGTCCTGGGCAGTTTCTAAAACTTTGTAGATGCTCAATAAATATTTAGTCAATGAAGTTGTAATAATCAACTCAGGCTGCCATAACAAAATACCATAAATTTTATGGATTAAACAATAGAAATATTTATCTTCTCACAGTTCTGCAGGTTAGGAGCCTAAGAAGAAGGTTTTGGCTAATTTGGTTACTGGTGAAGGCTTTCTCTGGTTTATCACCTTTTCACTGTGTGCTCATATGGCCTATCCTCGGTATGGTCAAAAGAAGAAAGAACTCTCATGTCTCTTTCTCTTCTTAGAAGAACACAAGTCCTATTAGACTAGGGCCCCAGCTCCATGCTTATGATAGATATTTTTTTAACTTTTATCACCTCTTCACAGATCTCATCTCCAAATCCACACATGTCATGGATTTCAAATATGATTAGGGCAGGGAGGCCATGATTCATTTCATAGAATAACTGAGTATCAGTACCCAGGAATCTATTTTAAGTACTGATTTTTTTTTCTCCTAACTTATATTGGCAAAGCATTTCATAGTTTACAAAACTTTTTCCTGGAACCTATCATACTTTATATAATAAATACAAAGACTTGGACCATATGAAAGAGAAAACTGTCTAGAACACTATAACAGAGAAATATCTCCCTTCTCCATATCCCTCATGGACTTGGGTCTTAAATACAAGCATGAATAGTACAAAGAACTGATTTATCTGATGGATTACTTTATCTGTCTGTCCCATGCAACTGCTTCATTATGGTGACTTACACTTGTCAAAGAAAAGCCCAATGCATTGCAGCGAACACATTCTTTGTTGACAGTGAGGTAAAGTTGAGCTCCATAGGTTTTGCTATTAAAACTTGTGGTATTGTTGATGTTAGATCCAGATCCAAGAGAGATCTAAACTTCTCCTCATCAGTCTAAAACCTGGCGGAGCTCTTTTTTTTTTCTTTTCTTTTTTTTTTGTTTTCTCTTTTGATTAGCATTGTGAGACTTATAATTCCATGGCTTTACCAAACAGATCATTAGAAGAGTTTTGGAGTGGGGATTTTCTTGTTCTGAACTTTCAGTACAGATAGCCAGCTGGAATCTATTGATGGTTTCTGTGTTCATAAGCAAGAAAGGGAAAAAAAATCAGGGTGGGGCTTAAAGAAAGAGATGGAATATGGGGACCTCAACCTCCACATGTGTTTCAGCAAATGTAATTGTTTTATTCTGGAGTAACATCTGCAAATGAATGTAAAATTGCCTATAAGAGAAAAATAGGTCAGAAAACAGAATTTCATGGTTCTTGTTTTCATTGGCATCTACTGAAGGTTAAAACTCTCCCTGACTTCATTCCAAGTATGTTCTTAGAATAAGGAATTTTTAAAATTTTGTTACCTTGGAAAACACACCTTAAGATGGTTGATGTTGCAATATCCCACCAACTGCAAGTTAGTGCCATATCAAGCAATACCTGTATCAACCTAAATATCAGATAAAACTAATTATACCTGAAAGGTGAAATATATCCTTTGAAGAGAGATTCAAAAAAATTGTAACTAGAATTATTA
>NW_006159859.1:8258940-8260927 GCF_000334495.1 Tupaia belangeri chinensis
TGAAGGAAACTCACTCGCTGTTTCGGTTTTTTTGTTTGTTTTTTACAATCTCATTTTCTAATGTCATACCCACACAGGGTCACAACGAGGCTTGTTGAAACCTCCACATGAGAATAACTGAAAAGAGTAAGGGGCCTAAAGACGGTGGAACCAGAGCTACAAACTAAACTCTTAGGCTGATCTCAGGGAAGACAGTCAGAAATCCAAATAAAGTAACCAGTGTGTTACAGCAGATTGTGTCATTCTAAAACTACTTTATTAATTGGGGTCCTACCTTTATTACCAGGTTCTAGCCTTGAACTTGGGTTGTGAAAACACAAATTTCCATTTGCTAAGGTACTCTGGGTAAGGTGAATGAGTGGAGGGGTTTTAATTCCAGGTGATCCCTTTAGTTTCTGGCAAGCTGTTAGCCGTTACATAGGGGTCATGAGGGAGTGGAAATCAGGGCTCAGGCAAAGGACTTTCAAGGCAGACTTTGATACTAATTAAATTTCAACAACTAAGATCTTTTTCATTTGTTAAAAGATTTTCTAACTAGGGCCTAATGGTGGCCTAGAGGTAACATAGTGGGACCCACACTGGGAGATCCGGGTCTCACATCCCAGCACCTCCCTGGGCATCTAGGCATGTGCACCTGTGCCCTTGATCTGGGCTGGCTGGTCTGAAAATCCTGTTGGGGGTACCTGTCTCTGTCTCTCTCAGAAACGGAAAAAATATAAATGAATCAATGAACGAACGACCTAACTGCCCAGCTCACAGTGAGGTCACTTTTACATTTACATTTTAAAATGTGTTTTTTGGACAAGTGGCATGGAAGTTAAGGCAGCTGGATCCCACATAGCCAACTGCACAGTTAAAATCCCAGACCTGGCAGCTTGAAAAATACATCAGGCACAAGTGCATGCATGCCCAAAATACTGAGAGGAGAGTGGAAGTGAAGGGATTGCAGCTTGGCCATCCCTGTTGGGGAGTGATTTCTCACTTTCTCTCTCTCTCTCTCTCTCTCTCTGGTGAGTGCACATACCCTATAGCAAACTAAAAATATATATGTATATATATTTTAGCAATACTCAACATTTGTATAGTGCTTTGCAGCTTTCAAAGAACTTGCACATATATAATTCATTCTTCACAGCATTCCTGAAATAGGAGTATAATGGATATTTTCACACCCACTTCATCAAAGAGAAGAGAGGACTGTGTCACAGCAGAGCCAGGACCCATATAAGTCTCTCTAGCCCTTGACCAGTGTGCTGCACCGTTATGCCTTTAGAAAAGCAGATGACGTCAAGCTCCTCCTCCCTGATCTCTTCCATATGTATGTGCGAGAATGTGGACGGAAGCAACCCACTGTCTTGGCTGCAGAATGGCCTTTATCATCACCCAGGTCCTCTGAAATCATAAAACACCAATATTCTACTCAGAATAGATTCTTCCATTCTTCCTCTCATTTCACTCCCACTAAATCCACTTGAGCTTCACTGAGATCTGTCCCTTGAACCCTTCCGATGACGGGGCCATGCAGGCAACACAAGCTGGTAAGGATGCTGCCTCCCATTCTAAGGCAGGGCCTGGACTGGGAAGAAACTGAGGCAGGGCCCAGTTTACGAGCCCTCCCTTGTGTCCTTGTACTGGCTGGTATTCAGTTTCTCTGCCGTGAGTTTTACTGTTATTACGGTACCCTGCAAGGGTAAAACATCACCCCCAACCATTGCAATAAAGCCAATTAGTGATCTTGTAGGAATGTGGTTCCCTAAGACTGACACAAGGATCAGGAAGTTTAAAACTCCCCCACCTGTCTGTTTTTAAGCCAAAATTAACATATAGATTAAGTTAGTATAAACCAAAGTAGCATCAGTAGCATATGAAAACTAAGTTAGTTTAAGGCTAATTTTACATACATACCCCTTGTTAAAGCTACAGGCCAAAGTTAGCTCATGCTAGGCAAAGTCAGCACATTCACCCAGAGATAAAACAAAAGTACTCA
>NW_006159859.1:8261189-8263631 GCF_000334495.1 Tupaia belangeri chinensis
CCAGTAATCAAGATCTAAGAAGAAGATACAACAGACAAATGGACTTCCTCATCCTAAGAACTGTGATTGATTTTACCTGATCTGACAAGACAAACAGCATGTTTTATAATTATTGCTTCCATGCTTTGTATACCCTGTTCCTTAAATTTTTTACTACCTCTCACCCTCCTTACTTCCTAAACCTCCCTCAATAAATACGCATGTTTTAATAACCACGACGCTGCAGTCTGGAGCTGGCTCTGGCTGTGGCCGGCTGAGAACATGCTAAGGAGCAATGAGGTCTCAGTCTAATTTCTGTTCCTGATCACCCGTGTTGCCTTCCTGTGTATGAGCCACCCTCCACTGCAGAGGCCGGACCCCGGCACCTTCCTTATGTCTTCCTCTACTGACCTCGCTCCAAATCTTACAGCCCTGATTAGTATCCTTCCTTCTCATTTCTCTGTCTCCCACCTTTATTCATTAAGGCTCTTACCCTAAAGCAATCCAACTCTCTGCCTGTGAGGCCAAATTTTAGACACAAAATCAGTGTTCCTTGCCACTACATGTGCTTTTCAGAAGATACCCAGCCTGAGGCCTTAGGTTGACAATAGCAACTTTTGTCTTTGTTTCTGGTTAGGACACTCTCCCATTTCTGTAACCAGTATTCCGAACTTCTTTCATTACCCCATAGCGCTAACCACCTGTGACCGGTGCCTTCTCTCAGATGATCTGTTTTCTACCTTATCAAGTTCTCAATGTCTCCTTCTCCCAAGCTGTAACTGTCTGTGCAGGACCCTTTGTTTATTTTAGATTTTCTCCCTCTGTGCCTGGAATCTCGTTCTCTACCAAATTCCCTACGATAGTTCCCCTTTCGTAATTAATACCTTCATTTCTGCTAGCCTCAGGGGTGCCAGTCATATTACTAAATTAAAAAAAAATTTTTTTAAAAAAAGAAGTTTCTTTCAATTTAAAAATAATTCAATTTCAGGCCAGCAGGTAGCATGGTAGTTAAGGCACTAGACTCCCACATGTCTGACTGTGGTTCAAGCCTTGGCTCTGGTGGCTCGAGATTCATGCCAGGCACATTTATGTGCATGCCTAAAATCTTGAGAGAAGAGAAGAGAAGGGCTTATAACATGACCATCTCCCCAGGGCCTGATTTCTCACTTTCCCTCTCTCTATCTCAGTCTCTCTCCAGCAAGTACATGAGCCCTATGCCAAAAATGTTAAAAATTTTAAAATAATTCTATTTCATCCCTAAAAGTCATAAATTTGTTAAACTTGCAGTCAATAATTCATATCTGTACTTACCCCTTTCCATCCTATAGTCAATCTACTTCATATAAATTCATATTCTATCTGTAAATCAATATAGTGAAAAAATAAAATGTTCACTTAAAAACTCTTTATTACTGCTTTGTTTTGTCAAGAACCATCTATAATATGAATCATGACACTATATTTTTCTTTTTCTGGAGAGGTTTTTCCTACAGGGCACATGCATTCGCCAGAAAGACAGAGAGACAGAAAGTGAGAAATCACCCCCCAGGGGGGATGGCCATGCTGCAATCCCTTCTCCTCTATTCTCCTCTAGGGATTTTGGGCACGCATGCACACATGCCCCTGGCATGAGTTTAAGCCACTGGGTCTGGGACTCGAACCATGGTCTACTACATGGAAGTCCATCAACGTAGCCATTACACCAACCACTGGTCCCAAATCATGACACTTTTTTAGAGTTTTGATTTTATATAAGATCCTGGGGCCTTTGAAGAAAAGATATTACTTACATTGCTAATTTGTTTTATAAATTCACTATTACTGTATGCATAAAATTATTTTTTAAGAACAGTCAATGGAATAGAAATAGGTGAATGAATCATGCATTTTCATTGAACATAGTTTGCATTCTATCAAAATCTCATAAAAATAAAATGTCCTTCATAACTAGAGCATCTTTTCCAATGTTTATTTTTTAACAAGAAAATTTTCTTTTAAGGAGAATACACAGAGGGGGGTGTTTGTGTGCAGGCACACACACGATTACTTAGAAACCTAAAAATTGAGCTCTGTATTCAAACTTCTTGAGATCTTTCCACTCGAGTCTCCAGATTATACATTAAGTGACTGTGTGTGAATCAGTTTCAATACTCAGATTTTACTTTTCCATGTCAGAAATGCCTACATCTCTTACTTGCTTGGAGTCTGAGTTCCTTTAGACATGGTCGAACTTCTATCAGGCTGTAGGCCAAAGACCTGAGATAGTTGCCTGACTGTTTCAAGAATGTTTTCATCGTTCCTCATCCAGTTTAAGACAGAGGGAAAAGGAGGGTATGTCAGGGAGTTCCGTGGGGATATTACTGGTGCGTTCAGGCATGGATATATTATGCAGGAATGGGGCATTTACATTTAATTATGGAGCAGTTGTTCAAATGGGGAAAATGTTTATTGTATTTTACACAG
>NW_006159859.1:8263871-8278840 GCF_000334495.1 Tupaia belangeri chinensis
CTACGTTATGCAGCACTCCGATTATCCTTAAATGCAAAACATCGCTTTCCCTCTCTGCGGTATTTTGGAATTTCACCCTGTTTTGAGGGAAAAACAACGTTTAACTGCTGTTATACATGCAAGGGAAAAGCTTTCAGGCGCCAGTTGTTTCCCAGTAGGGAATCCCTTCACAGTAAATTGCATCAGTTACTCTCCTTGTGGTGATGTTGAGGTATCAAAACCAAACCAAAGCAGCCATGATGTGGGCTGTTAATAGAAGAAGGTGCAGAACCCAAACGCAGCTAACTTTTAAAAGTAAGCTGCTATTCCCATTAAGCATGATACTACGTAAGGTCTATTTCTACTTTTCAACCCAATGGGATACACAGAATACATGCTTCTATAAAAAAAAAAAAAATTCTGAGGAAAGCGCAGTTTTGGGTTTTGCTTTTTTTATTTTTTTAAACAATCAAAGACTCACAAAAGATGTCATTTGTTCCTTTCTTCTTAATTGACATAGAGTCAACGCTGTATTATTCCAAGGCTGATGATCCAATTGTGGACTCTATTAGCCACCCTTTTCCCCTCCTTTCCTCTCTGGCTCATGGCCTTTTAGACAACACAGTGCTCATTAGCAACCACGCCCAGAGCAGGGCAGGAGAAATAAAATCTGCTGGAACACAGACCAGTCTATTCTGTTCCCTGTTAGTAGTGCTCATAGATGAGGATATGGAAACTGCTCAATAAACAGAGGCCTCTGGACTAGGAGATGTCAACGATCCTTGTATCTCTGGTCCCAATACCATGGATAATTGAGAGTTGGCCAGGCTACCAGACACTTGTACCACAACAATCTGTTTATTTCTTGCTTAGCTTTATTTCTGCTCTTTCTACTCTCTCAGAATATACCTCTACTTCCTAAATCCTAGATTTTATGATCAAGTCTGAAGCCTTCTTGAAAATTATTTCAGAGATGACAATCATCTCCCATGGCAACTGAAGAAGCAACAAAATATTACATATCTGCCAGGCATTGTACACTTTCTCTGCTAGTAAAAAAGTAAATAAAATTCTTTGAGTTCCGTCTTAGGGTGGATTCCAGGTATCATTTACCTTCTTCACACAGAACACATAAAGTGACACAGTCTGAGGAAGAGAAAAAAGAGGTCTGTCAGATTTTTTAAATTTTAATGGGCTTTAACCACTTTGATTTTGATGTGGATGTTTTGAGACTATTAAGTTGGATTATTTTTCCTCTTTGTTATATATGAGCTATATTGGGTTTTAATTTTAATTTTAAACATGAGGTATTCAAAGTAAGTGAGATGAAACTGAAACCTTATATGTAAACCAGGCTGGAGTCTTATATACATACATATATTAGACCATTCTGCTTTATCATGATGTTTTAATTAAGAGAATGAAAGAGATTTGAGAGGAATCAAGAGTGGTATAGAGAGAGAGCCAAAGTTCAATTGGAGAAAAATAGAAAAAAGAAAGAAAATACGTTTCTATGAACATGAAAGACATGGATATAAAAACCTACTGTAGTTGCTAAGAGTCAATAGCAATGAGCTGACATTATAAGATTAGCAAGAGAAGCCTGCAGGTGGCATAGTGGCTAAAGGCACTGGACTCCGACATGGATGACTGAAGTTCAAGCCCCAGACCTGGTGGCTCGGAAATCATGCCAGGCATGTGTCAATGCATGCTCAAAAATTCTGAAAGGAGAGTGGAAAAGAAGGGATTGCCGCAGGGCCATCCCCCTTGGGACTGATTTCTCACTCTCACTTTCCCTCTTACTTCCTCGGTTTCTCTCAGTCAAGTGCACATGCCCTATAACAAAAACCTTTAAAAAAAAAATTAGCAAGAATCAGATGCAAACTGTCCAGCACCATCACCAGAACATCTGTTGTTCCCTCAAATAACAATGACAGGAAAAGAAAAACATCTAAGAATTAAAACAAATAAAAAGCAAATGTATTATTTTTTCATTCATTTGACAACCATGAATTTATAATCAAAACATTAGGACTAAAGAATATCTTCTCTACTTCAAAAAAGCACCAGAGGAATAATAAAATGAAATGCAGGGGGTCTGAAAGGCCAACTGTATACCAACGCTCTTGAGTTGGAAGTTGAAAACTAAAGTCCTTAAACTATTTAATTTCCCAGACGTTTCAACTATTCTTTCCGAGATTAATGATGGTAAATCTTGATGCAATAAAATTTGCTTTATATTTGTTCTATACCCATTATTACTTAGTCACTAAATAGGTAGTCTTGTTAGAAGACAGGATTTTTTTTTTTTTAATCTCTAAGGCTTTACTACAACCAAGAGACAACTAACAACCTGGGAGATTAACTTTTAAATGCATCTGATTCCTTTCAGTAAAGCTTTTTGAGAATATAGTATAAGATAAATTCCTTAACTAACGCATCCCCTTCTCAAACTGTGGTGGCTATGCTCCTGAAACCCTGACAGAATTCACAGTATAGAAACTAAAGTTTAGAAGAATATGCCACCCCAAAATAAGCTACTCTAGTATAAGAATGATTTTGAATTGGACTACTGAGAAGAAGCAGACACAAGAAAAACTATCTGCTCTTTCTCTTTTGCCTAAAAGCAAGACATAAATTCAAAGGTGCCCACCCCCCAACCTCTACCAAAAAGGACAGAATTAGTCATGGGAAAATTTCTAGACCCTTATCAATCCAGAGAATGTACCAGATGAATCTACATAACAGTTTCCCCTTGTATTTTGTCCTCCCTCAATTTGTCACCCCTAGAAGCTCAAAGTCTTTTTTTCCTTTGTCTTATCAAATGTCTCCTAATTTATAGTTCTTTTTTAAGATAATAAACCCAGCTATAACCATCCCTTTTGAGTTACTCATCACCAAATACTCCATCTGTATTTAGTACATGCACATGTTAATACATCTCTGTTTGTTTTTCTCTTGTTAATAGTCTTTTCTCAGTCTAATTTCCAGGCCCTCAGCCAAGGAACCCAAAATGGGTAGAAGAAATAGAAAATATTTCCTCCTCTGCAAAACTTAACACTCCATGGGAAAATTAAATCAAGAAGACCAAGTTAAAACAGAGCCTATGAATACGCTATTCTACCTTCTAAATTTTTCCACTCTTGGCAAAATTTGGAGGATCTTCATCCTCTACCAACCATTTGCTTACAGTCTCAAAAATAAAATATTTATTAAGAATTTCACAAGATTTATTTAGCATATACTTCTCTAAGGCCTAGCCATGGTGGTGCAGTGGCAACAAAACACTCTGGATTGTTGGAACCCATTTGGAAGATTTGGTTCCAAGGTCATCTGTACATGCCACGCACATGTGACCCGGGTTGGTTGAAAGGGGGGAGGCCATCACAACAAGAGACTCTGTTGAGGGTGCTTCTCTCTCTCTCTCTCTCTCGAGGAAAGAAAAGAAACTTAAATTTTATATTTATGTGTGTGTGTGTGTGTGTGTGTGTGTGTGTGTATACATCTTATATATGTGTGTATGTGTACACACACATTATATATATATATTTATATATATATAATTGTACACATACTTCCACTAAATGGTATACATTATTAGCATCTGACATGAAATACTAAATGGCAATGCCCTTGGTGCAAAAGTAAAACAACAAATTCTCACGTTTCTGGGGTACATGTGGCTGACCACTGGCAGGATTAAATGTAGGCTGACCAATACAATATCCACCACCCACCTGTAGTTATCAAGCACTTGAAATGAGGCTAGACCAAACTGAGATATGCTTCAAGTGCAAAATATACTCATTTCAAATATTTAGTATAAAAATAATTAATGTGAAAGATTTCATTAGTATTTTTATATTATGCACTGAAATGATATTTTGATATATTGAGTATAATACACTATTAAAATTAATACCACCTTTTATTTTTTACTTTTTTTTAAGAGATTTTTTTTTTTTTTTTTTTTTTTTTTTTGCTATAAGGTGAGTGCACTCACTGGAGAGACAGAAAGTGAGAAATCAACCCCCAGGGCGATGACCATACCACAATCCCTTCTCCAATCTTATCTTGGGATTTTGGGCATCCATGCACATGCACCTGGGGTGAGTTTTAAGCCACTGGGTCCAGGATTCCAACTGTGGTGGACTATGTTGGAGTCCAGCAACATAACCATTATGCCATCTGCTGGTCCCATATTTTTACTATTTTTAATGCAATTACTAGAATATTTTAAATCACATATGATGCTTGCATTTGTTTGTTTGTTTTAATTTATTTCCATTTATTATTATTTTTTGACTAGAGAGAGAAAGGGAGAAAGAAAGCTTCCAGGTCCAGGACTCAAACCGCAGTTGGCCATGTGGGAATCCAGCACTTTTAACCATCACATCACCTGCTGGCCCCTGCATTTGTTTTTTATTTAACAACTCTGGGATAGGGAGCAAAAGGCAAAAGGAAGTGGGTTCATCCTTCAAAAGACCTCCATCATTACTTGGTAACTGCAACAATTTTTGATTTTGAAACTCAGAGTTACTTGCTATTCCTATAACCTTGCCTAAAAATTCTTCTACTTATGAAAATATTATAAAAATAAATTGGCATTTGCTATGATATGCCCCAATCTATAGCAACAGAGAAGAATCTGCAGTCTTCACACCATACCTGACAATTTTTGGACCTAACAAAAATTAGAGACACAAAACAAACATTTGCTCTCACTTAATCCCTTTTATGTAGGCAGTGAAGCATCAGTAACTTTATTTTTTTAACATTCAACTTAAAATATATTTAAATATAAATATATAAATATAAATATAAAACATGTATACATACATATATGTGTGTATGTGTGTATATATATATCATATATGATTTTATTTTTATATTTAAGTATAAATATAAATATATAAATATAAAATATGTATGACAGATACACACACAGTTTAACAATACAAATGCACACATAGTTTAACAATAGCCCATACTGGGAGCTGAGGTTGAAATCAACTCCCTGAAACCAAACCAGTCTGGGTAATTAGTTTTGAAATATGATTCTCTGTTTTTCAAGTATAAAGTTACTATGTGAGCCAGTGCATCCTCTTCCTACGTATACTCATTCCAATCTACCACAGGTGACAGTGTTCATAATTGTGACGTTACAGATCATCAAGAATTATCGCCTGGGTTCAGAAGGCAGTGCATTACCCTGGAAAGCAATTCCACAGAAGGTTCCCAGTTCAAGTGTGGAGATCTCCTCAAGTAAGCCATGGACATGCCTGCCCACACTCCAAGACTGGATGGGGGTGCCTTACAAGGTTGGGACCTCTTTGGGGTGCTGTCTCTCTGTTGCTCTGTCTCATGGGATAAATAAAAAAACTTTTAAAAAAGTTACCACTAGGCCTTTCCTACTCAGAAATGAATTATTTGCCTCTAGCTGGTTGGCTAACAATCCAATCCAGGATCTGCTTACTAGTTCTCCACTTCTGGTACAAGCTGTCAATGTTGGGTTCTTCCAGGAGTGGACCCCGAGGTAACGACTTAAATATGTGATTTATGAGGAAGATGACTCTCTAGATGACCATTTGGGAATACACAAACACAGGTAGCATCTCCGTGGGATAAGTATACATGCGTCCATATGGTCTGGGTTGTATTTTTTCTGCTAACTCAACCTGGACTTCAGGACTGGGAGTGGTGCTGGATTATCCCATAGGCAGATCACACGCATGCTTAGGATATCAGCAAGGAAAAATAAAATTCATCCTCAATAATTTTATCCAGAAAAAAAAATTTAAAGAAAATTTGCCATTTTCAGTACTCCTACAAAAGTGTTTTATGATATAATGCTAGTTTTATTTTTAAATTGCTTTAGCGTGAAGAGCACAAATCTTTTCAGTGCTTTGGGTATCTAAAAACATCTTTACCTGGGTTGCCTTCTGATGACAAACTGCCTACTCACTGAAGGTTGCAAGTCAGACCTGCCCTGCTGGGCTCCTGGATTATTCTTAACAACTTCAACACCAACTCTGGGTCAAACCAGCTCTCCTCTCAAAATTGTAACTGGTTTCCTACTGGCCAGCTCTAGAGTGCTCCACCTCTCCGCCAAACTCACCCAGACTTTGGTCTAATAAGCTTGCCTTCTTCCAGATATCCCCTCTTTCACCCAGACCCTGTGCATTTCCCAAAATGGGAAATCTCACCCCTGTTGTTACTTTTAACAGGGGAGATTTATTACCAGAGAGAAGCAGACAGAGAAGACACACACGTTTCTATGGAGAATTTCGATCAAAATAATTTTCATGTTAAGTTTTCACTCCTCCCTCCCCAACCCGCAGTCAAGAAACCATCCTCAAGACTAATCATTGTAATTAGGTTATTTATTTTTGTGTCTACATTTCATCACAGAAAAGGTTTTTTAAATAAGCGAGTGACACAACTGTAGTAAGTGTTTAACAGGAATCATATCATTAAATCCCCATTATACCCACTGCTGCAAATACTCTTTGCAGCCATTTTAGTGATAGGAAAACTGAGGCTTGAGAGATTGGAATTGCATCTAAAGGGATTACTTAATGACCAAATTGAGTTTTGTAGGAAACATTACATTTTTTTTTTTGGAGAGGTTTTTGCTATAGGGCACGTGCGCTCGCCAGACAGAGAGAGAGAGACAGAGAGACAGAAAGTGAGAAATCACCCCCCTGGAGGGATGGTCACACCGCAATCCCTTCTCTTCCATTCTCCTCCCAGGATCTTGGGCACGCACGCACACGCACCCGGCGTGAGTGTTAAGCCACCGGGTACGGGACGCGAACCGTGGTCGACTACATAGGAGTCCAGCGACATAGCCACTACGCTAACTGCTGGTCCCTAAATAAATATTTTTTGTATAGCGTGAAGTGTGGAAAGAACACAAAAGAGAAAATGAGATGGGAAAAATCTAGAAAAGCTCTCTAGAGTGGTTTGTATTCTTTGCTTTGGAAAAGTCTATTCTAGCTTCCAAAAGAAGAGCTTTGATATCATCCCTTCTTGCCACTCTGACCTCAAGTACTGCTTGTAAACCTAGGCTCAGACACAGTGCCCATGTAGAAAAACAAGCACAGATTTCGCACTCATCAAAAGTTCCAGCTGAGTAAGGAAAAAGCAGATGGACTGTGAAATGGAGCTGAAGCGTCATTCTGCTATCTACCGTCTTCGCTCCCTCCGGTTTGCAGACAATCACCTTCAGGCCTTACCTCTGAGCTCAAAGTCCCTGCTTTTCAGACTAAACATTCTGATTGCCAATCAAAATAAACATCTTTACTGATGACCACGTTCTGCCTGGATAATTCTCTCTTTAAAAAAAAAAGAAAAAAAGAAAAAACACAAAGCTTGCTCTGTCCCCAAAGGCATTGTTTCCTTCCCTGCTGTTTCTTCATGTCAAGGAGAGAAATGGATGATAAGTAAGAACAGCTATTGTACTCTGACTCCATTTCTCAAGGATATCTGCATGGCCTAAATTTAGGAAGATGAAAAATTTTGAAATTAGAATAAAAATCAGTTAAAATCCTGTTTCAACCCGGTGCTGATCACTCTTTCAAAAGAACTGCTAGAGAACATGTTCTGCTCTCAAGTCATGTGGATGTGAAATTACTAACAGATACATAATTCCAAGTTTGATCTCATTTCTTGCCTGGCTTTGCTTTTAACTCTGTACAGCCATGCTGGGGATTCAAGCTGCTTCCCTAACTCACAACAAGCCCTCTTCAGAGACCGGTCTCCTGGCTTCCAGCTGCCTGTATTAATGAGCAGCATGAGTTTCAAATCAAAGCTTCAAAAGAATAATTTTTTTTAACATTATCCTGTAATGGGATTCTAATACAACCTTCCTCTTGGGTTTAGTATCTCTATAGAAAATAGTTAATCTAGTGAGAGAAAAATCTCAGGTCTTGAAAAAAGGAGGGCAAAGGAGCCTAAATTGGGGATGGTCTTGGTGTTTCCCTTGCTCTGGGTGATGGGGGAAGGGAGAACTGAGTCCTAGTTATATTAATACACATATGGGTCTCATTCAAAGGCAGAAGCTTAATTTCATTCACCTTTGGAAAACTAAGCTGACATCTTTAGACTTAGGTTCCCTTAGGTGCAAGGGCATGACCCTGCTCAATGTGATCACATGTAGCTCATGCCACGTGAACCCCATGTAAATACTCCAAAGCCACAATGGACTGGAATTCTCAGAGAAGGTGGTGTTCTAGGTCATTGGATTTTCTGGTCAACTCGTAAGTGAGTAGAAAAATGCTTCCTATTTCAACCCTCAGGATCAAAATATTTATTAACACACTAGTCTTTTTTTCTGATTCATTCGCTAGAACACAGATAATATCATTTAACTTCTATATGATTACGCAGATACTTATAGTCCACGAGGTCACACTTTTGGAGGTCATTCACTTTGGTGCCATAACTGAAATCAAGGTTAAGAAAATTAAATAATGGTGTATAAGAGTGGAGTACAAATTCATCTCTGACAGGTATTTATTGTCCTGTTTACTTATTTCTTATAAAACTTGAAAGCTAAAAATTCTGATTAATGAGTGATTATGATTATTTGAGAATTGAATGTTTACACTGGCTGTGTAGTTTTTGCTGGGAAGTGTGGGAGAGGAGGAGAACCTTCCATCTTGACCTGAGAAAAAGCCTTTTTATTTTTTTATTTTTGTCTTTTGTGGGGGTTTTTGTTGCTGTTTTGGTTCGGTTTGGGGTTTTTCTTGTTGTTTTGGTTTGGTTTTTTGGTTTTTGCTTTGTTTTGTTTTATTAGTTTGCAATAGGGCACATACACTTACCAGAAAGAGAGAAAGTGAGAAATCACCCCCTAAGTGAGGATGGCCACGCTGAGATCCCTTCTCCATTCTTCCCTGGGATTTTAGGTACAATCGCACACATGCCCAGCGTGAGTTTCAAGCTGCCAAGGTCCAGGACTTGGCCCCGTGCAGTCAGCTGGCCATGTGGAGGACCTTAACCTCCATGCCACTTTCAGGTCCCAAAAGAGCCTATTTCTGACTCTACAGTTCACATAGTTTTGTTACTGTCATACAACCCACATAAAAATAAAATGGCATAATGTAAACTAAATAGAAACAAGTCTGATGTGTGACTCCTGACCCAAGTTGTTATTGCTGTTTGGGCTGTTTAATTCAAGAGCCACCAAAAGCTATTTCTGCTTCAGTTCAAGAGGAAAAGACCTTTCAGAAATCTCAGGAGAAAGTTCTTTTTACTCAAATCCTCCTGAACTGGCGCAGCCGTGGAGTAATGAAAGCTAAATCAGGCCCAAATCACGTGCACCAAGAGCAAGAATGAGCAGCAGCACTAACCACAGAAATGGTGACTTCAAGTGCCAGCAGGCACAGAAAGGCCTTACACCAGCAGTTTCTGGTGCCCCTGTTCTCCAAAGGTTGTGTTTTTCCTGGCAAGGGAGGAGGAGGGGAGGTACATTTCCTAACTTGTCAATGGTCTTATGCTTCCTGACTGACAAGAGCTCCAGTGAACTAACAGGGCCCCCCTCTCCCTTCCTTCAGCTCCGTATCTGCCAGCAAGTCAGTGTTTATGGCTTCCAGTGTTTGCTAACAAATATCCTCACCATCAGCAACTCCAACTTGACGTATCCATCCCTGATGGCTGTCCAGCGTTCCGTGCCAGGCAGTAGAACTGGAGGAAAGAGGAGGGGCATGGAAAACTACAGAAGGAAGGGAAACATCCATGCACATGCACCTGGGGTGAGTTTTAAGCCACTGGGTCCAGGATTCCAACTGTGGTGGACTATGTTGGAGTCCAGCAACATAACCATTATGCCATCTGCTGGTCCCATATTTTTACTATTTTTAATGCAATTACTAGAATATTTTAAATCACATATGATGCTTGCATTTGTTTGTTTGTTTTAATTTATTTCCATTTATTATTATTTTTTGACTAGAGAGAGAAAGGGAGAAAGAAAGCTTCCAGGTCCAGGACTCAAACCGCAGTTGGCCATGTGGGAATCCAGCACTTTTAACCATCACATCACCTGCTGGCCCCTGCATTTGTTTTTTATTTAACAACTCTGGGATAGGGAGCAAAAGGCAAAAGGAAGTGGGTTCATCCTTCAAAAGACCTCCATCATTACTTGGTAACTGCAACAATTTTTGATTTTGAAACTCAGAGTTACTTGCTATTCCTATAACCTTGCCTAAAAATTCTTCTACTTATGAAAATATTATAAAAATAAATTGGCATTTGCTATGATATGCCCCAATCTATAGCAACAGAGAAGAATCTGCAGTCTTCACACCATACCTGACAATTTTTGGACCTAACAAAAATTAGAGACACAAAACAAACATTTGCTCTCACTTAATCCCTTGGATGTAGGCAGTGAAGCATCAGTAACTTTATTTTTTTAACACTCAACTTAAAATATATTTAAATATAAATATATAAATATAAATATAAAACATGTATACATACATATATGTGTGTATGTGTGTATATATATATCATATATGATTTTATTTTTATATTTAAGTATAAATATAAATATATAAATATAAAATATGTATGACAGATACACACACAGTTTAACAATACAAATGCACACATAGTTTAACAATAGCCCATACTGGGAGCTGAGGTTGAAATCAACTCCCTGAAACCAAACCAGTCTGGGTAATTAGTTTTGAAATATGATTCTCTGTTTTTCAAGTATAAAGTTACTATGTGAGCCAGTGCATCCTCTTCCTACGTATACTCATTCCAATCTACCACAGGTGACAGTGTTCATAATTGTGACGTTACAGATCATCAAGAATTATCGCCTGGGTTCAGAAGGCAGTGCATTACCCTGGAAAGCAATTCCACAGAAGGTTCCCAGTTCAAGTGTGGAGATCTCCTCAAGTAAGCCATGGACATGCCTGCCCACACTCCAAGACTGGATGGGGGTGCCTTACAAGGTTGGGACCTCTTTGGGGTGCTGTCTCTCTGTTGCTCTGTCTCATGGGATAAATAAAAAAACTTTTAAAAAAGTTACCACTAGGCCTTTCCTACTCAGAAATGAATTATTTGCCTCTAGCTGGTTGGCTAACAATCCAATCCAGGATCTGCTTACTAGTTCTCCACTTCTGGTACAAGCTGTCAATGTTGGGTTCTTCCAGGAGTGGACCCCGAGGTAACGACTTAAATATGTGATTTATGAGGAAGATGACTCTCTAGATGACCATTTGGGAATACACAAACACAGGTAGCATCTCCGTGGGATAAGTATACATGCGTCCATATGGTCTGGGTTGTATTTTTTCTGCTAACTCAACCTGGACTTCAGGACTGGGAGTGGTGCTGGATTATCCCATAGGCAGATCACACGCATGCTTAGGATATCAGCAAGGAAAAATAAAATTCATCCTCAATAATTTTATCCAGAAAAAAAAATTTAAAGAAAATTTGCCATTTTCAGTACTCCTACAAAAGTGTTTTATGATATAATGCTAGTTTTATTTTTAAATTGCTTTAGCGTGAAGAGCACAAATCTTTTCAGTGCTTTGGGTATCTAAAAACATCTTTACCTGGGTTGCCTTCTGATGACAAACTGCCTACTCACTGAAGGTTGCAAGTCAGACCTGCCCTGCTGGGCTCCTGGATTATTCTTAACAACTTCAACACCAACTCTGGGTCAAACCAGCTCTCCTCTCAAAATTGTAACTGGTTTCCTACTGGCCAGCTCTAGAGTGCTCCACCTCTCCGCCAAACTCACCCAGACTTTGGTCTAATAAGCTTGCCTTCTTCCAGATATCCCCTCTTTCACCCAGACCCTGTGCATTTCCCAAAATGGGAAATCTCACCCCTGTTGTTACTTTTAACAGGGGAGATTTATTACCAGAGAGAAGCAGACAGAGAAGACACACACGTTTCTATGGAGAATTTCGATCAAAATAATTTTCATGTTAAGTTTTCACTCCTCCCTCCCCAACCCGCAGTCAAGAAACCATCCTAAAGACTAATCATTGTAATTAGGTTATTTATTTTTGTGTCTACATTTCATCACAGAAAAGGTTTTTTAAATAAGCGAGTGACACAACTGTAGTAAGTGTTTAACAGGAATCATATCATTAAATCCCCATTATACCCACTGCTGCAAATACTCTTTGCAGCCATTTTAGTGATAGGAAAACTGAGGCTTGAGAGATTGGAATTGCATCTAAAGGGATTACTTAATGACCAAATTGAGTTTTGTAGGAAACATTACATTTTTTTTTTTGGAGAGGTTTTTGCTATAGGGCACGTGCGCTCGCCAGACAGAGAGAGAGAGACAGAGAGACAGAAAGTGAGAAATCACCCCCCTGGAGGGATGGTCACACCGCAATCCCTTCTCTTCCATTCTCCTCCCAGGATCTTGGGCACGCACGCACACGCACCCGGCGTGAGTGTTAAGCCACCGGGTACGGGACGCGAACCGTGGTCGACTACATAGGAGTCCAGCGACATAGCCACTACGCTAACTGCTGGTCCCTAAATAAATATTTTTTGTATAGCGTGAAGTGTGGAAAGAACACAAAAGAGAAAATGAGATGGGAAAAATCTAGAAAAGCTCTCTAGAGTGGTTTGTATTCTTTGCTTTGGAAAAGTCTATTCTAGCTTCCAAAAGAAGAGCTTTGATATCATCCCTTCTTGCCACTCTGACCTCAAGTACTGCTTGTAAACCTAGGCTCAGACACAGTGCCCATGTAGAAAAACAAGCACAGATTTCGCACTCATCAAAAGTTCCAGCTGAGTAAGGAAAAAGCAGATGGACTGTGAAATGGAGCTGAAGCGTCATTCTGCTATCTACCGTCTTCGCTCCCTCCGGTTTGCAGACAATCACCTTCAGGCCTTACCTCTGAGCTCAAAGTCCCTGCTTTTCAGACTAAACATTCTGATTGCCAATCAAAATAAACATCTTTACTGATGACCACGTTCTGCCTGGATAATTCTCTCTTTAAAAAAAAAAGAAAAAAAGAAAAAACACAAAGCTTGCTCTGTCCCCAAAGGCATTGTTTCCTTCCCTGCTGTTTCTTCATGTCAAGGAGAGAAATGGATGATAAGTAAGAACAGCTATTGTACTCTGACTCCATTTCTCAAGGATATCTGCATGGCCTAAATTTAGGAAGATGAAAAATTTTGAAATTAGAATAAAAATCAGTTAAAATCCTGTTTCAACCCGGTGCTGATCACTCTTTCAAAAGAACTGCTAGAGAACATGTTCTGCTCTCAAGTCATGTGGATGTGAAATTACTAACAGATACATAATTCCAAGTTTGATCTCATTTCTTGCCTGGCTTTGCTTTTAACTCTGTACAGCCATGCTGGGGATTCAAGCTGCTTCCCTAACTCACAACAAGCCCTCTTCAGAGACCGGTCTCCTGGCTTCCAGCTGCCTGTATTAATGAGCAGCATGAGTTTCAAATCAAAGCTTCAAAAGAATAATTTTTTTTAACATTATCCTGTAATGGGATTCTAATACAACCTTCCTCTTGGGTTTAGTATCTCTATAGAAAATAGTTAATCTAGTGAGAGAAAAATCTCAGGTCTTGAAAAAAGGAGGGCAAAGGAGCCTAAATTGGGGATGGTCTTGGTGTTTCCCTTGCTCTGGGTGATGGGGGAAGGGAGAACTGAGTCCTAGTTATATTAATACACATATGGGTCTCATTCAAAGGCAGAAGCTTAATTTCATTCACCTTTGGAAAACTAAGCTGACATCTTTAGACTTAGGTTCCCTTAGGTGCAAGGGCATGACCCTGCTCAATGTGATCACATGTAGCTCATGCCACGTGAACCCCATGTAAATACTCCAAAGCCACAATGGACTGGAATTCTCAGAGAAGGTGGTGTTCTAGGTCATTGGATTTTCTGGTCAACTCGTAAGTGAGTAGAAAAATGCTTCCTATTTCAACCCTCAGGATCAAAATATTTATTAACACACTAGTCTTTTTTTCTGATTCATTCGCTAGAACACAGATAATATCATTTAACTTCTATATGATTACGCAGATACTTATAGTCCACGAGGTCACACTTTTGGAGGTCATTCACTTTGGTGCCATAACTGAAATCAAGGTTAAGAAAATTAAATTGAGGATGGCCACGCTGAGATCCCTTCTCCATTCTTCCCTGGGATTTTAGGTACAATCGCACACATGCCCAGCGTGAGTTTCAAGCTGCCAAGGTCCAGGACTTGGCCCCGTGCAGTCAGCTGGCCATGTGGAGGACCTTAACCTCCATGCCACTTTCAGGTCCCAAAAGAGCCTATTTCTGACTCTACAGTTCACATAGTTTTGTTACTGTCATACAACCCACATAAAAATAAAATGGCATAATGTAAACTAAATAGAAACAAGTCTGATGTGTGACTCCTGACCCAAGTTGTTATTGCTGTTTGGGCTGTTTAATTCAAGAGCCACCAAAAGCTATTTCTGCTTCAGTTCAAGAGGAAAAGACCTTTCAGAAATCTCAGGAGAAAGTTCTTTTTACTCAAATCCTCCTGAACTGGCGCAGCCGTGGAGTAATGAAAGCTAAATCAGGCCCAAATCACGTGCACCAAGAGCAAGAATGAGCAGCAGCACTAACCACAGAAATGGTGACTTCAAGTGCCAGCAGGCACAGAAAGGCCTTACACCAGCAGTTTCTGGTGCCCCTGTTCTCCAAAGGTTGTGTTTTTCCTGGCAAGGGAGGAGGAGGGGAGGTACATTTCCTAACTTGTCAATGGTCTTATGCTTCCTGACTGACAAGAGCTCCAGTGAACTAACAGGGCCCCCCTCTCCCTTCCTTCAGCTCCGTATCTGCCAGCAAGTCAGTGTTTATGGCTTCCAGTGTTTGCTAACAAATATCCTCACCATCAGCAACTCCAACTTGACGTATCCATCCCTGATGGCTGTCCAGCGTTCCGTGCCAGGCAGTAGAACTGGAGGAAAGAGGAGGGGCATGGAAAACTACAGAAGGAAGGG